>NC_044272.1:4738059-5075064 GCF_003957555.1 Calypte anna
GCAGCTGAACTGCAGCACGCAGTGCTAAAAATAAAGAGCAAATGCCCTCCCTCCGCATCCCCCGGGGGTTCCCCTGCTGCCTTCCTCCTCCTCCTCCTCCTCCCCATCCTGGGGAACCCAAGCGTGGGGACCACAGGGACCACCAGCCCCTCTGCCCCCCACGAGGACCTCCCCCAGCCCCAGCACTGCCCAGGCAGTCCCAGAGCACTGCTCCTGGTATTATTTTTGAGGGTTTGGGAAGGAACCCATCAAATCACCCACGCGGTGTGAGAGCGAGCGGCTGCGATGCTGCTGCCGTTGCCATGGTAACCGTGCTCCTGCTCCCGGGGATCTCAGCATCCCTGGCACCCCCAAACCAGCCCGTGCTGACCAAGGATCAGCATTTCCCCTTCCCCTTTGCTGGGGAAGCCCCCTCCCACAGCTGTATTCCCCCCATCCATCCTCTGCCCCCACGCTGGCTCAGCTCCAGCCCTTCCCTTGAAACCCTGCAACCAAAGCTGCTCGGGCTGTGTCACAAGGACCCCCCCCTCTCCTCCTCAGCCTTGTCCCCTCCCCCTGCAGGCAGTGCTGGGGGGCTTCTCCCAGCCCCCCTGATCCCTCAGGAGACAAATATTCCTTGCCAGGGTTCAGTGGCAGGGAGGGAGGTCCTGTGCTTGCAGAGGGGATCAAGCTGACTCAAATACCCAACCAGAATGAACTTTTCTTCAAGGAAAAACCCAGGGCACCCTAAGCCACCACGCAAACCCAGGGTGGGTTGGTGTTTACACTGAGGGGGACCTGGATTCCCACCCAGGTGACTGCAGGGCAGTGCAGGGGGTGCAGGGACACAGCACACCACGGGCAGGGCAGGGGACAAACTCCCTGACACCTGTAAGGAGCAGACAGGCAGCAGCTCCTTCCCTTCCTCCTGCCCAACCTCTGGCTCCAGGCTGAGCTGAGCCAAGGCTGTGGAAGCTGAGTGAATCCCAACCACCAGGAGCCATTCCCATCCCTGTGCCCCCTGGCAAACCCAAGCTCCAATCCCACTGCCATTTTACAGCACCAGATCCTTGGTAAGATTATTACTGGAGATGAAATCAATGCCAGCATCTTGCTGACTGGATGAGCAAAGGTGGTGCTGGTATCAGCTGGGGTTTCAGGCCCTGAAGTGACTGCTGCCACGTGCAGAGGAAGCAAAGCATTTGCAGAAGCTAAAAATGATTTATTTGAATGTGTGAGGACACCAAACTGCAGCACACCCCCACCATCCCCCTCCTCATCCAGGAAACCTCCTCTCTGCTCTCTCATTCCTATTTGTGCTCCAAACCACCAGGCCTGAGTCACAGGGAGAACAGAACAGCCTTTCTCTGCAGGGAAAAAAAAAAAAGCTATTTTCCCCATCACACACAGTTACAGGATGTGCTCAACTCCACAAGTTCCCTGAATACTTTTAATGATGCTAAAAAAGAATAATTAAGCCAGGAGTCACAATTAAGATGCCCTCAGTCCTCATCCTTACTTCCAGCCAGCTCTTGACCTCCCACTCCTGCTCTCTCCAGCTCAGCTGACAAGAGGCAGGAAAGCAGCCGTGGGATGCAGATGCTCAGATGCTGTCAAGGAGCTCGGGATGCAGCTCCCTCCCTCCCAGGAGCTCCTCAGACGTTTTTCTCTGGAAGCAAATGTTCCACTTGGATGTGGCACAGCTTTCCACCTGCTACTGAAATCCTTGCCCAGCCCCACGTGGCAGCCAGAGGCAGCCTGGGCAGTGCCTCTCCTCAGCCTCAGCTCCCTGCTTTTTGGTAGGTTTGGCTTTTTCCTTTTTTTTTTTTTTTCTGCATCCAAGATTTTTGGCACTCCTTCACTTCCCCACTCCCAGGGCCAAGCTGGCAGCAAAGGATGGGGATGGCAGCCTGGGCAGGAAAGCTGCAGGGCAGTTTGGGGATGGATGCTGCTCTCCTGAAACTCACCAGTGTGTCTGTGCTCTCTCCTGTTCCTGGTAGAAGATGCTCTTCAAATTAATATTTAAAACCAGCCTGAAAGCAAATGATTGATCCTCAGGGTCAGGTCTGTGCTCTGTTATTCCAGCAACAGATGGAGAGCAGTGCATCCCCCTGCTGCTCCCCAGGGCTGTGCCACAGAAGCAGGAGTCTGGAGCAGCTCCTTTCCCAGCCTGAGTTCTCCCCCAGTTCCCAGGCTCCTTCCCTGCTCCTGCTTTTCCAAAGGCAATTCCTGTGTGAGCCCCAGCTCAGGACCTGGCTCAGCACCGTGCAACCTGTCAGTGCCAATGACTCTGGATTTAGCAGTCCTTCCCAGCAGCTTTCCTGAGCTCCTCTGACTGCTGCTGACTCTTCCCAAGGACCCTAGGATGTTACAGCCTCTCTCCATATCCATTGTGTTGTCACAGACAAAAGGTTTTCCACTCATTTTTGGTCTCCTCCCTTCCCCAGCTCCTCATTCTCAAAGAGTTTCCAGCCTCACCTGAAGACCACATCATAGGGAAGGACCAAATTTAGCCTGTCAGATCACTGCAGTTGTGCCTGTGTTTGTGGCTCCTGTATTTAATTGTCTGCATCCCCAGGATCAAAGGCTGATGAAATGAGAAATTCAGCAGGCAGCAAACAAGCCCCAATATAATTTGCTGCCTTTATGCTTTCTGCTCATTAACCCAATTCCTTTCAACTCCAGCAGAAGATGCAGAAACACAGAACTGGCAGCCAAGGGGTGTCCTGGGCAAGGTGGAGGGAGAGGAGAGGACGATGTTGGAATTTCCTCCCTTGGGTCTGAAAACAGCCCAAGGTGCCCCAGCTGACAGCATCCAGACTGATGAGCCCTGAGGAGGCCTCAGAAGCTGGAGAAAGGGCAGCTGCACACCAGGGATATAATTTGCTTCTTTCCTCACCTTATTTCATCACCTACCACCTCTTCCTTGGCTTGTTCCCCTTGCTGGAAAACATTCTGGTGAAACATCCCAGGGTGTTTTGCTTGTGGGAATCTGTGAAGAGGTGACTTGGGATTTAATGTGTGTTGAGGGATATTCCAGCTGAGCCAGTACCTCAAAAAAGCAGTTCTGAGCCTTCTGGCAATGGAACAAGGAGGATGACAAAGCTTCAGATGAACCAAAGCCCACGAGTCCTCTTCCAACAGCCCCAGGGGTGAGTGAGGTCCTTGCCCAGATGGCTTCACAGCAACCCCCCCCCTGCATCCTCAGCCCATCTGGGCACAGGGCAGCTCCCTTTTCCCTGACTCACCTAACCCAGAGCAGGCTGAGCACATCCCTTGTGAGGAGCAGGGGGCAGCAGGAGGTGTGGAGCTGCACACAGGGACTGATGTGGTGCTGCAGAAATACTTTTTATACAGAGACAGCTGCAGGGCAAGGGGGTTTTTGGCATGGGGGAGTGGCACAGAACCAACCCCCACCTGCTGCCTGGCTCTGAAGATGAAATACAGGTGGCCAACAAGAATATCCAGCACTTGGGCTGCTCTGAAGCCACAGCTCCAGCCCCTTTGGACTCCTTCCCTTGTCCTCCTTCCATGTGTGGCACCACGAGCTGTCCCCCTCTGCCCTGCTGCAGAGGGTTAAGGTCAGCAAAGCCCCAAAGAGAAGAGTTCCCTGGCACTGGGAAGATGCTCCTGGCCATGGGGTAGGATGAGAAGTGGCCCAGACCTGGCAGCCACAGCTCAAGGAGGTGACAGCAGTCACCAACCTATGAGAACACTTCTCAAATACCTCAGATTTCATAAATACAAACCCACTTCCATTTTAGTTAAGGATAATCCATGCCAATAGCCCAAAGGGGAATCACAACCATGACCCTGCCCCTTTCACCTCCTTATTTTCATCACAGCTCCCACCCCAGCAGTCCCACTGGTGGGCAGTGATGGCAGCAGCTCCCAGCAACACACAGACACCTCTGCCTGTCCCTGTCCCTCTCCTGTGTCCCATGGCCCCTAAAGCAGCACCTAATCCTGTCCTGTCCCTGGGTCACACACCAGGGCTCCCAGCACCTCATTCCCTTCCATCACCACCTCACCCTGCCCTGATTCCCTGGGTCCTGCTGCTCCAGAGGCAAATTTCCTGCCCAGCTGCCACCACCACAGCTGAATATGCACCCAAGGAAAGTGAAATTGAAGCCCCCAGCACCAGGAGGGGTGCCCAGCACTGGTGCTTCATCAGTGGGAGATCCCTGGGAGCAGGAGATGAGACAGAGGAGGCCCTGGAGCTGCTGGGAGGGCTGGAGCAGCTCTGGAGCCAGGGGGAGAGAGTTGGGGGTGTTGAGGCTGGAGAAGAGAAGGATCCCATGGGGAGACCTTAGAGCACCTTCCAGTGCCTGAAGGGGCTCCAGGAAAGCTGGGGAGGGACTTGGGACAAGGGCCTGGAGGGATGGGACCCTCTGAGGGGGAAGGGTTTGCAGCTGGGAGAGGGGAGATGGAGAGGAGATCTTGGGCAGGGAGGGAGGGAGAAATTGTTTGGGGTGAGGGTGCTGAGCCCCTGGGTGCCCAGGTTGCCCCCAGAAGCTGTGGCTGCCCCATCCCTGGCAGTGTTGAAGGTTGGATGGGGCTTGGAGCCCCCTGGGCTGGTGGGAGGTGTCCCTGCCCATGGCAGGGGTGGCACTGGGGGGGCTTTGAGGTCCCTTCCAACCCTAAACATTTGATGAGTCTATATCCCAAACACAGGCTGGGCACTTCAGTCCCACTCTGGTGACACTGAGGTACCACGACTGGCCCAGTCCAAGCTTTCTTTACAGCATATTCCCCCCAAGATGTTTTTTCTGCCCCATTCTGAACTCATCCACATGTGTCCTGTTCTTTGCCTTGTCATTCATCATTTCTTTGAGTCAATTTGCAAGCTACAGCAGCAGTGGAGCTGTCGGAGAGGCACAAGAGGATTATTAACATTCAAAACCTTCATGTAAATTCTTATTATAAAGAAAATTAATTCCAGTCTGAGGCAAACTCAACCCAGACCAGCAGCTGGGCAAACACCTCCAAATGCAAGTGTAGAACCAAAGCAAACACACGTAGCTGATGAAGGCTTTGGGAAGCACCATTCCTACCCCTCTTGCCCTAAAGTGTCAGTAAAAGCAGGGGAGATATCTGCTCAGATCTGAAGATGGATGGTGAGATTCAGGTCCTAGATCCAGACTTCTTGTGCCATTGTAGAGCCCCTGGGATACATCCCCTGCCTCCAGGTGCCCTGCAGGAAGGAACACATGTCCTGTAGGTTGTGTGTCCCACCTGCCAGCCCTGTGGGGTTTCCTGACATACCACAGGGCAGGATTAAATGGCACTGAACACTTTGGCTCAGGAAAATCTCATTCCTGTGTACTCTTTCAGTCTGCTTCAGAATCTGACCTCATGCTGGAGCCAAGACACGACCTGTGGTGGGATGCACCTTGGGCTGAGGAACTCCGGGAAACCTAAAATCCTCTCCTGTGTCATAGAATCATAGCATGGTTTGGGTTGGAAGGGACCTTAAAGCCCCCCCTGTGCCACCCCTGCCATGGTCAGGGACACCTCCCACCAGCCCAGGGGGCTCCAAGCCCCATCCAACCTTCAACACTGCCAGGGATGGGGCAACCTCCCTGGGCAACCTGGGCAACCTGGGCAAGTGTCTCACAACACCCATGGGAAAGACTTTTCTTCCTAATATCAAACCTGACTCTCCCCTCTCTCAGTGGAAGATGTCACCCTCGAAGTGACACACTCCAGAGGGCACAACAGGACATGTGGGGGCTGCTGAGGTGACAAATTTCTGATTTTTTTACCCACCCATTTTACCCTCTTCAAAAGCTCCTGGGAGGAACTTGTCACTACTTGGATTTGGATGCCAGCACTCAAGCCCTCCCTGTGCCTGTGTGTCTGTCTGCCCTGGAGCTCTGGCTTCAGGCACCTTTCCCTTTTTTGGCATTAAAAGAAAAAGAATTAAAACAAGGGTTTTAAATTCAAGGGTTGGGCTCGATGATCTCTGAGGTCCCTTCCAACCCAGCCAATTCTGTGATTCTGTGATTCTATGAAAACACAAGGATCCATTCAGCAGACACTGCAGTGTCCTGCACATGGCTGGAGGGCACCCCAAGAGCATCTTTCAAGCTTCCATTGAAACCATCCAGCAAGATGAGTGGAGGAACAACCTGTTTCCCTACAAACCCCCCAAATAAATCATTCCTCAAACTCCTCCCTCCTCCACCTGCTCTGTCAGCACCTTCACCTCCCACCCCAGGTTGCATTTCCATGCTGGGATGGTTGTGTCTGGGTGGGCTGATGGAGTGGGGGGGTGGGATCCCTGGCATTTGGCTGCACAAGGATCACAAAATTTGCTTCTTTAATCAAAATGAGTGATTTGCAGAGAACTTGGAGAGAATGCTCAGTGCTCCCCCAGCTCCCTCCCATCCTCAGGGATGCAGCAGGCACAGGAACCAGTGTTTCCCTGGGAAACAGAGATAAAAATAACCCGGCTGTCTGAGAGACTCTGGAGCTCCTGAAACCAGAGTCAGGAGGTGACAGTGCTGGGGGTGCAGGATCTGCAGAGCTCCAGCTCCTGGGGTCACACGGGGCTCCCCAGGAGCACTGAGGGGGGAAAAGGGCAGAGCCAGGAGCTCCAGGATCCTGCTTCTGCTCTTCCCATCTCCACACCAAGGGAACCCCAACCTTCTGCATCCCAGCAGGGACAAGGAGCGGACTGTCTCCTCTGCTCCCCTCTGGGGAGACCCCCCTGGGGTAAAGCTGTGTCCAGCCCTGGGGTCCCCATCAGCAGAAGGACACGGAGCTGCTGGAGCCATTCCAGAGGAGGCCCTGGAGCTGCTGGGAGGGCTGGAGCAGCTCTGGAGCCAGGGGGAGAGAGTTGGGGGTGTTGAGGCTGGAGAAGAGAAGGATCCCATGGGGAGACCTTAGAGCACCTTCCAGTGCCTGAAGGGGCTCCAGGAAAGCTGGGGAGGGACTTGGGACAAGGGCCTGGAGGGATGGGACCCTCTGAGGGGGAAGGGTTTGCAGCTGGGAGAGGGGAGATGGAGAGGAGATCTTGGGCAGGGAGGGAGGGAGAAATTGTTTGGGGTGAGGGTGCTGAGCCCCTGGGTGCCCAGGTTGTCCCCAGAAGCTGTGGCTGCCCCATCCCTGGCAGTGTTGAAGGTTGGATGGGGCTTGGAGCCCCCTGGGCTGGTGGGAGGTGTCCCTGCCCATGGCAGGGGTGGCACTGGGGGGGCTTTGAGGTCCCTTCCAACCCAAACCAGTCTGGGATTCTTTGAAGCACCTCACACTACCCCAGTGATCTGTGCAAACACAACTCTAATGTATTTCTGTGAGAAGCCTCCCCAGGGCCTGCCTGCAAACCAGCACAGATTTCCTGAGTGGTCTCAGCAGTGTGAGGATGGAGCCATCCCAAGAAATCTTCCCTTAGCCTGTCCCTTGGGACTGCCCAGCAGACACTGGACAGGGGGATGGAGAAGGAAGCACACACTTTCCCCTTCTCCAGTATCAGCCCATATGAGTTCACCCAAGAAAAAGCAAGATGGGAGGGGCAATAGCTCTTGTGCATTTAATTCAGCATCTAATTACTTTGTGGAAATTAGTTAGCTGACTTCCAACTAAGATTTCCCATGTAACAGCCTCTGAATCCCATCTCTGTTCCAGGATACATCGTGCCATTTCTGTCAAAAAGCTTCATGCAAGGCACCCTGTGGACTCAGGATATGAATTTACACCACAGGCTTTGGGAGATGAAGTGAAATTAAACCAGACAAGGAGATCAGACTCCTGCTGATGGGTGCTCCTCACCCAGGAACACACTCTCTGTGTCTGAAGGTGAACCCCCCCATGCCCAGCCTCAGGGTCACTTGGTCTGGAGCTGGTACAGGTTCAAACCTCCCTGGTTGGAACAAGACTCTCCCATCACCACCTCCAGAGCCATTCCCTCCTCCCTGGGCTTTTAAACTCTGCCTTTAACCTGCTCAGATGAACTCCTGTGGACCCTGAGTCCAGAGGACAAGATTCCTCATTTCTAATCATGATTTTCTTCCTTCCTTCCTTCCAGCCATTATTCTGGGGCAAGAACTTTTCTGACAGTTTTTCCAGGTACCTGCACCCTAATGAGCCAGAGACACCCACTCCAAAGGCTTCTGCCTGACTTTATGAAGAGAAGGAATTGTTCCTCCCCAGGACAGGGCACAGCAGCAGCTGATGAAGGACTTGAACCAGGAGATGAAGTTTCTCCTCCTGGATCAGCATCCTCTGATGTTTACTCCCTGTCCTGACCAGCTCCTCCTCACTACTTACAAGAGAACACAACATTACTTACAGTCTAATTTTAAGCTGTTGCCCTGGAGCCAGAAACTGAATTAATTTCCATAGATACCAAGTGGTTTTACCAGCACAGTGAAGCTAATTACCTCCTCTGCCCCCTCCATCTCCCTGATTACTGTCACCTCCACGGTTACTGTCACCTCCTGGAGGGACCACATGGAAGCAATGTCCTGCTGCCCAGGGGAGGATGCTCACAGTTCCCTCAGCATCTCAAATACAGATGAAAACAACCCCTAAGGCAACAGGGTTTGGTGAGAAGACAAGAATTCTCCAGCCTGCAAGAAGCTGAATTCATGACAGATGCCCAAAGACCAGAGGGCTCTGCTCCAGCCAGGCAGCTCCTGGCTGCCAAGAAATGCAGAAGCCACCCAGTGGTAATGTTTTTTTTTCTTCGTGTTGTGTTTTTTATATTTCTGCTTAGAAATTCTCTTTTGAGTGGCAACAAGGGAATTCAGGCTGGTGAGGAAACATGGCACACTGGATGCAACTCAGTTCCAGCCCTAGAAGGAGTCCTGAGTCCCTAGGAATGAGCACCTCAGGTGGATCTCTGTGTTTCCATGAGCTTTGCACCATCCTGTTGATATTCTTTGATAAGATGTGTTGTCCCTGGAGCTCAGAAAGCCAACTCTGTCCCAGGATGCATCAAGAGGATCCTGGCCAGCAGACCAGGAGAGGTAAGAGAACCCCCTCTACTCTGCTCCTCTGGGACCCCAACTCCAATCCTGCAGCCAGGTCTGGTGTCCCCAGCAGAAAAAAGGAGAGAGATCTGTTGGGAGGAGTCCAGAGGAGGCCACAAAGATGATCCAGGGGCTGGAGAAGCTGAGGAGCTGGGATTGTTCAGTCTGGAGAAGAGAAGACTCCAGGGGGACCTCAGAGCTGCCCCCCAGTCCCTGAAGGAACCTCCAGGAGGTGGCAGAGGGACTTTGCATCAGAGTGTCCAGTGACAGGAGAAGGGGAAAGGGACTGAAACTGCAGGAGAAGAGGCTCAGAGTGGATCTGAGGAAGAAGTTCTTCATCAGGAGGGTGCTGAGCCTCTGGAACAGATTGCCCAGAGAAGCTGTGGCTGCCCCCTCCCTGGAGGTGTTCAGGGCCAGGTTGGATGAGGCTCTGAGCAGCCTGGGCTGGAGGAGAGGTGTCCCTGGGCATGGCAGGGGGATGGAGGGGATGAGCTCTCAGCTCCCTCCCAACCTCACCCATTCCATGGTGCCAGGATAAGGCAGGATCAGTTTATCCACAGAACACCAAGATGCAGTCAGGAACATCCAAAATGTGGAGGTTTAACCCAGTATCCACAGAGTGCCCAGGGAACAGCCCCAGTGTGAGGCTTCTTCTAAATGCATCTGGGAAGAGAAAAACTGGGAAGAAGAAAACCTGAGGGATGCAGCATGAACAAAATGCTGATGACTTTCTACCCTGGGCTGCAAACCTACTTACAGGAACCCCCCAGAAATATACTAGAGTAGGTCTGAAATGACCCAGCTGTTACATCATCCCATCTGTTGGATCATTTTCATCAGAAAAAAAATGATGCCCAACAGAGGCCTTTGACTGCACAGCTCAGACTTCCCAGGAGAGAGCCAGAAGCCTAATTTTCCTAAAAAGAAAAATAAATTAATAAAATATCAAAAGATTGAGACATCCCATGATTTAATGGCATCTCTTCAAACAACAGCATGGCCTGCAATGAGAACAAAGGCTTCTGAGCAGGGAGACCAAAAATGGGAATAATACATCACAAGGAGGGGGGGCAAAGTCTAAATGATGCAATAAAAAAAACCCTAACATGTCTTTTCTGAAAATACCATTAAACAAACGAGGGGCCACATTTTGCATTCATTATCATTCTGCTAGCAATTCCTTGGAGACTGCAAGCCAGCCAGCATTTTAGCACACAAACTAAATGAGGATGAGGAAAGAGAATTTTAAGTAGGTCACCAGTAAATATGATCATGGTGGATCTTTTTCTTTTTCTTTTTTTTTTTTTGCTTGTTTTTGTCTGCTGCCTGGAGCCCTGGTTTGGGAGAAAGGCTGGAGAAAGGCTGCAACAGCAGCAAGGTGGGCACCATATCCAGGGAAAAATGGGGGTTTAGCTTTCTGAAACCAGGGTGTGCCATGGGCAAGGCTTCAGGGATGAGCTGGCTCAGAGCATCAGCAGCACCCCCAGCACTGCCCCTGGGCTCTGAGCATGGAAATGGGGATGTGGAGGGAGCTGCTGCTGAGGATGGGGAAATGCAGGTTGTGATTTGCTGCCAAGCAGATTGAATGGAATCAGAGCATTATCCTCTTGCCTTTCCCATTCCTCTCCACACCCATCAGGTTTCTTCCACTGAGAAAATCAACCTCCAAGCACTCCTTGCTGCCCCAGGCCCCTCCCCGCCCAGGGAACGTGTTCTGTAGTGTTTTGGAGGGGGAAAGGAAAAAAGAATGAATTGGGAAAAAACCCCAATTTGTCCCTTTGTTGCAAGAGCTCTGGGTATCTCTCTGTGTGTGCATGAAGATGGGAAAGGGGAGGGATGGGAAAAGGATGCCCAGGGCTGTGCTGGGGAGCCAGGGGCTCAGGGCCAGGGGAGGGACACAAAGGCAGAGGAGCAGCACCATGGGGAGAGATGCTCAAACCATGGTGGGAGATGCCCCATCCCTGGAACCATCAGGGGTCAGGTTGGACAGGACTCTGCCCTAGCTGAAGGTGTCCCTGCTGACTGCAGGGGATTGGAACCAGATGATTTTCAGAAGTCCCTTCCAACTCAACCCATTTCATGGTTCTGAGGAGGATGCCAACCCATCAAGCAAAGCCCCAGCATCTGCCATCTCCTGCCTGCCCACTCCAGAGCTCTCTGTGGTGCTCTCATGATGAGGTCCAGGTGAAGCAGACACTGGATCCAAGCTGCTGCCATGGACAGACAGACACCCTGTGCTGCCAGCCTGCATGGGCTGATGACACCCACACAGCTCCCCTGGAGAAGGAGCTTCAGGAGGGGAGAGAGAGAGGAAAATAAAGGGGAAGAAATATTGCCAAATATTCCAGACAACTGGGTTGTGGTTTCAGGGCAGGAAGAAGGGACCAGCCTGGGGCTGGTGTCAGATGCACAGGAGTAGAGCTGTTGCAAGGCTATTGTTTCAACCCCCAGTTTGTTTTATCCTATTCAATTCTGCCTTCCAAAAAAACCAATCAGCACATTTTTTCCAAACCTCAGTTGGAAAGAGGCTTCCAGGCAGAATTCTGGTTTTCTCAAGGTCCTTGGGGATCTAAGCAGAGACTTTAGAAAATGATGCTCCTGGAAAGTTTGAGCATTTCAGGAGTTTTCTTCTCCTGGAGGAATACCTGGCTGTTCCCTATGCCTGCCATGTCCTTGGACCAACTTTTACTGCAACATTCCTCATTAGTGGGGAAAAAGCAAAAGGCCAAAGAAACCAGAGCAGTTCATCCAGCTGATGGTGGGAGCAGCAGGTGCTGCTTGGGCTTTTCCTCAGCTGGGTTGGTATCACCTGGATGGCATGAATGTCTCAGCTCTGCAGCTACATGAAATCCTGGAAGGAAAGAAGCTGTACTGAAAAAGCTAAAGCTTCTCTCTCCTCCCCAAGCCTGTGGGGAGGCAAAGGGCTCTGCAAACACAACTTCTCCCTGTGGCTCCAGGGGTGACAAACCCATCACACAAAGCACCTTTTACGTTGTAAGTGACACAGAAGGAAATGGTTCCTTGTGTTTCCCCAGCAATAGATGTTGGCCCAACACTGCTGAGCTGCTGAAGACACCTCTCACTGCAGGCACTTCCATCGGAGCTCCCAGGAAACACCAGGATTACTCTGGCATGCCTGAAGGACACTGTGGAGCTGCCCCCAGGCTGCTGGAGAGCCACCAATGGTGTGATTAGGCTTGAGCTGGGTGGCAAGGTAAGCACTGGAGCCACCAACTGAAGCATTAAATAAAAGGACTGTGATGGCAGAACCTCCCTGCAGTCCTTCAGCCACCACCCTTCAGGGCTGAGCTCCTTCAGTCCCCCCAGAGCAGGAGCTGTGCTGGGAGTCGTCTGCTGCCTCTCCCCACCCACGTCCCTCCCAGCACTTGATGTTCTGCCTCAGAAACACCAGGGCTGGAAGGCGAACCAGCACCTCACTTTGATCATTTCCAAGCTCTACATCTCTAAAAAGGACCCAGACCATCAGCCAGGTACCAGCAGTGCCATTTGAGCTCAGATTCTTTCAGGTGACAGCTTTGGGAAGCAGCAGCTCAGCTGAGAGCACAGCAGCCGGCACCAACACGGCCCTGGCAGCTTTGGCCCTTGGAGCCTCTGACACACAAAGGTCAAACCCAACCACCTCATCTGGGAGAGATGCCTGGACTCCACCTGGCTCCTCCGAATGGAGATATACCCAAACACACCAGCTCCTGAGGCTCTCACCCTCAGAAGCTGCAGCCCAAACCATCCACACGGATGCGTGGCAGTGACGTGGCTCCACGGGAAGGGGCTGAGAGTAGGAGCAGCTGTAGGGATGCCCAGAGCTGAAGGAGAAGCCCTTGAAGCAGCCCCAGACCTCACATCAGTCTCTGCATGGTGTCAAAAAAGGAAGAAATTCTACTTCTAAGAGGTAGATCTGGAAAGGGCTTTGCTCTGAGCCTGTCCTTACCAGTGCTATATTCCTGAGGGAGAAGCCATGAGGGGCAGGATCCCATCACCTGGACACAGTCAGAGTCATGGAATTGTTTGAGTTGGAGAAGCCCTTTAGGACCCTGGAGTCCAACCCTTCCCCCATCCCTGCCAAGGCCACCCCTGCCCCATGTCCCTCATCCCCACATCTCCAGGCTTTGAAACCCCTCCAGGGATGATGGGGACTCCAGCCCTGCCCTGGGCAGCCTGGGCCAGGCCCTGACAACCCTTTCCAGGCAGAAATTGTCCCCAAGCCCCAACCTAAACCTCCCCTGGCACAACTTGAGTTGTGCCAAAAGTTCCTCTTGTCCCATCCCTTGTTCCTTGGGAGCAGAGCCCGACCCCCCCTGGCTCCAACCTCCTCTCAGGGGGTTGCAGAGAGCCACAAGGTCTCCCCTCAGCCTCCTCTGCTCCAGGATGATTCCCTCTGCCTGGAAATCCCCAGTTCCAGCCTGGACGTTTCAGCCCCAGATGAGGTCCCTCCTTGCAGCAGAGGGATGGGTGACAGGACAGGACCAACCATCTGCACCCCCAGACACAGCAGCAGGGTTTGCTCCACTGGAGATTCCAGCACAAGGGCTGGGGAAGAAATGGGAATGGAGGATTTCACACCAACACTCTCCTCCTTTTAATTTTTCCCCGTAATGCAGCATTAAAACCTCCTATCTGGATAATTTATTATCTCACACAACTACCAAGCTCCAGGCAGGAGCAAACGGGTTCAGGCTGATTTAAGGAACAAAGGAAATTTCCAGGGAAATTTGCCTCGGATCATTCTCAATGCATCTGTTTTGAAGAAGGAGAGGGGAAAAAAAAGCAATGTTTAAGCACTAGCAAATCAAAACTGATTTAGTGATCTAAAGGACTGAATTGAAGCCAACGCAGTAAAACCAACCACAAAAATTATCACAGCTCCACTTATGCAAATCTTTCTATATCAGGAAAAAACCCAAACCCAGCACAGCTTTATTTAAGAATTTGGCACACTGAAAGCAGAGCCATGGACAAAAGACATGAGCATTTCTTCCACTCAGATATTTGGGTATGAATCATAGAATCATAGAATCATAGAATTGGCTGGGTTGGAAGGGACCTCAGAGATCATCTAGTCCAACCCTTGAACCACCGTTGCGGTTGCTAGACCATGGCACTGAGTGCCACATCCAGTCTTTTTTTAAATGTCTCCAGGGACGGAGAATCTACCACCTCACCGGGCAGTCCATTCCAATGCCTGATCACCCTCTCCGTGAAGAAATTCTTTCTAATATCTAACCTAAACCTCCCCTGGCACAACTTAAGACTGTGTCCTCTTGTCTTGTTGAAGGTCGTCTGTGAAAAGAGTCCAGTTCCCACCTCGCTACAGCCTCCTTTCAGGGAGTTGTAGACAGCAATGAGGTCTCCCCTGAGCCGCCTCTTCTTCAGGCTGAACAGCCCCAGCTCTCTCAGCCTCTCCTCATAGGGCCTGTGCTCGAGTCCCTTCACCAGCCTGGTTGCCCTCCTTTGGACCTGCTCCAGGACCTCGATATCCTTCCTGAACTGGGGGGCCCAGAACTGGACACAGTACTCAAGGTGTGGCCTCACCAGCGCTGAGTACAGGGGCAGAATCACCTCCCTGGACCTGCTGGTGACGCTGTTTCTGATCCAGGCCAGGATGCCATTGGCCTTCTTGGCCACCTGGGCACACTGCTGGCTCATGTTCAGCTTCCTGTCAATCCAGACTCCCAGGTCCCTTTCTGCCTGGCTGCTCTCCAGCCACTCTGTCCCCAGCCTGGAGCTCCCCATGGGGTTGTTGTGGCCAAAGTGCAGGACCCGGCACTTGGCCGTGTTGAACCTCATCCCGTTGGAATCGGCCCAGCTCTCCAGTCTGTCCAGGTCCCTCTGCAGAGCCCTCCTGCCTTCGAGTTGATCAACACTCCCCCCCAGCTTAGTGTCGTCTGCGAATTTGCTGATGATGGACTCAATCCCCTCATCTAAATCATCAGTGAAGATATTGAACAGAACTGGGCCCAACACTGATCCCTGGGGGACACCACTAGTGACCGGCCGCCAACTGGATGCAGCCCCGTTCAGCACCACTCTCTGGGCCCGGCCCTCCAGCCAGTTCCTAACCCAGCACAGGGTGCTCCTGTCCAAGCTGTGGGCTGACAGCTTTTTCAGGAGAATGCTATGGGGGACGGTGTCAAAGGCTTTGCTGAAATCCAGGTAGACCACATCCACAGCCCTCCCCTCATCCACCAGTCGGGTCACCTGATCATAAAAGGAAATCAGGTTGGTCAGACAGGACCTGCCCTTCCTAAAACCGTGCTGGCTGGGTCTGATCCCTTGCCCATCCTGCAGGTGCTGTGTGATTGCACTGAGGATGATCTGTTCCATGACCCTGCCAGGCACTGAGGTCAGGCTGACGGGCCTGGAGTTTCCTGGGTCCTCTTTCCGGCCCTTTTTGTGGATTGGCGTGACATTCGCCAACTTCCAATCATCTGGGATGTCCCCAGTGAGCCAAGAAACACAGCAGCAGAACCACAAGCTGGCAAAGGAGAATTTGTAAGGCTCAGTATATTAAGGGATAAGTCCAGTTTGATACTGGGAACTCGACTCCACAGCCTGGCTTTTCTTTTTCCAGCAGGAGCTTTAAAACCTGAGCTCAGACATTAAGATCTGGATCTTTTGTATAAGGACAAAATAAAAGCCATAAAGTGCATCCAGAGATAAAAGGAGTTTTTGGTCTGTATTTCTTTTTGTGAAGCCAGGTGAGTACAGCCCTGTTTAAACACTGATTTACTTGACCTTGGCTTCAGGAGGAATTGTTGGGACACAATATTTTAACCAAATATTTAATCTCTATGGAAAAATCAAGCTCCTCAGCCATTTCCAGAAATGTCAAGCACCAAGCTAGGCATCTGCCACATCCAGATTTGATCAGAAGATGCTCCACACCTTCCAGAAAAAAACAAACCAAACCTGTCCTCTAAGCACAAAATATTAGTTATATGCCAAGTCACTAATTACCTCTGCTCAGAAACATGGAGTGCCTTTTGGAGAGCAATTCAAACACTGAGTTCAAGATGAAATGAACTGGGCAAGAGAACTGGAAGGAAAACAAGCTTGAAAGACAAAGTTTTGGCTCTGCTGAGGATGCTATAAAATAGAAAACCAGAAGGCAACTTCTGGGAGTGTCTACTTTGATGATACTTTGGTTTATGTAAGAAAGCAAAAAGTAGCAGAATCATTTGTGATAAGGTTTATCAAATACCCAAAGACCCCAAGAGAAAAATCTGTGTTTATCCTCATTGTTTCAAACAGAAATCCAGTGATTCTATTTATTTGGTTCAGTTTTCACCCCTTTAAAAATATAAAGCCTTGAATATATTTTGGTTTGCCCTTGTCTTTACAAAAACAGCTTGTTTGGTATTTAGCAACTCTCTGAAGTGGAGGGTGAAGCCTGAATTCAGAAGCCTGAATCTGGATCCAGAGCTGCTGAACCAGTGGCCACTGAGCAGTGAGAAATAATGAGATGAGAGGTAGGAAAACCAGGCTGTGACTCATTCTAAATACACAGGGAATGCTTCAGCTTCAGCTAATATTTAAGCATCACCTGTGAGATGTTCTTAACCTCTGCAGGTTTGGAGGCAGGAGCTGGTGGGTGCTGGGGACCCTCTGCAGTGCCAGTTCCACCTTCTGGCTGAGGTCCCACATCCAGGGGAAGAGAATCTGTACAAGTCTGAAGTTGTGTGCTGGCACTAAATATGTATCTGCAGCCATTCTGAGTCCAAACCTGCACTTGTTTTATATATTAAAAAAAAAAAAAAGGTGGTGTAAAGCACACTGGTGTAGTTATGGCAGACCACAGAGCACAAGGGGAGTGTGAAAGATTACTTCTCTCAGTTGCTCAACGTAACATCCCTTTGCACACGAGGCAGATGGCATGAATTGCATCCTCCTCCCTAAATAAAACAAAAATATCCAAGTTTTACATGGCTGAGATCTGCAGAGCTGGGAGGTTCCCAGCACACAGCCCGGTGGGTGCCAGGACAGCTGCTCGGGGCAGATGGGTCCTTTGACAGCTTGCTAATGCTGACTTGCTGGGGAAAGGAAGCCCTGGTGAGGTCGGCCAACGTGGGGCCATCTGGTTCCTGGAGAGGAAAGGCTCTGGGAACAGCAGGTAGGCAACGCTGGGGCTGAGGATCCAACCAAGATCATCCCTGGTTACAACCTCGAGTTGTGCGGCCGTGTGTGTAGAGCTGGCAGCTCCTTCCTCCTCCTCCTCCTCCTCCTCCTCCCCCTCCTCCTCCCCCTCCTCCTCCTCCTCCTCCCCCTCCTCCTCCTCCTCCTCCTTCTCCTCCTCCTCCTCCTCCTCCTCCTCCTCCTCCCCTCCTCCTCCTCCTCCTCCTTCTCCTCCTCCTCCTCCTCCTCCTCCTCCTCCTCCCCCTCTTCCTCCTCCTCCTCCTCCTCCTCCTCCCCCTCCTCCTCCCCCTCCTCCTCCTCCTCCTCCTCCTCCTCCTCCTCCTCCTCCTCCTCCTCCTCCTCCTCCTCCTCCTCCTCCTCCTCGGGATTTCTGTGCTACAAAAAGCTCTTTAGGAGCCACTTTCTGCTTATTTCAGCTTGCTAATAGCAGGGCAAGGTGATGGTTTGTGTCAAAACTGCTTAGAATGGATGCCAAGAGCTGTAGTTCCAGACTGAAAATAATCATATGGTCAGAAAGGTGGAAAAATGAACACACTGAGTACAGCAGAGAGCTTGTCAGAAACATTCCTGTGAGGTGAAACACTCCTGTTCACCTGTTCCCAAAATAACACCTTCTCTGGGGAAAATCCAGAGTACACAGCATGACCACAGCAGCTTGCTGGGGATATGGACACTTTCCCACACCAACTGCTGGGGTGGGATTTCTTGAATTGTTTTTTTTATTCCCACCATAAATTTCTCAAGGACAGGCAGGAGCTGGGAGGAGCCTCATGAAAGGGCACAGAAAATGTTGAGTGCACTAAGATACCAAAATGTTCATCCTCAGAAAGATAATGGCTCTGTAACTCCCAGAGAGCAGGAGGATGGGTTTGAATTTTCTCAGACCACACATAAATCCTTCCAGCTTCCCACTGCTGCTACAGACTGTCCAGGAACAGAAAGGATTAATTAAGCCCTAGGCCAGTGGATTTACTTGCTAGAGACAGGGAATGAACTCAGCAACTCAAATAACACTCAGCAAAATGCTAATAAGAGGAAGTATCACTTGTTGGTAATACATCACCCTGGTGTGGGGGGCTGGGGGAACCTTTGGGTCACTTGAGAGCTATTTGCATGGGAATCACAGTTACTGTAGAAACCTGGCTCTAAATTCCCCAAGTAATCCATGGGGGTTTTTAAGTGCACTGAATAGAAAACAATTTCAGAAAACACCAAGCATCTAAATCACCTGGAAAAGTCACATCTCCTTCAAAGCTTCAATAAGTTCTCATTAACACCAAGATTTCCAGCCCAGGAGGACCCTGGACATTTGCACAGAGCTTTAGCATCCAGGTGCTGCTTTCAGATGGAAAACCTCAGAGTTAGGGATCAAGTAGCTGGAACACACCTCAGAGTTCCCTTTCCAGTGGATTTCCAACAGAATTCCTGCTGTCAATGGGAGCTGGGGAAAAAAACCTGACCAGTAACCTCTTTGCAATCAAAGGCAGGCCACAAAATGCCACAGATTGGTACCATCCACCTTCTCAGGCAGAAGAATTGACATTTAGATGTAGAGGGCAAGGACTCCAAGAAAGGTTTCACCATTCTGCTGCAAAAATCAAACTTGCCCTCCTGAAAGCCCCAGCCCCTCTCTCAAGCTCATTTTATCTTTGCCAAAACAAACCCAGCACTGCAGGAGGCAAAACTGTTTTTCCCATTTCAGGGAAATCCTGACATGGATCACAAAAAGCTGATTTTGTACTGGGATGTGAGGTGGGGGAGGCTCAGGCCCCATTTCAGAGGAAGGGAATGAACTCTCCTGCAGCATGAGGAAGGTGAGTTTTAAGAAAGGAAATGATTCCCTTCTGAGTTCCTTAGAGAGCTCCCTTGGAGCAGGACAGGAGCTTGGAAAAACTCAGTGTCACCACCTGAAGAAGCAAGTTCCAAACCATAGCAGAATTTGCCCTTCCTCAGGTGCTGAGCTCTCCTCTTCATGCCCTGGAGTCACCACTAGCAACAAACCTTTATCTAGGTATTTTCCAGGTCTTTTCCAAAGAACTGGCATTTCACAATCCAAGCTACAACTCTGGGGGTCAACAAACCCACAGAGGTATTACCAGAGATGATCAGAAAAATCACACATTTGCCTGAGGTAAATCTTAGCTAAACACTAGAAAATTTTTTAAGTCACTAAGAAAAGAGAATTTAAGCAAATTTTTGTAGTTTCTGTATTTTTAAGATTTATTTTTTATAAGGAAATTCTTTTTTCCCCTTCTGCAAGGTTGAGGAGCTGGTGCTTAACAGCTGACAGCTAACTGTGGGTTAGGGCTCCCTCCATAACACAGCAGAATTTTCCTAAAAATCCACAATGAACAGAAATGCTGTATGAAAACAAAGCTGAAGCCCTGAAAGCCACGTTAGGGAAGAGTCTGACAGGAATAAAGTCTGGTCCTTTGTCAGGCTCCAGCCACCACTAACAATGGTGTCAGCCACTGGCACAGCTGAATCAGAGCTCACCAGGGCTGGGCTGGCAGTGGTGACAAAGGACAAATATTAAAGAGCAGTTCAGAAGCAGTTTGTTTCCAGCCTGGTTATCCAGAGCAGTCCTCAGCTCCTTTTGATCTTGTCCAGCCTACCAGAAATCCCCAGCACTGATGGAAACCTCCAGCCAGGGTGTCCCCCCAAGCCCAGCCACTGCCACCCAGTGCCAGGGGATGGATGGAGGGATGGATGGATGGAGGGAGCGATGGATGGATGGAGGGATGAGAGGATGGATGGATGGATGGAGGGATGAGAGGATGGCTGGATGGATGGAGGGATGAGAGGATGGATGGATGGATGGATGGATGGAGGGATGGAGGGAGAGATGGATGGATGGATGGATGGATGGATGGATGGATGGAGGAGGGAGGGAGGGATGGATGGATGGATGGATGGGTGGAGGGATGGAGGGAGAGATGGATGGATGGATGGATGGATGGATGGGTGGAGGGATGGAGGGAGAGATGGATGGATGGGTGGAGGGATGGATGGATGGATTGAGGGATGGATGGATGGGTGGAGGGATGAGAGGATGGATGGATGGATGGATGGATGGATGGAGGGATGGAGGGAGAGATGGATGGATGGAGGAGGGAGGGATGGATGGATGGATGGATGGATGGGTGGAGGGATGGAGGGAGAGATGGATGGATGGGTGGAGGGATGGAGGGAGAGATGGATGGATGGATGGATGGATGGATGGATGGATGGATGGATTGAGGGATGGATGGATGGATGGGTGGAGGGATGAGAGGATGGATGGATGGATGGAGGGATGAGAGGATGGATGGATGGATGGATGGAGGGAGAGATGGATGGATGGATGGATGGATGGATGGATGGATGGATGGAGGAGGGAGGGATGGATGGATGGGTGGAGGGATGGAGGGAGAGATGGATGGATGGATGGATGGATGGATGGATGGATGGATTGAGGGATGGATGGATGGATGGATGGATGGATGGATGGGTGGAGGGATGGAGGGAGAGATGGATTATTTTCATCCTGCTGCTGACAGATGAATTTGATCCCAGCACATGTCACCCCCCTGCCTTTCTGTTGAGGCTTTCTGCATTTCTGAGGAGCAGGTTTGTGAGCAGCACATTCACCACCTTTGTGTTTTCAAATCCCAGTTTGGGCTCCTCCTTTCTTTGTCCTCAAGAAACCCAAGAGGATGAATCCCCATCCTCTCCTCCAGACTCTGGCTGCTTACAGAGGAGATGTTTCTGTTCTAACTCATGTGGAAATTTATTACCCTCAGCTGTTAGTCAAGGTTTCTGCAAGAGAAACAGCCTTAAAAGAAAGGAACAATTTGAAACGGATTAAAATAAGTTGTCATATAAAAGAACACTTTCACAACAAATTGAAAGGTTTTAACCTCTTACATGATTCCTGGGCCTGAGCTGGAAGGTTCATTTCTTCCTATCAGTGGGGGAAAAATCAAATAAAAATATTGACTCAATTTTAATCAAACTGAGCTCTCCTACTTAATGATCTGTTTCAGACTGAGCTTCTAATCCAGCTTGTTCTCCTCAACAGGAAAAATACAATCATGTTCTATCTCCTTTGTCTTTTTTCTTTTACAGCCAACATAAAAAATGCAGCAAGTTCTTGTCCTCACCCTTGCACAAGGGATGCAAATGTATTTCCAGGGTGTTTCTTTCCATCTCCTCTGAGAAGAGCTCAGCACTCAGACTGTTAAAACAACCACCCCTAGGCAGCACTCAGGGAGTTTAACCTTAAACACCACCATTTAGCTAATGGCACATTTCAAAACCTCTCACTTCAATGTGTTTGCAGGAAGCTTCATTTGCCACACCACCAGCTGCTGCAAAGAGAAAACCAAACCCCAAACCCCAAACCCACTTGTGAGTTATTTTGTTTGCACCACAGATCTTCAGCTTTCCCAAAGTGCTGCAGCTGGCTGGGGTTTCCTCTGGCATTTGCTTGGTGTCACTGCACCCTCCCCAAGTTTTAAGGAATTGTAGGGAAACCAGGATCTATGGCTGGAGCTCTGAACACCAGCAAAGCCACCAGAAGGAAGCTTTGGGGCTGCCCCAGGTCTGTACCAAGAGCAGCCTCTGCTCCCCATCTGCTCAGCCCCTGAACTCTCTGCACCAGGATCTCTTTATTTATCTTTTTTAGCATTTTAAAGCTTTAATCTCAGCTGTATGAAGCTTGGGCAAACCAGGCACCTTGCCCAAAATGTGGTTCCATTTCAGTTTGTTCTGAAAAGGCAGATTTCCCCCCACTTTTTTCACACAGATGTTTGTACCCACAGACTTCCCACATTTTTCTATGTACCACTGTTTGTATCCACACACACATTTGCTCCATTTTTACGTATATACACATGGGAATAAATGTACAGATGTAGATTTCCCCCCATTTTTCCAGCAGGTGTATACAATCTCCATTCACACTCCTGCACAACACCCACGGGGTACCACACCTGCACAGGACACCAGGTCCCACACCAAACCTCTCCCCTTCCACAACCAACCAGTTGCTGCCAGCTTGGCTGATGTAACAAAACCCTCAGATGGAGCAAAATCACAAGAGGCTTGTAAAAAATGAAGCTGAGGAAGGGCTTGAAGTGATGGAGCAACTCAGCCTGGTGGGAGATGTCCTTGCCCATCCCAGGAACACCAGGGATGAGATGATCTTTAAGGTCCCTCCAACTCAACCCATTCCATGATCTGATGAGAAGAAATGGGCTGGATCAGAGCCCACTGTCAACCTCAGGAGTCTGAGACCCATTTTGATGAATTCCAGCCTGGTCAGTGGGGCACCAGTGCCAACAGAGCTGGCTCCAAGGCACAGCAGTGTAAGAACCCAGAACTAAAGGAAATGTACCCAGTGCACAGCAATGATTAAAACTGGCTGACAGGTCTCAAAGTGTGATGGAATATACAGAATTATCCTCAGGCAAGTGGTTTTCTGCCACAGTTCTGTAGGGATTGCTTTTTACAGCTCTTTTAGTTCCCCTTCAGCAATGCTGGAAGAAAATCAGCAGTGGTGGCTGCAGACAAGGGGGATTGGGGGAGAGAAAGGATGGCAGAGAGCAGGCCAGGGGACAGAGTGAGCAGAACTGCCCAGGCAGAAAACACAGCCTGGGTTTGAAGGTGGTGACATCTGCTTTTGGTGGTGACATCTGTTGATCTTTACAGACCATGCCACCTCCCCAGTGCAGGAGGACTGGGCCACAGGAGGTGGCAAAAGGTGTGAGAGGATGAGAGGAAAAGCAATGAGTGCTTTGGGACCTGGCTGTGGTCAGGGCTTCTCTGGAGAAGTCCAGCTCTGAAGTCCAGCCAGAAAGAGGCCTCAGGATGTTGGAGTGATCAGCTGAGATGTCTTCTAGAGGCTCATGGACCATGAAGCACATGGGTGTAAAAGATGGCAAGGACAAGTCCTTTCCTGGCTGTTAACCTCCTCTTTTAATCCACTCACTCCTCCAAGAGCTCCTCAGGTCCCTTTCTCCTGAGCATGGGTTCCAGCACTTGAAGGGACACTAAGGCCACATCCACAGCTTCTGAAAGCTGCTTCCCCTGCAAACCAACAAGAGCATCTTCAGAGCACCTTCTCCTCCTGCCAAGCAGCACAAGAATCAACAACCCCAATCAACAACCCCATGGGGAGCTCCAGGCTGGGGACAGAGTGGCTGGAGAGCAGCCAGGCAGAAAGGGACCTGGGAGTCTGGATTGACAGGAAGCTGAACATGAGCCAGCAGTGTGCCCAGGTGGCCAAGAAGGCCAATGGCATCCTGGCCTGGATCAGAAACAGCGTCACCAGCAGGTCCAGGGAGGTGATTCTGCCCCTGTACTCAGCGCTGGTGAGGCCACACCTCGAGTACTGTGTCCAGTTCTGGGCCCCTCAGTTTAAGAAGGATGTAGAGGTCCTGGAGCAGGTCCAAAGGAGGGCAACCAGGCTGGTGAAGGGACTCGAGCACAGGCCCTATGAGGAGAGGCTGAGAGAGCTGGGGCTGTTCAGCCTGAAGAAGAGGAGGCTCAGGGGAGACCTCATTGCTGTCTACAACTCCCTGAAAGGAGGCTGTAGCGAGGTGGGAACTGGACTCTTTTCACAGACGACCTTCAACAAGACAAGAGGACACAGTCTTAAGTTGTGCCAGGGGAGGTTTAGGTTAGATATTAGAAAGAATTTCTTCACGGAGAGGGTGATCAGGCTATGGAATGGACTGCCCGGTGAGGTGGTAGATTCTCCATCCCTGGAGACATTTAAAAAAAGACTGGATGTGGCACTCAGTGCCATGGTCTAGCAACTGCTCCGGTGGGTCAAGGGTTGGACTAGATGATCTCTGAGGTCCCTTCCAACCCGGCTAATTCTATGATTCTATGATTCTAATCCCATGATGAAAATGTCAGACACTTGCTCCAACAAGGGACATCCCACCACACGGAGCTGCTGGAGGATTGTTCCAGCTATTTCATGCACCCTGATTAGTCCCAGTGCTTCTCACCTGGCAGGCACAAGGGCTCCAGGACAGCCAGAGCAGAGAACAGCAAGGAAAACCCCCAGGAGACCCCAAGGTCATGGACAAGTCCACACACTGCTCTGCAGGCTGGCATGAGCTTACTGGGACCAGTACAGCAGCATCTCATGCTCATCCCTTCTGTTGGGAGTTCAGTTACCTAAATAACTGCATGGCTAAAAAAAAATTATAATCTATCTGACACATTAGAAACCCAGCTCCAACACCCATTAATTCAACCATATCCAACTGACCACCTGAATCAGCAGAGGGGCTGCTCCAAAATTATCTAGCTCAGAGAGTCACCACATGACTTTTGTGCTATAGAAATCCTCATCCAGGACCACGACCTGAAAGTAAGAAAAATCCACTAGGGATAACTATTTGAAGCCTGAGAACAGGGACTGTGTAACCTGCAAAAGCAGCTGCCAGAACACATGGAAGCATCACCTCTCAGCTCTGGGACTCAGTTAGGTTTTTGCTGAACCTTCCCAAACAATCCCAGCATGTGACATGTCAGCATTAAAGTTCCCAGTTCCAAGAGAATGGAAAAATAATAAAACCAGAAGGAGAGCATCTGAATTAGAAGGCTCAGGCATCCTCAGCACAGAGGTGACCACCAGCCCCCTCCTCACCTTTCCTACAGTGTGGAATTTTACATCCTTTTATTACACAAGGATTTAAGCACCCTTACACCACACTGTCCTGGTTTGGACCAGGATAAAGGTGATTTTCTGTCTTGTACTTTTGCTTTTAGCTAAGTTTCTCAGACAGTGTGTGCTTCTAGGATTGATAACACTTGATGTTCACAGTTACTGCTAGAGACTGGTGTGCAGAGCCAAGGACACTGCTCAGCTCTGAGGAAAACATTTTACCGTCCAGAAGGAGTAAAGAGGTCCCACCTGAACCCTCCTTTGGGGAGGAACAGACAAGATAGATGCCAGAACTGACCAAACAGAGTATTCCATCCCATATACGTCACACTCAGTATAAATTTGAGGCATCACAAGGGCCGAGCCAGATCTTTTCCTGATTTCCTGCTTCCCTTCCTTCACCCGGCATCCTGGAAGGATCCCGTCCGTTCATCTGCCTGTGCTCCTGATCCGTGCCAGCCCATATCTGTGTGTTCCTGCCTCCAGTTCCTGACTGCTGCCGACTCCAGGAGTCCAGCCTGGACTTTCCCAGGGCTGCCCTGCAGCCTCGGTGGTGACGTGAGAGTTATTGGGGGAGAGGGGGAGGAATGTGGTTTCCATTTTCCTGTATATTTGTATATATTTAGTAATTTTTCCTATTTATCATTACTGTTCATTAAAGTTGTGTAGTTTAGTTTCCAACCCATCAGTCTCTCTCCCTTATTCTCTCTCCTTTCTCTATCAAGGAGAGAGAGATTAATAGAGAGCCTCTGTTAGTCGGTTTAATCGCCGGGCCAGTGTTAAACCGTGACACACACATAACCAAGGGCACTGTGCATGCTTCCTAAAACCTCAGCACAGGGGTGCAGGATGCATTTTAGGATGGCTGAAAATCACTTTCTCTGCCCAGAGAGGACTCAAAGTGAGGCCCCTGTAGCCCAAGGAGCTGCTCCCACATCCCAGTCCCACTACAGGCTCACCAGGTGCCTCAACTTTCAGGCTCCAGATTTTATTTTCTTTTCATCTTCTGCCTGGCAGGACAGGGAAACCTGACACTTGCCATGAGGCTCAGGGTGGCTTTCAGCTGATCCCACTTAATGAGGAATTCCCAAAGTGCCTCTCAAGGGGTGCAGCTAATCCCACTCACTGCCAGGGTTTTTCTTTTTTTACTCTTAGAAAAATTGAATATGGCTGAAAATATTTCCTCTTATTTTGATTTACAGATATTGCTTTGCATGAGGGAACTGTGACATTTGGGTATTTGGAAAGCTCAGTGTGAGCTGTTCCTACACATTACTGCTAAACCAGTAATGGGAGATGAAAGAAAAAGGGGCTTTGAGAGCAGCTGTCCCACTGAACCAGCTGCTGCTGTTCATATCAACCTGCTGAGATTTGTTACCTGAAGCAGCAAAAAATTGCTAATATTGTTTTAAGTGAAGATTAAAGCACATGTGAGTGGATTGAAGTGTCATTCTCCTACAGGCACTGATTAGATAAAAAATAATGATTTGAAAAGCTAAAAATGTCATTGTGAAAATCAGGATAAGAAGTTAGAAATCAACAGTTTATGCCCTTACAAGGGAAGGGGAATCCTTCAGATGGATGGCCACAAACCAGACTCCTCCTAACATGAGGAACATGAGCTACATGGGAACACCAGGCTGGGTACTGCCCAGCACCACCCAAGCCAAGGACCAGCAAACCAGGGCAGTCTGAACACTGAGCATGCAGGCTCTGGAGTGTAACCAACAGATCCACAGCTCTTCCCAACATCAGAGACTTGCTAAGGCACATCAGTGTCTGAAGAAGATGTCACCTGTGTTCAAAACATGCCAGACATGAAAAGAACTCCAGCTACTTCACAAGGTTCCCAAAATGATTATGGCTTTACAACACCCATAATCTGCTCAGACTTCCCCAGCTGAAACCTTTGAAATGATAGTTAGGTAAAAGCAAACCCACAGAATGTTTTCTGTTGATTTTCAGCACTGGATTTCACAGAACAACTGATGCTGAGGCTGAGAAATCACTTCAAATGAAGGTAGCACCTACCTCTAGAGCACAGGCAGCAGTGAACTCACACAGGAGTGGTGAGAAGTGGCTAAACCCACACATTCCTCTTCAATTAATGAAAAAAAAATACCCAGGCACCTAATGTAACCTAAATTCACTCTCACTGTCCTGCCACTTGTAGCTCTGCAGGAATGCTGACCCAGGAAGACTCCTCTTAATCAGCCACAAATGGCCCAAGAGATTGTGAATGGTTTGGTGTGATGCTGAGCAACATCTGAGGAGACTCTGCTTTGGTGGAGCAGGGGAATGACTCTGCTCACCCCACAGACCATTTCTCTGCTCAGTTCCTTTTATGTGATCACCTTCCACACTGAGATGCTTGGAGGGACTGTCCTGACCTCACTCCATGGGATGAAGGTGATTATTGCCAGGTTTACAAGAAGCTCAATGCAAAATAACCACTGAAGTGTTCAGCCCACCAATGAAGCAGTTTTTGCACCTTGATTTACAAGAGAGACAGAGATGACATTTTTATAGCTGAAGCAACAAATCATTGCCTGCTGCTGGGGGCAGGGGGAGCAATCTGAAAAAGGAACAGCTACATCTTCATCTTCTGTGTTAAGAGCTTGGCTGTAAAAGCACTGAGGAGCCTTTGTGACACACTCAAGATGCATCTTCAGTGATATTTGTCCCCAAACACCCATGCTCCAACAAACACAACCAAGGAAGGCAGAAGAAACAAGCAAAGTGGTGTAGCTAAAGAGCACATCCCAAAAATGTAAGGGAAGAAAATGTTGCTCTGGTATCCTAGTAATATGGAGAAGTAACATGGATAAAGCTCAGAACTGGCACCAAAAGGACTTTGGGGGAAGATTTGGCAAGGGAGACTGAGATTCCAACAAATCCATCCCCAGCACTGACCTCTTGAAGTGGTTTGCCAGGACTCCCACCAGCTCCCCAATTCTGCTGTCGTTGGAGGGCTCTTTGCTGAAGAGACAGACAATGAGATCCTTGTTGTCTTTGGTGTGGAAGACCACGAGCTGGTCCTTGCCATTGGAGACACTGAGTCCCACCAGCTGGGAAGAGAAAGCAAGAACAACAAGGACACATCTTGGTTACTGGCCTGGCTTTGGTCTCCTCTGCAGCTGCCATCCTGGCTCTCCATCTGCCTCCTCAGAGAGCTCAGGACAGGGGCAGTCTGCAGGTTCTCTTCCAGCTGAGAAAGCAAAGGTGAAACCACAGGGTTGGTTTGGAAGTCAACAATCTCCAAAGTGTGAGGAAATGTCACCATCTAGCCCAAAGCAGGATGTTCCTGTGTCACTGTGTCACTGCAGGGGGTTTCTGCCCAGCCAGTACCATGGGCACCCACCAAAGAGGATCCTTCTAGGACCTTGCCCAAAAGTCTCAGCCTGGATGGCACCAAACTGCTTGGTGGCCAAGTCACAACCCTGGTTTGGTTTTATTTTCCTTTTCAAAGGAAACCAACAGTATCACAGAATCACAGAATCCTAGGGGTTGGAAGGGACCTCGAAAGATCATCTAGTCCAACCCCCCCTGCCAGAGCAGGGCCACCTAATCATGAATTTGGCCAACAACCATTTTCAAGTGCACATTTGGAGTGCTGGAATGCAACAGGACACAGATAATGTAAGAATAAAGTGTTTTACTGAAAGTCAGAATATCATGATGTGTAATACAAGCTGTAACCCCACAAAGCCACGATGGGTCCAGTGATTAGGCAGGGGCTCCAGGAAAGCTGGGGAGGGACTTGGGACAAGGGCCTGGAGGGATGGGATGAGGGGGAAGGGTTTGCAGCTGGGAGAGGGGAGATGGAGAGGAGATCTTGGGCAGGGAGGGAGGGAGGGAGAAATTGTTTGGGGTGAGGGTGCTGAGCCCCTGGGTGCCCAGGTTGCCCCCAGAAGCTGTGGCTGCCCCATCCCTGGCAGTGTTGAAGGTTGGATGGGGCTTGGAGCCCCCTGGGCTGGTGGGAGGTGTCCCTGCCCATGGCAGGGGTGGCACTGGGGGGGCTTTGAGGTCTCCTCCAACCCAGTCTGGGATTCTAGGATTCTATGATTTTGGTTTTTTGGGTTTAGTTGGTGGTGTGTTGTTTTTTTTTTTTTCTGTTAAATAACCACTACTTGGAAAGCTTTGTCCTCAGCATCTCCCAAAGCAAAACTTGTCTATTTTTAGGAGTGGCAATCTGGGTACACAACCTATGCAGAGGAATTTTAGGAAAAGCAAAAAAATACTTTCTGCTGTGGAATACAAAATATAGGGATAGCAAAAGAAACATCAAGAGGCAGATACATTTAACAAACCAGTGATAAAAGCAAAATAAAATAAAAAATTAAAAAGAATGAGTACAGAGAGAACAGAGCAGATCTTCCCTGTCTACTGAAAGACTACACAGCTCCTTGGAGGCATCCAGAGATTTGCAGAGAAAAAGAACAATCTCCTGTAAGGGAGAGGCACCCATATACCATTTAGTGGAAATGAAAGTCTCATTATTCCCTTTGTAAAGAAAAAAACCTTTCTACATAACCCCACTGCCTGTGCTGGGGAGGACATGAGCACAAAGCCACCAGTTGCACATCCCCAGCACAGGTGGGGCTCACTCTCTGCCCTTTCAAGTTATGAAAGACTTTAAAGCCAGGCTGCACTTTGTGCCCAGGCATTAACAGCTGTCTGGGTTTGTAGTGTCCCTTAAAATTAATTTGCATGCTTAAACAACCTGCTGTGAGCACAGTGGGGCTGTGGGGATGGCTGCCAGCCATCTAAACGTGCACTGAGTGGGAAAGATGAATGAGCTGAAATCTCTGGATTTGAAAATCCTATTGAAATATTAATTATTTAACAGAACCACCTCAGAAGTGCAAGAGCCCTTCCAAATTTCCCTGTTTCACCCCCCCCCCATAGGCCTGGCTGAAGGAATAAATGTAAGACAAGAGAAATCATTGCAGAGCTGGTGTTTATCTCACTGTTTACAAACAGCAACATTTGCTGGGCTTGAAGATCAGAAAAAAACTCACAGAGCATCCTTTACTCAGCACTGGGCTGGGAAAGGAAGCTGCAAGGTCCTTCCTGCTGCTCAGTCACCTTTTCAATCCTTTCTGCCTTGCCCTGTTTATTTTCTCTCCAGGTAAGAACAAAAAGCCAGCTGTCTGCTGGCACTTCAGAGGCAGCTGCCAGAGTTCTCCCACACAGAGAATCCCCCAGAGCAGCATCTCAGCCACTCAGCCTTGCAAGCAAATCAAGTGCTCTGTCATCCTCTGCACAAAGTGACAGATCCCTCACAGAGGACATGAAGTGACAGAGCAGGTTTGTAGCATCCCGGGCTCAACCACTGCCAGGAGAAGGGGAGCTGTGCCGTGGTTCCTGCTGCTGTGCTTTGCTGTGCTCACTGTCTCCAGTGAGGTTGCCATGGAAACACCATCCCTGAGGATTCTGCCACGGGGAGGGGGTGTTTTCCACACGAGGATGGCAAGCAGGACATACCTGAGACACCACAGTCAGGGCTGGTGTTGCTCTGGTGCCTTTGCTTCTCAGAAATCTCTGCATCAGTTTAAACCTTGCCTGTGCCTCAAAAGGGAAGGAATTTAGGAATTTCTGGGTGATTAATGGGCTGCTTACACCTCCTCACACACCCCCCCCAGGAAGGGATGGGGCATGCAGAAAACCAGGAGAGAGACCCAAGGCAGCTCAGGAGGTAAAAGAATCACAACTGCAAAAGGGAAACCCCAGAAGTGTTACAGTACCAGCCACTGCCTGGGCTTTGGGTTAAAAAATCCTGACTAAAGAAATACAAATATTTCATGTATGCATAGAACCAAATACACTGCCAAAGCCTCTCCTCTGCTCCCCTCTCCCTGCAGTGCAGGGAGGGTTCAGCAGTGAAGCAGCAGGATCAGGGACCATGCCCGAGCATCATGATGCAATCCCCTGTGTCCAGGCAGATTTTCTGCTGTTCCTCAGCACCCCAGGGCAGGAGAAGGAGTTGAAAGGAGAAGCTGAGGCCAAAAGAGCAGAAATTTATCACTACAGCATTCACCATAGATAGCTGTCAGCAAACCCCCACTCTGACACCTGGATGAGTCAGTGCAGGGTCTTTTGGATCCATCCTTCCCGTGCAAAAGACTCCAGAGTGCTCAGGTCAAGGGAACTGTTGGGTCAAGAAGCCTTGTGGTAGGATGCTACAGGGAGTAATAGCAGATCTACAAAGAAGGCTGATTTATACCTGAAATATCCTCTGAGTAAGAGACCTAGATGCCCAGCCCAGTAATTGTTTTGCTGCCAGAGGAACTGCAAAGCAGCCACCCAAGAACCAGCACTCTGGGGGAATGGATACTCCAGTTTGTGAACAGGAACTGCTAATAGTTCTAGAGTAAAAGATATTCCACAGGAAATGTACAAAGTGTAGCTGACTTGCTCACCTCCTTCAATTTTTAAGGTATTTAGGATTCCAGAGGGAAAAGTTCAAGCTGTCAGCACCCTGACCTGGCTTTGTGCTGTGACACAAATGTACAAACTCTGCCTTTAACCCCACCAGACACACAGGTAAAGCAGATGTTTTTCTCCAGCTGTGACAAATGCAGCTTTACCTGTCATTACAAATGCAGTGAGGGAATGGCAGTGGCTGTTGTGGGCAAGGTAACAGCTCAGCAAACCAATACTGAGAAATCAGATGGACAGAATTCCACACTGCCCACCTGCATTCACCTGGGTACTGCCCAAAATCCCCCAGCCAGGGGGAACAACTCTGCTTGGAGCCTCTGTGCATCTGAACAAGTTGGTTTGCACAAGCAGGAGGGGGCACTCAGCAGAATTATCTGCTGACAATTTCACTTTGCACAATGAAGAGAGAATGTCAGGGGAACAGAATGTCAGCCAGGGGGAATGAGCTGCAGCTGCAAACTCCTGGGCAGTGACTCCTTCAGAACAAGAAACTGCCATGGAGAGACATGGAGAGATGTGGAGAGACATGGAGACACAGAGACACATGGAGAGACATGGAGAGACATGGAGACACATGGAGACACATGGAGAGACATGGAGAGACATGGAGACACAGAGACACATGGAGACACATGGAGACACATGGAGAGACATGGAGACACATGGAGACACAGAGACACATGGAGACACATGGAGACACATGGAGACACATGGAGACACATGGAGAGACATGGAGAGACATGGAGACACAGAGACACATGGAGACACATGGAGACACATGGAGAGACGTGAAGAGACATGGAGACACAGAGACACATGGAGAGACATGGAGAGACATGGAGAGATGTGGAGAGACATGGAGACACAGAGACACATGGAGAGACATTGAGAGACATGGAGACACAGAGACACATGGAGAGACATGGAGAGACGTGGAGAGACATGGAGACACATGGAGAGACATGGAGAGACATGGAGAGACATGGAGACACATGGAGACACAGCTTGGCACAGCCAAAGCTCCTCTGAGCATGAGCAAACAGGGCAGACAAGGACCTTGCTCCACAGATGCTGCAGTGGGTGAGCAGCAAGGAGGAAAGAAGAGGAGCTGCAAAAGCAACACCAAAAAACCCTCTGAGCTAATCCACTCCACATGAGCAGATCAGATTTTCCCCTTGCCCTAATCCCATCTCTGCTCTTTTGGCAATGTGGGGCAGCCAGGTTTGTTATTTCTCCAAATGCAAATGTCCCAGCAAATTTGTGTATGACATTTCCAAGCAACCCAGGCAGGTTCTGGAGGTTTAAGATAACTGCAGTAGTGTCACCTCAGGCTGAAGAAAGCAAATAAGAACTTGAATCCCCACTCCAGGATGCTTAAAGAGCCAAGATGAGCTGTACCCCTATCCACCCTTCCAACCAGTGATAATTTGCTGCTTTTCCACTGGCAGCTCAACTCTGCTGCCCCAAAAATACCTCCCCAGAATTCCAGATTTAGCTTTGATGAGATTTACATTAAACATGAAGAAACACTAAAAAGGAAAAATAAATTAAATGCAACATGAAGGATCAAACCAACCCCCAGAGACACAGACATTGTGTCCTAAGCTGCTGTGAAATGCTAACCCACTTATGGGCCCAAGATCCTGCAAATAAAAAAAATCAAAATAGAAGAACAAGCAGAAGAAAGTGTGATAAGCAGTTTGGGTTTAGCTTTTGTTTTATGCACTGGAATGACAAATTAACCTGATGCATCAGCCTGTAGGTTACTGAACTACAACTGCTCTGAAACACCTGAAAAATTGTAATCCTGGTCTTCTGCCACTGTATGGATATGAAAATGGAGCTAAAAAGCAGATGCACTGCCCATGGGCAAGAGCCTGAGATGAGATGAGATGAGATGAGATGAGATGAGATGAGATGAGATGAGATGAGATGAGATGAGATCCCCCAGTCCTGGTACTTACATTATAGAGAGGGATGGTCTTCATCACCTTGTACTGCTTCATGGGGTCCATCTTGTACAGGTGTCTGTCAGTGATGAAGATTGCTCTGTCCTCCACCTTGTTGAACCTATTGACCTGTGCAGAAACAGAGGCAGCCCAGCTGTCACTGCAAGGAGATGCACCAGCAAAGATCCAGCACCAGCACAGCTCTTACACAGGTTTTCTCTATGAGTTTTGAGACACTGAAAAGGGAAGCTGGACCTTCTGATCCCATTTTACAAAGAGAGGAAAGTGGAGTTGTGGAAAAGCCACAATTCCAGAGTCCCTGGGGAGGACTGGGGCAGCCTGAGACAGTCCATGGCCTCAGGGATGTGAAGCACCAATCCCTCACCAATCCCTCACCAGTCCCTCACCAGTCCCTCACCAGTCCTTCACCAATCCCTCACCAATCCCTCACCAGTCCCTCACCAGTCCCTCACCAGTCCCTCACCAATCCCTCACCAATCCCTCACCAGTCCCTCACCAATCCCTCACCAGTCCCTCACCAGTCCCTGTGCAGGCACCAAGCCCAGGCTGATGGCTGCTGCTGCCTTTGCCACCCCAAAAGCCTAATGCAGAATCCCTGTCCTGCAAAGCCCAACAGAGTGTCACCAAGTGGCAGTCCAGACCTGAAGCAGCCCAGCCCCTGGGTGCCCAGGTTGCCCCCAGAAGCTGTGGCTGCCCCATCCCTGGCAGTGTTGAAGGTTGGATGGGGCTTGGAGACCCCTGGGCTGGGGGGAGGTGTCCATTGCCCCTTGTCTTGTCCATGGGACTCCTTGTACACAGGGAGTCTCCATCTTCTCTGTGCCCCCCTTTAAGCACTGGAACACGGGGAGGTCTCCCCTGAGCATTCCCCAGCCTGAGCAGACCCAGTTTACTCAGCCTGGAGAACACAATTCTGGTAAAGTAAAAATGTAAATTAAAAATGAACTGTTGGAAGGCAGCAATATGCAAACCCCTCAGCCAGTGCAGCTGGAACCAGGCAAGGGCACAGCTCTGTGTCCTGGAATTTTGTTGCAGTTCATGGATCCTCTGTAGTGAGAGCAGAGAGAGGACAGGTTATTTCAGCATCAGCAAATGAAGTAAGGACAGCCCAGCAGCAAGCTCTGTGCAGCAGTCACATAATATCATTTCTCTTAATTCTAGGTATTCTGGCATTCAGAATCCATCTCTATTCTTGGCTGCCCAGGAGATCTCCAGTGAAAACCTCCTTCCAGCACCTGACCAATTAAATCACCAAAACTACTGACAAATGCCACAAAAGCACCTCTGGGAAAATGACTGCAAAAATCCACATTGTTCATTACAAATGTATTCAAGCAAAGGATCCAAGACACTGAATGTTGGACCCTCACAGTGACATCTGAAGTGGGGAAGACCCAGGAAAACTGAGAACAATAAATACCTATTGCCCAGCTCATGGAATTAGGGCAACTGTTCCCAAAACCAGAGGGGATGGGATCACATTGCAGCAGGAAACAAAACTAGACTGTCTCCAGAGAAGGGTTTTATACCCTGGGACTGTGCCTTTATTCATATCTCCTTTCTGAACACAGATCATCTCCATTCCCCCCATCCCACCACAACTCATCACTAATATTCCATGGGCTGCTGGTAACGTTGGGCCCCAGCAAATGGAATTTGCATGGAGGAAACATCTCTAACATCACAGTTAATTTGTCCAGGAAATGCTACCAGGAATCATGGAATGGGTGAGGTTGGGAGGGAGCTCAGAGCTCATCCCCTCCATCCCCCTGCCATGCCCAGGGACACCTCTCATCCAGCCCAGGCTGCTCAGAGCCTCATCCAACCTGGCCCTGAACACCTCCAGGGAGGGGGCAGCCACAGCTTCTCTGGGCAATCTGTTCCAGAGGCTCAGCACCCTCCTGATGAAGAACTTCTTCCTCAGATCCACTCTGAGCCTCTTCTCCTGCAGCCAAAGGAGAATGCTGGGTCCCAGCTACATTTTTAATGCCCCAGAGGCCGGGTACTGCATGGTCAGCATGCAAAGTTCTGACACAAGGGAGAAAGTAGAACACCAAGCAGAAATTATTTTTCAATGAGGGAAACCCAGAGCCCTCGATGTCTCATGGTCACAGAGATATCTGGTAATCATCTGGGAAGGGCAGACAAGGGAACACGAGAGGAGGTGGATGAACATAAATAGGATTATCCCAGGTGAACTCAGGAGATTCTCAGTCAACAGAGGCAACGTTTGGAGCAGATAAAGGCAGAAAATGCAAACTGGAGAGCTATATGACAGCTTTATATTAACAGCACCAACCCAGGAAAAAAGTAACTGGGGAGGAGTTTGGAATCCTCCAGCTCTGGCTGGAACTTGGCACAGAGATGGGAGGCAGCTGGGGAGCAATGTCCTGGGTGCCACAGCCTCACCTGGAATTGTGTGCAGAGCTCTGAGACAGCAACTGAGAAGGAAACTCCAAAATAATAGTTCAGAGAAAGTAAAAAAAAAATCAATGATTGAGAGCCTGGAAAACCTCACAGGAAGAGATGCTGAATAACTGGAATTATTTTAGGAAGCAGATGAATGGGAGGAAAAAAAAACAAAGTCTCTGGAACACTGAATGGCCCAGAGAAAGTGGGTTAGGAGTGTGTGGTGCTGGGCAGAGCCTGAGCAGAGCAGGATGGAGTTGGGCAGCTCTGGCACATCCTGTCCTGGGCTCTGGAACCTCCAGCAAAGGCTTCTCCAGTCTGTGGGGCTGTGCCCTGCCCCAGGTCAGACCTGATGCTGTGTGGCCATGTCTGCTGGGTTTTCATTTTTCTTTTTTTAAGACTGTGAGCACCTTCATGGCCATGATCCCACCTGGTGCTCCCATCACATCCCCCCTCTTGTCACTGCCCACCTCCAGCACAGAGCCCACTGTGACCAAGGGAGCACCCAGAGCCACCCCAGCAGAGAAGAGAGAATCACAGAATTGTCAGGGTTGGAAGGGACCTTTAATCTCACCCAGTCCCAACCCCCCTGCCATGGCCAGGGACACCTCCCACCAGATCAGGTTGCTCAGAGCCTTCTCCAGCCTGGACTTAAAAACTTCCAGGGATGGGGAATCTTCCCCCACCTCTCTGGGCTACCTGTGCCAGGGTCTCACCACCCTCAGGGTGAAGAACTTCTTCCCAACTTCCAATCTAAATCTCCTCTCCTCTACTTTGAATCCATTCCCCATGTCCTGTCCCTACTGACACCCTAAAAAGTCCCTCCCCAGCTTTCCTGCAGCCCCTTCAGACCCTGGAAGGCCACAATGAGGTCTCCTTGGAGCCTTCTCCTCTCCAGCCTGAACAACCCCAACTCTCTCAGTGTCTCCATAGCAGAGATGCTCCATCCCTCTGAGCATCCTCCTGGCCCTTCTCTGGACACACTCCAGCACCTCCAGGGCTTTCTTGTGACAGGGGCTCCAGAACCGGACACAGGACTCCAGGTGGGGTCTCAGGAGAGCAGAGCAAGGGGGAGAATCCCCTCCCTGAACCTGCTGCCCACACTTCTGATCCTGCCAGGCTCTCAGATGGTGACACCCCATGTAGAGGCTCTAAACACAGCAGCTCCACAGCTGTGCTTTAAATTCCACCTCTTTCTTGTGGTTACTGACTGGGTTTAGTGATCACACTGAATGATAAATTCATAGAATTATAGGATCCTTCTGGTCGGAGAAGCCCTTTAGGATCCTGGAGTCCAACCCTTCCCCCATCCCTGCCAAGGGCACCCCTGCCCCATGTCCCTCATCCCCACATCCCCAGGCTCTGAAACCCCTCCAGGGATGATGGGGACTCCAGCCCTGCCCTGGGCAGCCTGGGCCAGGCCCTGACAACCCTTTCCAGGGAGAAATTGTCCCCAAGCTCCAACCTAAACCTCCCCTGGCACAACTTGAGTTGTGCCAAAAGTTCCTCTTGTCCCATCCCTTGTTCCTTGGGAGCAGAGCCCGACCCCCCCTGGCTCCAACCTCCTCTCAGGGGGTTGCAGAGAGTCACAAGGTCTCCCCTCAGCCTCCTCTGCTCCAGGATCAACACCCCCAGGGCCCTCAGCTGCTCCTGAGCAGGACCCATGGGCAAATCCAGGAGCTCCTCTCACCCCAGAAGCAAATTCTCCCTCTCCAACTCCTTCCCTTTCCAACCATCACTTTGCTCCAGGTGCCTCCTGTACCTCTGGCATCTCCATGCAAACAACACACGCTGTGGCTTTAGAAGTCAAGTGTTACATTGGGAGGGATGCACAGGAGAGCTTCAAATGCCAGCACCATTGCAAATGCCACTGCTCTTCTGATTCTGTAGGAGCAGAGACAGCCCTTCTGTTCTCAGCCACAGCTTCCACCCTCCCTGAGAACAGCCCTTCCCAGCATTGTGTTCTCTGCACCTTCTGGGCAGTTTTTATTTATATCTTCGTTGATCCAAATGTGAATCACTTTGAATTCAGATTCTTGGCTGGCTTCTGGGGGGCATGAAGGTCTGGCCTGTAGCAGGAAAAACTCCAAAGGAGCTTTTCAGGTCTCTGCCAGGGGCCTGCAGACACTGCAGGGCACCAGGCTTTGGTGGTCCTCTCAAGGGAGCTTGGTGCCATGAATGACAAGGGAGAAAATGGGAAGAAAACCCTTTTTCTTAAAAAAACCACCACCCCAGAAGCTGTTGTTTCCTTGGTGATACAACAAAATCTGGCAGTCTGCATGAAATATGCATTAGGTTTCCCAAGGCAAAAAACTTGAAAATTTTCCTTTGAAAAACTGAAGAGCACAACAATCCTCAGAGAAGATGTATTTTTCCATAGGAAGAAATGACCTGCTGTTACCTATGTCTGCTGTGAGAAAGCAAGTGCAGCCACCTCCCATCAGCAAGACTTCAAAATCTCTTCACAAACCTACTATAAAAAAAGTGATAAAAGCTTCGGTCCAAACAGATTCACCCATTATTATTCATCTCAAGCTGTTGAAATTAAGACCCCACGCACTCAAGCTAAAGAAAACTTTTCCAGCAGTCACCAGTATTCAAGAGCAGCTCCCTGACTGGTGAGAGTTGGTATCACCAGCACAATGTCACTCATCAGCTAACAGGGATCTGCCTCCAATGATCTGATGCTTCACAAACATTTCACAGCTCAGCAGATCTGTTCTGCACATAAATATTTCACATACATGAACTCCAGGACTAATTTGTGTCTATTCAAGTCATCCAGTTCTGATCCTTTTAATGTCTTTTCTTTCCAAGCAGAGAAGTGTATTAGATTGCAGTTACCTGAACATTTTGACATGCAGACCAATCCCGTGGCTGTTGGCAGCCAAGAGCTACTTCATGGCACCATGGAATGGGTGAGGTTGGGAGGGAGCTCAGAGCTCATCCCCTCCATCCCCCTGCCATGCCCAGGGACACCTCTCCTCCAGCCCAGGCTGCTCAGAGCCTCATCCAACCTGGCCCTGAACACCTCCAGGGAGGGGGCAGCCACAGCTTCTCTGGACAATCTGTTCCAGAGGCTCAGCACCCTCCTGATGAAGAACTTCTTCCTCAGATCCACTCTGAGCCTCTTCTCCTGCAGTTTCAGTCCCTTTCCCCTTCTCCTGTCACTGGACACTCTGATGCAAAGTCCCTCTGCCACCTCCTGGAGGTTCCTTCAGGGATTGGGGGGCAGCTCTGAGGTCCCCCTGGAGTCTTCTCCAGACTGAACAATCCCAGCTCCTCAGCCTCTCCTCCCAGCAGAGATGCCCCAGGTGTGAGGATTTGGTACCTTACTGAAAACTGCAAAGAACCACAGAATGCCAGGTTGGAAGGGACCTCAAGAAGCTTCTGCTCCAACCATTCCAGGTATAAACATAACTTAAATGAGGTGGCCCAGCACTCTATCAAGCTGAGTCTTGAACCTGTCCAGTGTGGGGGAATCCTCCACTTCCCTTGGGAGATTATTCCAATGTCAAATTGTTCTCATGGTGAAAAATTTTCTTCTGGAGTCCAACTGGGCTCTCCCCAGAAGACACCTGAACCCCTCACCCCATGGGTGTCTTTGCCATGTGACACCTTGTGAAAAGGGATTCTCCATCTTCTTGGTAGCTTGGGAGAAGGAAGCTGCTCCAGAGAGAACACATTCACCTGCTGACACCTTCCTGCCTGCCTAAGGCAACAGCAGTAACTCCACATTTTTGCTTAAAAATCCTCAAACAACCTGAATAATGCAATACATCACAAATGACCTTAAGCAACCTTATTCTGTAGACTGATTCTGTATTCTTCAAGAGTGCTGTTTAAGGTAAGCAAGGAAATCACCCAGTAATTAATTACATTTTCACTTCTATAACTCACTCTTCAGTCCCCTGCAAAAATCGAGGGAGAACCAAATTCCAGCTGGGAAACAAACAGCCAATTTGCAGCTCCACAACAACCCAGGGTCAGCAGAAATTCCACAAACATCCCTGTGGTGACAAACCCTCTGACCATCAATCCAGCCTGCATGTGCTAAAGCCAAGTGCCACACTGCTGCAGATGACACTTGGGATGACATGGGGAAGCTACAGAAGGGTAAGACTAAAATGAAAAACAATGTAAAAAGTATGGTTTAATTAATTAAACAAAACAAAACAAAACAGGGAAGAATGTAGCATTCAGAAGCAATCCCCCTGCCCCATAGCACCAAAAGCTGATCCTCAGACTGCTGTTGCTGTTTGGGTAAGGGGCAGAATGCTACAACTTGCATTTCTGACCAGAGAAACACCTTCCTTTTCACAGACAGCTTAAAATATAAAACAAGAAGAGTAAAGAAGGCTAATGCTGTTCTCAGGGTAAAGACCATTCCTGCAGTCAAAACATGGAGCTGCTTGCAGGCTCTGCAAGTCTTCACTCTTGCTTAGGCTGCAAATCCCATGTTCAAATTTAAGGCCTCACAAATTACCTAAAGTGCACTGGTTGGAAAGGAAAGTGGTAAATCCTGAGATGTCAAATCTTTGTCAGATTTTTAGTTTTGAAAGTTCTGGATTGTTTGACTTCTCTCCTTTGTTCACTTCAGGCTTGCCAGGACATTTCTTGTCCAGTCCAAGAGAGATGACAAATGGTTCACTCAAAAAGGTATCATATCCAAGCATGGATTTGAAAGGGGGCATTTGCTTTTGAGTTTAAACAGAGCTGGACTGAAATCACCAGGCTTACACACATCTCTAAACATCCTACACACTTGTAATCTTGTCCCCAACAAGGCTCACATTTTTTTAACCATGTTGTTAAGAGGTGTTCCTGTTTGCTTCTTTAAGACCATTTTCCTAAAGAAGATGCTGCTTTTCCTCTAAATTTAGCTGTATTTTTTTTTTCTGCCTACCCCAGATCCTTAGGAGTAAAGACCAGAAAAACTACCAACAACTTGAGTGAGTTGGGCACAGTGGGGGAGCTGCAGTTCCCCTGGGAAGCCGGCCTGTCCCCAGGACTCTGTGTCCATGTCTCTGCTGTGTCCCCAGGGCTCTGCTGTGTCCCCAGGACTCTGTGCCCATGTTGGTGGCTGCAGGGACCTTGTCTGATCTTACCCCTGCTGCCTGTGTGCCTACAGACCCTCCTGCCATCCTCATGCGTGTGTTTCCTTTACTCATGATTTCCACAGCAGTGCAGAGGTGACTCTAACTACACAGGCACGGAGAGGATCAGCCCTGACCTCTGACAGAACACAGCAACCAACAGTTTAACATTTAAAAAAGATCAAAAAAGCTACAAGATAAGTCACTTGAGCTGCCTTTAATCCTTACCATGTAAACCAATATTCACTCAAGCTGCTCCTTCACTTAGTGAACCACACTCTTAAAAAGAACATGGCAAAAGCAACAGAATCCTCCACTGGAAGATTTTTCCTTGGAAAGCAATGAGAGGTTTCTATTTTTATACACAGAAATCATTATTGTATAAATAATGTAACTCACTACCACCAGCAAAGAAGTTTTGTTATAAAGGGAGATTTTTACACTGCAAAATGAATTTTGTGGTTCCTGGTAATATTTGCAGAATCATAAACAATAATCACACACATGCTCCACTTCTGGCAAGTGGGAGCCCACTGCAATTGCATATTTTTCTAAATAAAAAGAATATACAACTTCTTGGAAACACTTGAACAGCAGTGGCCCTGGCCTGCCACTGAAATTGGTTTTGCCTGCTGGCTTTTTATAATTCAAAATATCTGCTCCTGCCAGCATAATTTAGGTCATTATGAACGACTCGTGAAGAATTATGCAAGCACATTATTCTAATTAGGATTTAAACCTTCCAGCCCCATTCTGCTCCAAAGAAAAGTGAGACCCAAACCAGATACAGAGAACCAAGTGGATTGATTCACACCTCCCACATGAAGAATTCCCTCAGACCCTGTGGAGCAAGAGGCTCAGAGTTATGTGTCCATCCCAAAACCACCAGGACTGTTCCTTCAGGCAGGAGGGCTTTGTCCTGCTGCCTGTTAAAGCATCTCCAGGATTCCCCCCTGGCCTTTGGCATCCCAAGGTCTCACCTGGACTCCAGAAGTTTCCCCACCCTGCCCAGGAGCCTGCAGACCACCCAGATGTCCCTTACCTTGCGGACGTGGCAGGAGAAGAGGACATTCATGTACTTGTCCTTCCTTTTCAGCTCATTGGCAACGGGGATGAAGGAGCCCGTGCTCTGTGGGTTCTCTGGTTTCTGCAAGAGCAAAGCCAGGCACATCACTCCTCCTGCTTTGCTGAAGAAAATAACTGCATTTACATGGTGGCAGGCCAAAGGCTTCCCCCAGCCTCTGCCTCCTGGAAGAGCAGCAGAGCAGCTGGGGTTTTGTGAGCTGGCTGAAAAAAAAGCCTTCACAAAACAAAATGCTTCAAGGAAGGATGGAGTCAAAGGAAGCAATGCAACTTGCCTAGAGAGAATGGTTTTGTTCTGTCTCATTTTGTGCTCTGTTACCATCCTGCTATAGCTAGAGTTTTAGTTTGACATTGATTTCTTTCCTAGTTTTGGCCATTTGCAGAGCCAGCCCATGGCATCACTTATTATGGTTTAATGCTGCTTGTGATGCTCAGGCTAGGCTTAGTGCTCAGAAAAATCACTCCCAGTGCAGCAGAAGTCAAAGACTCTGAAACTCTGAAACCCATTTACAGAGGAAATTTCAAAGCACTTCTCCCTCCCAAGAAACCAGGTCTTGTTTCCCAGTTTCCCCCCTCAGAGCCCCCCAGGCTCCAGCCATGCTCTGACCACTTCACTCCTACTCACCAGGGCGATGTAATTCCCCTCCCATGCTCTCTGGAGGCCAATGTCAGCTCTGTGACCCTTCAGCACCTCCATGGCAGCAACCTTGGCCCTCAGTTGAGGGAGGACTTCTGGTGGGACACTCCGGATGAGTTCACCTGCTCTCCACCTGCCCCAAAACACCTGAGTCAGTTCCACAGCCTGCATCATGTGCTGTGAGAATCAGCACAACATGGGCAGCCCTGGGTACAGGGAAGAAGAAGTTCTTCCACTGCATGCATGAAGCTGGAACCCCCAGTTCTCATTCTGAAGTCAGGTATCATCTTTAACTCATAACAAGTATGCTCCCCATCCTGGACTCAGAAGTCACCTCCTGGCACATCTATTTGCAATAAAGTTTTTGCAAGCTCAGTTTTTGGCTCCTTTCTCAACTTCAACTCTCCTTGACTGATCTGGCCCTACAACTGAAACCCAACCAGCTGTAATGTGGAGCAGGGCAGGGTGGCCCATCCATCCCTACACCCCAGCCTTCAGCAGCAACACCAGGTCTCCAGGATTAATGCTATGAAAAGTCTTTTAGCAATTAAAATTTTGTAGTTCTGCTAACTGAGTGTATTCAGAAAGCAGGACTCGACCCAGACAGGTTGTGGGTGGGTTTCAATATACAGCTGGGAAAAAATAAACAAGGCTGATTTGATCTAGTGCTGGTAGTAATCCTCCTGCAAGCAGATGGCTGGGCTGGGGGTCTCCAGAGGCTCTATCCAGTGACATTTCCAGTGACTTTCAGATGTCATCACTTCTCCAACTGGAATGTAACTTCTTTGCCTACAGCTTACCAGTCAAAGGCACTAGATACCAGACATCAGATCTGACATACCAGGAGGTTGTAATAAAGGTGCAAAACACCTCTTCTGAACATAGAATATGGGTAGGTAACAGAACACTGTTTATTCTATTGCAGAAAAGTGCTGCTTACCATGAGAGGGTTGATAAAATAGAAAAGATTTCTTTTCTCTCCCCCCTAACAGCAGCTGCTCTCTTCTTTTGCAGCCAACCAGAAAAGAGCCAAGGAAGGAAATGCAATCTCCATCCTGACTACATCTTTGATACAGAATAATTATGTGTCTAGTCAAAGGCACCAAAAGCCAACGACACCTTCTTCTACAATGTCCAGTCAATATTCCTCAATCATTTTGCCAGCTTCTGTAGAACCTCTATTTCTATTTTCAGTTCTGGGCTCCTCGCAGACTCTGAGCTGCAAGTTCAGGGCAGGACAACCAGGTTGGGGAAGGGTCTGGAGAGCAAATCCTGTGAGGAGAGGCTGAGGGAACTGGGAATGTTCAGTTTGGAGAAGAGGAGGCTGAGAGGAGACCTTAACCCTGAGGGGAGGGGGCAGGGAGGTGGTGACAGTGATAGGACCAGAGGACATGGCCTGAAGTTGTCCCAGGGGAGGTTTAGATGGGACCTGAGGAAGAATTTCTGTCCTGAGAGAGCAGTCGGGTGCTGAAGGGGCTGCCCAGGGAGGTGGTGGAGTCACCAGCCCTGGAGGGACTGAAAACCTGTGGAGCTGAGGCCCTTCAGGAGCTGCTCTGGGGGTGACACAGAGATTGATATCTGTGTGTTTGATTCACAGTGGGGGGACACTGACAGTTGGACACGATGCCCTTAGAGACCCTTCCCAACCGTGGTGACTCTGTGACCAAGCAGCAGCTGCTCCCTCCTCCAGGTCAGACTGGAAAGCCAAGAGGCTCCTTCCTACCTCTGGTAAATGTTCTGCAGAGCCTCCTCGAAGCGCCGCAGCACCTTGGGGGGGGTTGGCCATGGCACGTGCTTCCCGTAGTCCTTCATCTGGCGGAGGCTGTGGAAGCGCCGGGCCAGGTCCTGGATGTAGGCCCTGACCTTGTACCCCCGGTAGGACCTGAGGATGGTGAGGGCAGCCTTCGTCCTCCTGTAGCGCAGGCGTGCCAAGGTGCCCCTCCAGACCTGCGGGGCAGCAGAGAAGATGGCTTTGGCAAGGGCAAGCAGGTTGGGTTTGTTTCCCTTTCTGTCCTCCCATGCCGCTAAAATTCCTAAATATATCAGTGTTCTTTTAAAGGGAACGGCCTCTCTGTGTCAACCAAATCCAATGAAAACGTCACCGAAAACCCCGCTGGGGGTCCCTGTGTGCTGAGAAACAAGTTTAACCCTGACTGGAAAAGATTGCTCTGAAAAGAGTTTGGGGAATATCCATTCAGGCCACATGCTGAGAAGCAAGTAAATAAATAACTAACAACAACCAAACAACAACCAAACAACACCCTCCCCACTCACTGGAAGGGCGGTCGGCCCCCCCAGCACCACTGCCACTCTTGATGTTCCACAACAAAACAACAACAAAAGGAAAAACACCACATTCTGAGCTGCTTCTCCAACTCCCCGTGCAAAGAGGCACTCTGGGACACAGGGCAGGAGTCACAGAATTTTTCTGGTTGGAAAAGACCTTTATGGTCATTGAGTCCAATCATAACCAAACTCTACCAACCATAACCCAACTCAACCAACCATTAACCCAACTCTACCAAGTACACCCATGTCCCTCAGCACCTCTTCCACAAGGCTTTGAAACCCTTCCAAGGATGGGGATTCAACCACCAGCCTGGGCCAGTGCTTCATTACCCTTTCCTTGAAGAACTTTCCTCTAATATCCAATTTAAACCTCCCCAGCTCTTTGCCATGCTGAGGTGACTGTGGTGCTACCAAACCTGGAGACCCCGGCACAACAAAGCTTGGTGGGGATGGGATCAGCCAGGCTGGGCTGGCCGGGCCCTTCCTACCCCATCACCAGAGAAATGCAGCTTCACCTCAGCACTTCCCAGCTGCCCCTGAGGGATTTCTCAACAGCTGTGCTTTCCCTCTAATAGAATTCACCACGATGAGGACTGTATTTTGGTTTCCTTGTAGAATTACACGGGAAGGATAATGAGACTTCTGCAGATGAAGAGCGCTTCACCGCTCGCTACGGGCCCTGCCAGGGAGTTTATTTCCCTCTTGAGAAACATCCCATAGCACTACTGATGCATATCAAGCCTTCTATTTACAGCAGAACTAATTAATTACCTGAGCCATTTTCCAACATATCTGTCTTATGAAGCTGATGTCAATGGTTTTCTTAAGAGCTTTACTGACAACCTTGATGTGTGGTTGAGAAAACTCTATGTAGGAAGCAGTCGAGCAGAGGTGAGGGGCTGCTCTTACCTAAACACTCGAAATTCCAAGAGGAAATAAAGACTTTGGGTTCCAGAGCCCTCAAAAGCTGACGAATCTTCTCTTCCAAGCTCTGTCAGAGTAACCCCTTCCCATTCTCCTCTGGCCTGACCTTGTGTAGGATACCTCCCGTTCACAACAGACATGGCCCATGTAGCTCTGGCAGAGCCTGGTGAGCTGCCTGAGCACCCACCACCTCACTGGTGTGTTTGATGCTCCATAAAACACATTTGTTTTCCAGAATGCCACAACAGAGCCAAGTCCAAGCATCCAGCAGCGTGGCTGGGCCAACCCACCCCTCACTTGGGTCTGATCGCGTCCAACTGACTGCAAGAGTGCAAACTCCCAACACTGTTCCAAGACAGAAACCAGTCCTCAACTCAGTCTGAAATTACCCTGCACCCTCCCCATTCTGTGGAACATTTTTTCTGGTGAAGACCAAACTGCAACTTCTGAGTCCCATCCGGTTGAGAAGCCAACAGAGCCCAAGTTACTTCTGTACCGTACGTTGGGAAGTGTTGGGAGGATGAGGAGGAGGGAAATGATCCCTGACAGCAACGTGTAGGAAGATGAAGCACTGCAAGGAACCAGGGAACAGCTCCACACACACCAGGTGATGGAAGGCCAGGTGCTCCTCACCAGCCCCCAGTCCCAGCTGGGAGCTGCTCCGTCCTAAGGTGGGATAAAGACTATTCCAGTGGTCAGTGCAGAAACAAAGCACAACATGGGACAGCAAAGGGAGAGGGAGGAGCAGGAGGGACAAGAAGCAGTCCCTCAACCATGGGAGGAAATTAGCACTGCTGTAGTGAGGAAGGGAAAATGTGAGGTGAACAGTGAGGAGTAGGATGGGACTGAAGATCTCCACCCTGTGTGTATAGAAATTGCTGTACAACACCTTCCTTACTTAACCTGTGAAACCATTAGACAGTCTGGGGTAAAGCAGCTCCTTTGCTTAATAAATGCTCTCTCAGTAGTCACTTTAAGCACAGCCCATTACAGTTTTGGTTTTAGCTCTCTGTAACCTGTGGATCACAAGAGGTGGAACGTTGCTATGTGAAGGCTCTCAGAGCTCCTGAGATGCTCAGGGCTTCCAGAAGCCACGAGTTAAAACCAACTCACACAAAGCCTGGATTTCACCCAAGTCTGGAAGGCTGATTTAAACCTGTCTGAGGGCTTTTTATATTCAGAAACTGTATGAATTTGATGGAATCAGCAACTAGGATAAAATAATCAAGCATCTAAAGAGTACTGAAGTAATCTGTGCCTTTTTTTAAAGAAAAGTGAAGAGGACTTGGATTGCACTTGAGAAATTTAAGCAGAGAATTGTCACAAAATGTACCTGCAAGGGTATGGGCAGTAAACAGGATAAACTGAGTAAAAACCTATTGCCAACTTCTGCTTTTTTAATTTAATAGGAAGAGAAATGAGGAACAAAGGGCTCCAGGACATAGCTAAAGAGCCTTCTGAACGTCAGAAAGGATCTCAAGAGCAGAACATCCACAGCAAATTTGTGGAAGCTGGTAAAGACTTAGTGGACCTTTGCTTCTGTCAGCTTTTCCCCAAAACACTTAGAATTGTTTTCAGATCCACAGCAAGGTCTTGCTTTTGGTTCCGTGTGCCTGAAGTAGGCACACTCTTGAGGAAAGCCCCTTGCTGGGATTATTTTTTACACCAGTTGGCCATCCATGGCACGAAGGCTCTGTAACAGATTGTCCCCGTGTCAGATCAGCTGCAGTGCTGCAGGAATTGGCTTCACAGTGAGAAGTGTCACAATCACTACAAACACTGCCCTTCCAAATCCAATTACCCCACCCAGGCATGCCCCTTGGCTACAGCCAAGCACTAAACTCTTCATGAAAAGCGTGTCCTGAAACCAAGTTGTCATAACTGGATAACCTCCCCCCCCAGTAAGGACCTTCCCAATAGCCATGGTGGCAGCACCCCCAAAAAGTAAGGAGAAAGACAAAGAGAAGAAGAAACATTTCTAAATAATAGGGTACCAATGGGTTTTTAATTGTTTTTTTTTCTGGCTCTGTGTTTTCTTCTCAACCACAGGGCTCATTTCTGGGGTTCATCAGGAATGCTGAGTGCCAAGGCAAGCTGACTGCCTGATGGGCTCGCAGTCACTTCCAGAAGCACAGACCCTTCAAGCCTACAAGGAAGAGGAGTTTGTCAAAGCAACAAACTCCCTGTTCAGCAGCCACTCTGTGTACTCTGCAACGTGTAGCTGTGAGCAACAGGTCAGGATCATCCACGAGACAAAGGAGGATGCTGGAGTGTTCCCCACCAGCATCCCCTACTCTCATCCATGAGGAGGGAGAGACCCCACTCTCTCCACATCCCCTTCTGAGTCTTCCTCCCCACCTCCAGTTCAAAACTCAAGAACATTAAGCACCATCAGATGAAAAAAAGAAAGCAAATAAAAAACCAGATTTCCTGTGTTAAGTTTACCATGGCATTTAGCACACATTCTACAGATTCTCATGCTGCAAAAGCTGTTCCATGCTGGAGGACAATGGTAGAGCCACAGCCAAATGCAGGAGCTCTGCATGCCAAGAAGCCAACAGAAACATCTTCTGTGCATCCAGGATTCTGCCTTCTTTCAGCCCTCTGTCCTAAGACAACGTCCAAGTCCTTTTCACACAGAAAAGACTCAGCAGCTCACGTGCATCACCTTTCTGAAGCTCAACCAGCACTGAGCAGCTTCCAGCTTCACAGAAATCCAAGCTGCACATCAGCAGGTTGGAGGCTTCAGCACTTCTTGTTTGTGAATCTTGCCAGCCTGGGGCAAACCAGCCCGAGAATTGTAGTGCCCTCTATCATTCCTCCTACAGGCAAGAATAAAATACTTCCTTTGCCACCTTCCTGTGGCTTTTCTTTCTGCTTATCTCACAGAAATGAGACTTCAGACAACTCTGTCCCCATCTGACCTCCTGAGAGTGCTCTGATATCTTCTGAACCAAGGCAGCTGCAACCTAAGCTGACAGGGGAACAACTTCAAGAGGCAAGTCCATATCTTTCAGGAAAAATCAGCAGGGTAGAGCAAGCCTCAAATTCGAGTGCCATTGCTGGAAAGACTTGAGAAGAGGCACAAGAGCCATCTGCCTTCTTCCATCTCCAAACCCCAACCGGAATACGCGAAGCTCCCAGCCAGGCACAGCCACAGCAGAGCCTGTGCCAAGCAACCAGGCAGAGGATTCCAGGAGGATCTGGCCCTGTTTCAGGGGGATGAGGAGGCAGAGATGTGTGCAGGACACAGGGAAGGCTCTGAGAAAGACTGGGGAGTACTGGCAGTGAAGTGGTCACCAGAAGAAAAGCGATTGTCATCATCCTGGGGTGCCACAGCACGGGAGAAACCTGCAGGAAACCAGGCACACAGAAAAGCTGCTTTGATGACAGCTTTCACAGTGACCCCCTGAAGAGCAGGCTCCAAACCCATCGATTTTATCACTACTTAGCACAGTGCAGGATGCACAAAAATCCTCTACAAGAAGAGCTGTCTGAGGAGATGAGGCAGGGAACACGTGGCAGCACATGTTGTGTGTCCACAGGGAAAGGGACTGGGAGCAAATCCCAGACTCAGGAGCAGAGATTTAAGCAGGGTTACACTGCCTGGGGAAAGGTGTTTCGAGGCTCTTTTATGTTTTTGATTAAAATGAAGCCTATACCCTCAGACCTCATCCACAGTCCCTCCACACCTCCTTCAATACCTCTGCCTCCTCTTCTGTGCTTTGGCCTCCTAAAGGTCAGAAGACAAATAAAGAGGCCAAGAGGAATTATGACTGAAGGGCTAGAAGGATGGATAGAGGGAAAGGAAGAGGCTGGAAAACAAAGCCTGAACAGCACAAGAAACTCAAGCAAAACTCTGAACATTACAGAGAGTCTGGACTTCTATGGATGCTTCCAGTAAAAGAGTTCCTGGCTCATTCCTTTACCAGAGTCCCTTCTACTCCTCCAGTTATGGCCAGGGAGGTGGAAGTGATCCCTGGGACCACAAAAACCTTCAGACCAGGAGTGATCCCCCTGCAGAGCTCTGGGTGCTCCATGACCCCATCACTGGTCCCACTCCTCCCAGCACTGAAACTGGGACCTGCACAAAAAGCAGCAGAGCATTCATCCAAACCAGGAGTCAGCTCTTCTGAGGAGCACTGAAACCTTCTCTGAGATATGTTTAACCCACATGTTTTTTTGATTAAAATTTAATAATTTAGAATTCAAATCAATGAAACAGGAGAACTGGATATGCCTTTAGAATCAGCTTAAGAACGTCTGTGAGCTTCGAGCAAAATTTCTGAGATGAAAGAACCCTGACACAGATGAAGCCCATCACCTCAGCAGAACACAGAAATCCCATCAATCCATCTAGGCATCCCAGATTTGTAGGCAGGCTGCAGTCTGCTCCTGACTGAGCTCAGAATTTCCCATCTTAAAAAAAAAAAAAAAAAAAAAAAAGAGAGAGAGAGAGAGAAAAAGAAGAAAGAAAACGAAGACGTGAGCCCTGCAGAACACAGAGCAGACAGGGTGGGCCTGGAGTGTGGGATCACCTCATCTGTGGTTCTTCCATGGAAAAAGGGATAATCTAGATTTGACCTAGATGCTGCAATCTCTGCCAGCGCAGAAGAAACCCCACACAGCACGCGATCTACACACAGGAGCAAGCAAACAAAAGCCCAGAATTCAGCAAAAAACCTCAAGCTGGTCTGAATTAAACCCCAGTGTTATATTTTTGAGCTGTTCTCCAACTCACTCAGCCTTGGCAAACTCTTCATCCTCACTGGAACACACACACCTCCTCCTGCCCAGCCTCCTTTGCACTCCCCTCAACTGTTTCCTGATCAATATTTCATGCTGCCCTAGCCCAAGCTGCCCTCCAGGCATCCAAACTGAAAAGAATAGAACAAAACCTAGCTAGAAATTCACACAGGCATGAACCTTCTTGCACAGCTTTAAAGGCTCTCCAGTGGGAGAGGTCATTAAATATTGAAGCCAATAGTGCAGCACAGCAGCTGCCACGGGGTCCTCTGAGGCTCTGTGGGCTGAAGGAATGCTCAAACCTGAAGCAAGCTTTAATTATCCCCTCCCTGATTGCTTCTGGAAGGGGTCAGCCCCTTGCAGAGTGCAGTGATGACAGGCTGGCTGACAGTCCCAGGGAGGACCCAGACCCTGCCCACCCCCAGCACCCAGACCCTGCCTTTCCCAGCCCCCTGGGAATTCAGGTCCCATGGAAGGGCTGAGGCAAAGGGGTTTCTACCAAAGCTTCCCAGCTCCCACAGATCACGTTCCAGAGCACATCCACAGCGAGGGGGAAGAGCTGCTTCAGTTACTAAATGCTATTTTCTCTCTTCACACGAGGCAGAAACAATATTCCAGGATCTGGCAAGAGAGAAGGAACCCACCCAGAGATGAATCAGGTTGTGCTAACAAGACTGTGTTCCATAATGAGCATAAAATGTTCTCCAAGGAAGAGTGGTTCTAAGCAAGTCACACAGCTGAGGGTCACACAGGGACACGGGAGGTGTGGGATGCAGACCCCAAGATGCAGACCCCAGCTCTGGTCTGGGTTCCTCCTGTGCTACACCCACCTCCCTGGGCCAAGCCTGAGCTGCTGCTGCTGCCATTCAGCCTGAAAGCCTCAAGAAAGCTTTTTGCCATCCTGCTCAGGAGGATTTGCTTTGCCCATCTAGTGCCCTTAGCAGTGCCCTGCTGGCACTGCCCTCACACAGGGTGTCCCGTCACTCCAGAACTCTCCAGAATTTCCTGCTTTTGGCCACAAGCAGGGAAGGAAAATGTTGGAAGAAAGGAGATAATGTTATGTGACCAGATGAAGAGAATTGCCAAAGCTCCTGTTTTAAGGAACCAGAGAAACCTGGAACCAGCAGAACAAGGCTGCTGCCACTGAAGCAGGCAGGAAACTTCTCTCAGCCCATGAAAATTCAAATATGCTGCAGATATCAGAGTGCAGGGCATTCCATGAGCTTCATGGGCTTATTGCTTATAAAGACTGTAAGGGCAACCAGAAGCACAGAACAACCTCCAACCTCCTGCTTTGGTACAAGGGTGCTGAGCCTCTGGAACAGATTGCCCATAGAAGCTGTGGCTGCCCCCTCCCTGGAGGTGTTCAGGGTTGGATGAGGCTCTGAGCAGCCTGGGGGGGGAGGAGAGAGGTTGGAGGAGATGAGCTCTGAGGTCCCTTCCAACCTCACCTATTCTCTGACTTCTCTGTGGGAAGAGGACTGAGGGGATGTCCCAGACCTTGGCAGAGCCCTGAGCAAAGTCCTGACTTGTCAGTACAGGAATAAATGTGGAGCTGGGAGATGCAAGGACCCAAGCCAAGCAAGGTGTCTGCTTGCAGTGTTACCTGAGCTGGCCAGGGGCAGCTACAAAACCTAAGAGCTGGTGGCACACGTTTGAGGGCACGTTCAGGGAAGAAAGGTGTTACTGAACAGAAAGCTGTTGCTGAATAAAAAACCAGCCAACCCAAACACACCCACTTAGGTCATTCCAAGCCCAAACATCTGAAGGGACTGGGAAAGTACTGAGAAGAGGTCTGAGGAACAGTTGTCAGCTGCTGTCCTCCCTGGGCATCTCTTGCAGGTCCCATTGGACCTTCAGGCTCACAGCAGCTGCTGGAGGTTCAGACCCAGAGCTGTTCAGTGAAGTGGCTGAGGGTTCAGCTCCAGCTGCAAATCTGAAGTTGTGACATTAATGTTCTGTCTTTCAAGCATCAAGAGCAGATACAGGGAAAATGGAGCCATGCAACGACCTAGAAAATGTCACTTACCTTTGTCTAGAGGACATAAACCCCACTAACATGAGCCTTTCTGATAGGAAGGAAAGTTTTAATCATGGTAAAAAACCTCCAGAAATATTTCAGCAAAAGCAAGTCAATCACTACTCACTTATTTTTGTCCCCAAGCCCCATAACCAATGCACAACACTCACTATCCATCCCCACAGGAGAGTGACAAGCCCCCCCAGGGGCTGTGCTGTACCCTGCAGCATCCTGCTGGGAAGGAAGATGTGCACAGAAAGTGTCTGAGCAGCTCTACCTGACTGCAGGCACAGCTCTCCTGATCCCAGGACCTCTACCATCACCTTAAAGGAAGATTTTTCCAAGCGAAGGTTGCTGAATGCTTTTTGAGCTTATTTTGCACTTTAATTTACACCCCACTGGAGGTATTTTTACAGTTCAAACAAGGCTTAAAGACGTCTTAAGGTGCAGCAGATCAGTAGCTATTAGAAAATGAAAAGCTCAGGCACAGCATTAAATAATTCCCTTCCTTTTCCTAGTCTCTAGCCTGAATCTCCCCTCTTTCAATTTAAAACCATTCCCCCTTGTCCTGTTCCCCCAAGTCCTTCTGACATGTTCTGCAAACTGAAATCAAGTACAGCAAAAACTGAACAAGTAGGATGGAGGGAGCAGTGGGAAATGTTCCCCCCTGCCTGCAGGCCCTGCAGCTGCTTCTGCACTTGCCATTTCTGACAATTTCTGCAAACAGCAGGAGCCCAGGATGAAGCATTCACAGGATTGGGCAGTTCCCTGCTCTGCTGCTGGGCTCTTTGCTTCTCACAACATTTATTGAAGTCACTGATGCCCCCACCACAGCACAGGCACATTCCCTGAGACATTGGCAACGTAGGGACGAGTCTGGGGTTGGCTTTTTTGTTATTGTTTTTTCCCACACACACAGGAGGAGGCAGCAAACCAAGTCTGAAGGAGAGTCTGAGAGCCCTGAAGCTCAAGGGTCTGAAAGCTGGGACACACCAGTCCTGGAACAGGTGACAAATCTGCCATCCATTCATTGCTGGAAAAGATTTTTAAATGGTGATGCCCATACACAGAACCCTCTGCTCTCCTCCTCCCAAGCTCAGAATAAATGAGTATTTACCTGTGTTCAAATGAATGCACATTTCCCCAGAATTTTCTGGGGAAGGAAAAAGACACCAAGCAAGAACCCAGGTGCCCACTGTGGCTGCTGCTGCAGCAAGGGTAGGATCCATAGGATCCATAGGATCCACTTCTCCCCTTTTTGCTTCCCTCCCAGGGCATGTCCCCAACTCTCCTTTGTGCCAGCAGGGATGTTCAGCTGGAGGAAGGCAATCTGGCTGTGGAGATGAGCTGGCAGAAACAAACCTCTTTTTTTAATTATTTTTTTGGTAGTCAGTGGGATTGATTGTTTGGCTTTTGGTGGTTTTCTGGGAGGTGGGTTTAGACTTGGTTTGTGTTTTTGAGTTTGAGATGCCTGCATGTGTTCCTTGGAAACATCAATCAATGTCAGCAGCACAGGGGGGAGAGCAGCAGGGAAGCAGTTGGATCAGAACACTGGGAGCTCAGCCTGGCCACAGGGACACGTGGCATTGTCACCACAGGGGCCACATCCAGCCCCTCCTTTCACTGGGTCCTTCTGCTGCTCCTTTGGAAGGAGCCACAGCATCTCCTCTCACAGCTTCTCCCTGCCAAAGCCTCTCAGGATCAAAGCCTCAATTCACAGCCCCAAATCCACATGTAATTAATTCTATACCTATTCCCACTTCCATTCCAAACTTGAGGAGCACATTCCCTCCAGCTGCTAAATGCCTTGAGCCTGCCTGGCAAAGGCTTTGCATCCCCTTTAATTTGGGTCACTGAACCCAAGCCCTCCTCAGATTCCTGCTGCCCACCCAGGAGCTGTCAGGAAAAGGGAAAGTTCCCTTGGTGGGCACTGCCCCCCAGACCCTCTGCTGCAAGGACCCAGGGGCTGGAACGAAAAAAGGGGAAGGTGAAACATTAAATTCTGGCAAGTCAGCCACGGTTCCCTGGGCTTTTTTCTGCTCTTCCCCACTGGATTTCGGGGAACGTTGCCATGGTAACTGCAGCTGCAGGGCTGCCAGCCACAGCTCCTCCAGAGCTCAGCCCAAAGGGACCACAGGGACAGGGCTGGGGGTCAGCATTGCCCCCACCCACCTGCACCCACCCCTGGGGCTGGGGGGCTCCTGGGCACCAGGATTTTTGTCTGAGGAGGTGCTGGGCTGCAGAGCAAGGACAAGTTCTGCTTCCCCTGCACCAGGCAGTGAAGATTTAGTGAAGCGATTGCCATGTGCAGCTGTACTGCTCTGATAAAATTACCCTGAAATAGTGCACTAAATTATACTGACAAGACACATCATCTTTGCATACTGCACGTGCTGCCTGGCTGGGCTTTTTTTTTTTTTCTTTTTTGCCTGAACAAAGCCCTGCTCTGCAAAGCTAATGAGGATGTGGGAACACTTCCAAGGGCACACACAGCACCGGAGTCTCACGGCAGCTTTGTTGAATTTTAGTTCTAGTTTTTATTATCAACAACAGAGCTGCTGCATTCATGAAGAAAATCATATAGGTGGCAAGACCACAGGTAGAGTAAATACACTGGAACAACCCACATAAAAAGAGGTGATGTTCTCAGCTGGTGCTTCTAAAATGAGCACTCCAGTGGGCTCTGACAGTGACATCTCCTCTGCCATGTGGGTTTTCTAATGCTGGACACAGCTCTCAGTTGCTAAATTCTCCTGGAACCAGCAAGTTGCCAGGGTTAAATCACATCACAGCTGCTTGCTCACTTGGCTTGGTCTGAAGGAAAACGACAGCCTGGAATCTCACTAATATTTTATGACAAAGGAGAAAGGAGGTTGAAGATAAAGCTAAAGGTGAAGATGTCCAGAAGATATGGAGAGGGAAAAAAAAAATCAAGATTACCTCCTTAACTGGAAGTCAGTTTTAATTCAATTTAACCAAACTCGTAGGAAACAAATTGTTATCTCCATTAAGCAAAGGAATCAGTATTATTTTAAAGGTTAAGGGTTACTCAGTTGATGAAGCTCTTCAGATAATTTCTGAATCTCTTTCAAAAAGCCTGGTGATTCACAGGAGAGCAATAAGCCCCATAACACAGATCATTAGAAATGAAGAGGGACATTTAAAACTACCAAGAAACAGAACTGCTAACTGCAGATTCTTCTTTCATTTCCAACCATTCCTGTGCAAAGAAAAGCATTACTGGAGCCCAGCCTGGATCAGCTGCTTTAGGGCTGCACCTTGTTCCTCCCTCAGCTGGCATCACCCAAGGGCTGTTCTCACACCACCACACTGGATCTCCAGTTGTCTTTTCCTTTTCCTAAATGCCAATTTCAGGAACTCTATTGCAACAGAAGGCTCATCTATTAAAAAAAAAATAAATCAAATAAATCTCTCTTGCTTTTCTTTCAGATGTAATCTTGTCAGCCTCAGCATCCCAGTTTGCTTACTCAGCCTCAGATCCTTGGAGGCAAAACTGAAGGCAGGAAAAAGGAACAGGAATTAAATTGCTGTGTGAGTTTTTTTAATGAGCAAACAGAAACTGAGATACAGGCAAATGTGCCTTGATGTTTTCAGAGCACAGGGAAGGCCTCTTCGGATCCCTCCTCTGATTTTGGGTTTTATAGTGCTGATGGAGCCTTTCCCAGCACTGCCCCATCTGCTGGCAGCAGCACAGGGCTGGTGCCTGAGCACAGGAGGGATCTGGTGCAGAGCAGAGGATGAGAAACACAGAAAATGGAAGAGAAAATGGTTATCTGATTACATACCTGTGGCCATCAACCCAACACCTGCTGTGTAATGAGCAGCTGGATTCATTATCACAGAATGTCAGGGTTGGAAGGGACCCCAAGAGCCCCTGGAGTGCAATCCCCTGTCAGAGCAGGGTCACCTCCAGCAGGGCACACAGGGAGGTGTCCAGGAGGGGTTTGAATGTCTGCAGAGAAGGAGACTCCACACCCCCCTGGGCAGCCTGGGCCAGGGCTCCCTCACCCTCACACTGCAAAAGTTTTTCCTGATGTTTCTGGGGAACCTCCTCTGCTCCAAGTGCAAAAGTGATTTATGAAATAAATTTCTAAAAATCTTGAACTAGGCAACAGTCCCTGTCAGTTCCACCATTTCTGAGGCCGTACAAGTTGGGAGTGGTTGCTCTGTGCTGCTCAGATCCCACTCAGTCAGAACAGAGTTTTCAGCAAGTACTCAAACCAGCTCTTGTATTTCCCCCCTCTGGTGTCTGTTCCTTTGCAGGTCCCAAACCCGCTCCCATTGCATTGTTGCAGCCCCAAAAAGCACCTGAATGATTTCAGAGTCAGCCAAGTCACAACAAAGTCCCCTGGCTTAGAGGAGCACTTCCACACAAAGGCTGAGGATGGGCTTGTCCTGGAGTCACAGAATGTCAAATTATTTATCCTCAGGGTAAAACCAGCAAGACCTCAAGCTCAGCTCCAATGTTCAGAGAGGAAAGGTGAGTGGGTCCTGCTGCACAGTGACTTCACTGTCTGCCCCTTGGTACTGCTAAGGACTTTTTATTTTCTGTTCTGCAGACTGCCTTTCCCTGCTACCCTTCACCCAGGCTGCTGGGGCAGCATTTTCCAGAGCCTCTGCAGCACCATTTCCCCTGATTCCTGTGCTGTAACTCTTCTGGGTGTGCACAGGGTGGCAGATCCCTATGGGAAGTGATTGACACTAGTGTGCATCCCAGCCCTGTGCAACCCAGCCCTGTGCAACCCAGCCCTGTGCAACCCAGCCCTGTGCATCCCAGCCCTGTGCAACCCAGCCCTGTGCAACCCAGCCCTGTGCAACCCAGCCCTGTGCATCCCAGCCCTGTGCATCCCAGCCCTGTGCATCCCAGCCCTGTGCATCCCAGCCCTGTGCAACCCCCCCCTTCTGCTCCACCCCTGGGCTGTATCTTTTGGTTTGCATTAGAGGACTCAGTAACATGGATGCTCAAAGCTTCACAAACCAACATGCATCTGCCCGCAGAACTCCATGCTCCAGGCAGCACTAACACCAACAGGAGAAAGAACAACAGGGATTTTGCAGAGGTCCTGACAAGTAAGTAACAATGAACTGAACAGTGCGATAGGGGACAGCCCATGCTGCACCAGAAAGGACGTTCAGCAAGAGAGCTCATTTAGGGATCCCATCCCCTCTTCCCAGCTGGCCTCAGGGGAAACAGACATTGGAATGGTGGTGGAATCCCCAACTTTGGAAAGTTTGAAGTCTCAGCTCAGTGGGTGCTGGGACAGCTCAGATAAACAATAAAATGAGGAGGGTTGGAGCAGATGAGCCCCGAGGTCCCTCCCAGCTGAAATTCTGTTACTCTTTATGATCCTATGAAATCTTTCCCTGTCCCTTTTCTCACTTCATCTTCCCTTTCCACCAAGAGTTTTACCATTACAGTTGATGTATGTCATCAGCTACAGATCCACTAAGAAACTTGTATGCATACAAAAGGTCCCTTCCAACCCAAACCACTCCATGATCCTATGAAAGCCTGTCCCAACTTCTGTTCTGAAGCACTCTTGCACATTCACCCACAAAAGCTCCTCTCTGTGTCTAGGCAGCACACTGTCACACAATAAAATACAAGTTTTTTAAATAGTTACCAACAATCTTACAGGTCCTACAGCTCCCAGCAGATGACACCACATCAAGACTTCAGAGCAGCTACAGAGAGCACCCCTGACAGAGCTTCAAAGCAATGAAGCAGTGATCCAGTTCTAGAATTCCTGCTGACTTGTCACTTTTGCAAGTGAGCCTGAAAAGGGAGCAAAGGTGTTTTAAGGAACCTGAACTGAGTTTTTAATGCAGTGAAGTGAGGTTTACCTTCTGTAGGAAGAGGACAATCCTCACAAGCATCTTGGCATGCAGCTCCTCCAAGGTGAAAAGAGTTCGAGGCGTGCGGATGAAGATCTTGGTCTTGCCATAAGCAACATCATCCTGGAAACCATGACTCTCAATCAGCTTCTGCACAGCCTCCTGGTCTGAGGAGAGGTCATGGTTTGGCCACGTGAATTCCGAGATCATCTTGTACCTGGGGTCACAAGGCACCATTGACAAATGAAAGAGGGCCAACCCTCAACACATCTGAGACATCATTATGATCTACATGCAAATAAAACTTATTATAGACAGAAGAACCTCAAGACAACCTGTACAGGAATAATGGTCCATAACATCCAAGGAAAATGAGGATGAGAGGGATGATTTTGTGAGCATTGTGAGGAGCTCACTCCATCAACACCAAAGTGATGCAACACAACAAACTTCACCATTCTCTGCCTGCAGATTTGGCAGTTCCATCATTCATCCTCTCAGCATTCAATTATAAATTTGTTTTGCAAGGAAGAAAAGCTTTGTTTTGCTCATGTTCTGCATAAGAAGCAAACTGCAATCAGTTGTTTAGCTGGAAAATCACCTTTCTTCTTCTTCATTTTGCAAAGTGTTTCTAACAAAGTCCAGGATTTACCAAAGCAGCAGAGGTGACTGCCACAGTTCCCATCCTCACTCTCCAAACTCCTCTTTAGCCTGAGAGTGCAGACTGGAGCTGAGACAGCCACAAATCACAGGTGACAGCAGCTGCAGCAGCCTCTGCTCTCTGTAAGATTTGCCAGCACCAAAGTGCTGATTAGGGGAACAAATATTTGCAAAAAGCACCAAGGAATTTTCTGCATAAGATGTATGGACATAATGAAATGTGTAACAGACATCTGCACTCTACCAGTAACCACACTCAAGTTCTAAACAAAGCAAGCATGCAGCACTTCCCTGTTGATCAGCCTGGGATCCAAGTCAAGCACCAGTCTCAATGTTTTAGACATTCAGAATTTGCAGGTACTGTTAAATGCAGCAATAAACCTGTTCCCTGGGGAGTGGGTGCACTGTAGACAAAACCTGAATGGAAACACCTCACACTGCCCCTGCCATTCATCAGGAGCCTTTCTGAACAAGATGTTGAAGCAGGGAAAAACTGGAGGTGCACATTGTGTTAAGCAGGGAACACCCTCAGAGTGAGGGTTACAGCAGGCAGCCCAGGGATCTTGCTGATAAATAAAACAGGGATATATAAAAAAAAACCTCTTCAGACTCCCAAAAGAAGATTTTGCATTTTTACTTGGCTGACAAAAGTATTCAAAGGCACACAGGACATCAATATTTCACGTTGGTTTTTCTTTCCTATTCTCATCAGGGAAATGCTTGTGCAATAATTAATTCCCTGGGAAAACCTTCCACCTCCAGCCACTTCCACTGGGCAGAAAGCCCCAGGCTCATTGAACAGACCTGCTCTGCCCACAGGGCCAGGAAAAATGGGTAAGATGTCAGAGAACTGGAAACCAGCCCCAAAGAAATGATAAATTCTCTTCTTCCTTTACAGCAAAATCAGGGCTGGGGGATTTCAAGACAAACAGATCACTCCCCTCCCACCCGTGGGCAGTGGGACTGGTGTGGAATATCCTGGTGGGAAGTGTCCCTGGCCATACAGGGGGGCTGGAACCAGATAATCCTCCAGGTACCTTCCAACCCAACCCCTTACAGGATCCTGGAATTCCTTCTGTTGCTGCCCCAGCACCTGGGGGATGCCACCAACCCCAACATCCTGGAGGCCCCAGCCTGGGTCCAACCCCCTGCTAATTATAGTGAGGCAGGACCCAGAATAAATCTGCTCACTGACACCACAGCCTTCCCTTCTCCTGCCTGCAGATCTTGACAGCTTTCAAGGTCACTTATACATTAAATACCCATTTCCACACCACTTCTGCTTCTCCTTCTTCTCCATATTAAGCTACAGACACACCCAGCTCACACGAGGCTGCTGCTGGAGCTCCCACTTCCCAGCACAACCTTCCCAAGCACCAAGCTTTCTGCAAGGCACTAAATGCCAAAGCCTTAATGAAAAATACTGGGTCTGCACGCAAAGTGGACTCAGGCTCTTCTCCTGCACCCTGTGGTTTGCAGCTATCCTGGTGTCATTTCCATGCTATGTTTAACTTTGCCTGGAATGAGCCTGCTGGATGCCTCCATGGCCAAGGGTTGGGTTACACTCCCAACCCTGCAGATGCCTGGCAGGTGCTGTGCCTTCCCCTGCCCCACACAGACCCTTCCTGCAATCCAATCAGCTCTTTTTTTTCCTTAGTAAGTTACAGCTTAAACCAAAAGAATGCACCACAGCCCTGTGAGATCCATGGTCCTGACTCCTCTCACACAACTGGGGGGGCAGGGAAGGCACTTACAGAACACAGAGCTTTGGGCTCTGTGTCTAAATAAATCTTTAGATCTCACTTTCTACAAATCAGTGAGGACAGGCTGATTGGATCTATTTTCAAAGAAAAGTTTTCTTCATTTCAAGGGAAGCTTGAAAAGACTTTTATTAATGGTCTGAACTACACTTCATTTCCTACTGGCAGATACAGCAGCTCTCTTACAGTACATATAGCTACTATAGGAGATAAAATATAGGGCTAAATAGCAACAAATTCTTCTCCTACAGAGAAGAAAGTTATTTTTAAAATGTTTTTATATGCAAACATATGTACAGACATATATTAAATGCACTCATATATATTTATGTATGTACCTCTTATCTCTATAACCTGGTATGTATCTGCTGATCTCCTGTCCCCTCTAAGAGGAATCAGCAAAACCAAGAAGTAGATGTCTGGTTTGGGTTCAGAAAATGGAAAAGCTCCCTGGGCCTGTAAGGGAGGTAAATGTCTGTCTGTGGACTCAGCTTGCACAGGAAGTTTTGCAAATGCAAACAAACATTACAGAATTACATCCCCAAATCACCTCTCACTGAGGTATCTGGATCTAGCTTAAACTGTTCCCCACAGGCAGTGCAAGAGGCCAGAGCTGAAGGGCCTGGAGTCTCTTCCACATTCCCAGTCTCTCAATAAACCTGTTAAATAGAAAGGACTAAAAATCCCTTGTGACCCTGGTTCAAAAACCACTCAAAAAATGTGTGTTTTGTAGGACAAATCACATCCTGCAGCCCCTAGAAGAGGGAATGTCTCATCCAATGGGAAGGAACAAAGAATTTTGGAAAGAAACCCAACCCACAACAATATCCAGACCAGAGATGTTTCTTTTTAGTATCTTTTAATTTAGAAAAGTGAATGTGGCTGGACTCAGAGCAACACCAGGACATGGAGATGCAGCCCCTGATACCTTACACTGTAGATGTTTAATCCTACACCCCAGGGCCCAGCAGAACAAATGTTTCCATTGCCTGAATGCTGCACCAGTTGCCATGTGCTCATTTGGTTTATGGGCTGTAAACACCAGTCCTGGTCTTAAGCTTAGAGGAACTCATCAAACATTCATTAAAAACCAAAGCATCTCTTTATATTAATGGTAATTTCACAAATGTTAAGACTAGAGTGTAATGAATTCCACATGTGAGGGTGACAGCAGACTCCAACCACTGCAGAGTGTTGAAGCAAAGTGATCCAGAATGCTTTGGGTTGTGTTTAATAAGCCAGACCCTTTCTTTCCACTCCAGGTATCACAAAATACCCTAGCACATCTCCACTGTGAAGAGCAGGAGATGTTTCAGCAGTGCTGCATTTCTGCCATCCAACATCCCACCTGCTTGAACAGTTTCACTTTTTTTTCTGCCCTCAGCTGATTCAGCAACAGAAGTGAAAATCAATTCCCTGTTTCATCAGGAAGAGGTTGAGTTCTCTGCACCCATTCTAATTCACTGAAGCTACAAGACAAGATTTCAATCTACACTGGTGCATTTGTCACGTGTCTGATAGGAATTAAGAGGGCAAGGAGTATCAAAATCAGATTTTAATGGGGTCATTTTACTGTCCCTTTTGCAGACTCCCACTTTTGGAGTCCAGAGGTTTCCTCCTGCACAGGCACAAGGTCACTGTGAGCCACCAAGCACTTCCCAAGACACCCAAGATCTGTCTGTGTCTCTGTAACAATTAAACCATGTTCAGAGAGAAAACAGAAGTTAATTAGCTCTGGTTTTCCAGTTATGCTCTGGGGAGGAACCTCATTACACACTCCTGCAATACAGCAGATGAATTTTAGCTGAAAAAAAGTGGAGCCTGAGTGCCAGGTAGGGACCTGGAGCCAGAGCTGCTGCCAGGAGGAGAGAGCAAACCCATCCCTGCTGGACTCCTGGTTTCTCACACCCAGCACCAAGCATCACACCACAGATTCCTATTGGACACAAGAGAACAGTCAGAAATTGGAATGGTTTCCCAGGGGAAGGGGTGGATTCCCCCACTTTGGAAAGTTTGAATTCTCAGCTCAGTGGGTGCTGGGACAGCTCAGATAACATCAGGAGGGTTGGAGCAGGTGAGCCCTGAGGTCCCTTCCAAGCTGACATCCTGTGCCTCTGATTCCAACACCCCCCAGGAAGGATCAGAAGCCCAGAGGGGAGGCAGCCAAACCCCACACCCCCTTCCAGCCCCTTCCAGCCCCTCCTTACCTCTGGAGGAATTTGGGATAGGTCTGGCGGAAGGCAAAGCCCGCCCGGCGCACTCGGACATTCTCCAGCAGCCCCAGGTACTCCACCTGGTGTCTGCATCTTTCCTCATCAAACACCTGAGGGGACTTCTTGTCGTTGGGCTTGATGCAGCGGACGTAGTAGGGCTCCTGAGGGGAGAAACCAAAGCAGGTTTCACTCTGGGAGAAGAAAGTCACAGCAGCCACAGCTCCCTCCTCCCAGCAGCACCGAGGTGATGGTTCAGCTGAACCAGGCTTGGTGTGAGGAACTGCAAGGTTGTAACAGACAGGACAAGAGTGGCACCTAACACCCTCCTCTCCTTAGGACACTGCAGGGACATCTGCTACAGGATCCACTTGTTACTCATTCCAGTTCCACCTTCCTCTGCCACATATCAGACCCAGTTCCCCATCTCCCCTCTCTGCAGGCTGTGACGACAACAACAACAACAACAACAGTCTGCATAAAAGACAGAACAAACAATGGAATTCATTGTCCTCATTGCTGGATATGGCTTTTCCAGTACCAACACTAAAAGCAGCATGGATTACTCCGTATTTCAACTCTCAAGCCCTCTAAAGCCTGTAAGAAGGTGCTCCAGTGATGGAACTCACAGACCTCACACCCTGTGCACTGCAAAACCTCCCCCTCTGCTCAGCACCAGGAGCACCACACCTCCCACAGCACAAACACAAACCACCAGCAAACCTCCTTCTGCACCACCTGGGACCTGCTGGTGGCAGAGAACCTGGAACAGGGACCAGTGGTGACTTTAACCTCCCCAGCACAGCCCAGCAGGTTGGACTGGCAGCTTGGCTTGCACCCCTCTCACTGCCAACACCCACAGAATAACCCCACATCAAGTCTTCTTGATGTTTACTTTTATCTTTTTATGAGATTAAAAGCAACTTTCTTTTAAGCCAACATAAGTGCCTGAAATAATGGATGGTTTGGGTTGGAAGGGACCTTAAAGCCCCCCAGTGCCACCCCTGCCATGGGCAGGGACACCTCCCACCAGCCCAGGGGGCTCCAAGCCCCATCCAACCTTCAACACTGCCAGGGATGGGGCAGCCACAGCTTCTGGGGGCAACCTGGGCACCCAGGGGCTCAGCACCCTCACCCCAAACAATTTCTCCCTCCCTCCCTGCCCAAGATCTCCTCTCCATCTCCCCTCTTCCAGCTGCAAACCCTTCCCCCTCGCAGGGTCCCACCCCTCCAGGCCCTTGTCCCAAGTCCCTCCCCAGCTTTCCTGGAGCCCCTTCAGGCACTGGAAGGTGCTCTAAGGTCTCCCCATGGGATCCTTCTCTTCTCCAGCCTCAACACCCCCAACTCTCTCCCCCTGGCTCCAGAGCTGCTCCAGCCCTCCCAGCAGCTCCAGGGCCTCCTCTGGAATGGCTCCAGCAGCTCCATGTCCTTCTGCTGATGGGGACCCCAGAGATGGACACAGAACTCCAGGTGGGGTTTCAGTAGAGAAGAGTAGAGGAGTTTTTTGGTTTTCTCCTGAAAATGACCACTGAAGGTCAGCAGCTTTACCAGGGTCTTTATTCACCCATCAGTCTCCTATGAGCTCTCAGAACCTGCAGCCTGCATGGGTGGTTTCTCCTCCAGGTGCAGAGCTTGGCTGTGCCATGGGGACAGAGCTGTCCCTCCAGCTCTTTAGGCCCTGCCTGACGTGTGTCAGGCTCTGAAGGCTCCTTCTGAACATGAGCCTGTGCTGCAGTAGCTCTGACAGGGTCAGGGCACCTGTACCTGATGGGGAGTAGGAGTTTGCTGGACCTGATGTCTGCAGTTTATGAGCTCTGTAACCTCTCAGTTTGAGGTCAAGAAACAAAAGCCAGGGCATTCATCTCCATATGACTGGAAAAAAGCTATGGAGGAAAAATACAGGATAGAGAGAGAAATCTCTGAGTTACTCCTCATGGAGAAGCTGTGGTGAGGCTGCAGTTGTGAAGGTGAAGCTTGCAGTTCTCCCCAGCCCCTCTTGCTAATATTCCCCTCAGGCCACTTCTCCATCCACTGAGTCCCCTGGTGACAGATCAGATCTCTCCCACGGTTTCCAACAGGGCCACTAACATCACACCCACTCCAGACCTGCCCCACTGTGTTGCATTTGATGTCAAGATGAATAAAACCCCCCTGATGAGCTTGACATGATGGTTGGACCCAATCTTCCAGGTATTTTCCAACCTAAATGACTCTACAGTTCTGTATTGCAAATATTCTACATCTGATCCACAGAACTGCAACATCTTGAGAACCAAATTAAAGAAGTCAAGAGACTGCATCCCCCCCACAAGGGTGTCACTGGTCCCTGACTGACACCACCATCCAGCCCACTGCCCTCCATCCCTGCTAAGACACAACCCTGGCTGCTGAGCTCCTGCAGCTCTTTCCCAGCCCAAAATGCACCAAACCACAATGCAAAACTGAGAGACTCAAGGGCAAGCAATGAGGAGTTTCTCTGCAGCTGAGAGGAAAGGCAGAAGTCAAGCTGCTGCTTTGCTGTTGGAAAACAGAAAGAGGAAGTTCCTGTGCAGACAGGAGATCATCTGCCCCTGCAATTACAGGGTAATTAAAGCTTCTGAGCAATGACAGCTACTGGGGGAAATTCTAAAGTAGATTATTCCATGCTGACAATCCCACCAGCCCCAGCTCTGGTTCCAGCCTCAGCTCTTCAGGGGGATAATTATGCAGCTCCATTATTGCTCCATGAGGCTGTCAAGTCTGGGAGCTGCAGTTTGTAAATGGAGGAACTGAAATGCAGAGACACAAAGGCCCCAGTGCTGAATGCTGGTTAGATGCCTAATTACAACATTTTTAATGAAAAAAATTAAAACAAAAAAAAGCTTTTAGATTATTTTTAAGTGTTAAAAAGAAAACAAACCAGCTTAAAGCTATTGCACCCTAAACAAACTTCTCATTGAGAGATTTCTTTTCCTTAGGTTAAAGCTTGTTAGATGGGAGAAGGGATAGGACAAGGGACTGACAGTTTTGTGCTGGATATGTCCAATCAGACACAGTGATGACATTACAGCTTGCTAGAGGTGAAGCCTGTCAAGCTGGATAGCAGAGGGGAGGCATGGAGAAAGACAAAGCAGACAAAAGGAATTACAGGGGAGGAGAAAAAAAGAAAAGAAAAAAAGAAAAGAAAAAAGGAAAAGAAAAAAGGAAAAGAAAAAGAAGATGCCTGTCCAGAGAGAACTCCAAGAGAAGCTCATCATTTACAGCCCTGTCAGCCACAGGACTTCCCATGTCAGTATTTAAAAGAAAAGCCACCCAAAGTAATCCATCCCAGACCAAATCCTCAGGAGAAGAGCCCAGGCAGTAAAACCTGTGCCTGCAAAACCTTCCCTGGCAACTCTGCAAACCTGGGTTGTGTTGTGGTTGCTTTGGGGTGCTGAGAAAAATTCTCCCAGTGCAAGGTGGGGATTACAGAACTGCTGAGATATTGGTCCTGATAAACTGCATTTCAACTCAGCATCCTCCTAAAAGGAATTTCCTGAGACTTCACACTTGTACAGACAGGTGTGCACAGCAGCTGAAGTGAAATCTGTATTTGTGAGCAGCTCCTGCAGTGGTAACAACATGTTGATAGAATCATGGAGGGGTTGGGTTGGAAGGGCCCCCAAAGGTCCCCCAGTCCCAGCCCTGCAGTCTCAGGGACACCCTCACCCAGATCAGGGTGCTCAGAGCCTCCTCAAGCCTCACCCTGAACATCTCCAGGGATGAGGCCCCAACCCCCTCCCTGGGCAGCCTGTGCCATTGTCCCACTGCCCTCCTGGGACACAACTTGTTCCTGACATCCAATCTCAAGCTGCTCTTCACTAACCAGAATCTGCCCACTAGTCAGAAGTTGGAGGCAATTCTGAAACAGAAATATTTACCTTCAAGGCCAGGTTGTCCACCAGAGCAATCATGGAGTTCTTAAAGAGAGTAGCAGCTGTCAGGGGTCTCTTGGTGACCTCAGTGATGCTCAGTTTCCCTTCAGGCCACATCATCTTCAGGACAGGGTTGGAGCTAAAAGACAGACTCTTTAACTGCACAGTCTAACGGCACCAAAGGCAACATTCAGCACCTGCCTTCTGTCCAGACCCACTGGTGTTTTCAGCTCAAAACACATCAGCCAAAACAATAAGAGGGGCCTGGGCAAAATACCTCTTGCAATACATGGTCCAAGCTTACAGCTGATTGTTCTGGAGGAAGGAAAAGTGCCTTCTCCTCTTCAGCTGAAGATGTGAAGCAGTGGGACAGAACCCCCCCCCCCCCAGAAGGGATCTATCAAAAGCAGAGTCTGCATTATTGAAACAAAGAGTTTAATCCAAACTGAACAGAGTGAGACCATAGCCCACAGCATCCTCCCTCAGCACCTGGCATCTCATTTCAAGCTGCATTTCTGCACTTCAGTCTTGAGAGAGAAAATTATTTCTATGTTTTTGCCTACATTTTCCTGAAGGGTTGAAGGTGAGGTAAAACAGCCCTGATGGATAGCAAGAGCTCTGGAACAGACAAAAGCTGAAAGCAGTTCCAGCAATCTAATGGCCAATCTATCAGATGCTTTAATATGCCCTAAGTGGTCTTTGTCTTTACCAGAGACCTAATGGAAAACAGTGGCTGAATTTAATAACACCTCCAGACAGCAAATATTTGACAGGTTTTTGGTTAATGGGAACTCTTGAAAACACAAACAGCAAGGCTGTTCAAAGGATCACACTGAGTACACATAACAGGGCTGTAAACTGAGCTAAGAGCTTTCAAACCAGGTAAACAGAGGTGTCCAAGCAGCTGCAGGGTATTTGCTGCTGACTTCCACCTCTGAGCAAAGTCTCTCAGAGGCTGAGATAGGCCACAGTTACAAAAGAATTAGGACATGGTCAGTGCCAGCCCTCCAGGAAACCTGGGACACTTATCCACACACACACATTTCCATGGGATTTCAGCTTTGCTTGCCAAAGGCAGCTTTTACTTGCCTGATCAGTATTTAGAACAGGTGACTGCATGGTTTCAGTTTTTTGTCACTGCACATACAAAAAGGACTGGAATCTATTTGCCAATTTTCCCCCTCACCTCTAAACTTTGTTTCAGAAGAGGGAATTCCAGCTGGGCCAAGGTTCTCTGCTCTTGAGAAACACTTCCCAGTATCCCCAGCACTGACTGAAGGGAGCTCAGTAACAGAACATTTGTAACTGGTCTAAAAACCTGGTTAATGAGAAATCCAGCAGCACAGGTCACCTCTGCACAGCTGTCCTGGTTGCACAATGAGCTGGGTCCAAACAAACTCTTTAAATTTAGTTAAATGAAAGGTTATGTCAGAACAAGGACAACACATTGAGAATAAGGACTTTATCCTGAAAAACCAAACTAACAGCCTTTGGGTCATGGTAAACACACAAAGATCAAACCCAGAGCAAGGTGTTTATTCACATGCACTGCACACAGAGCAATGAAAGCACCAGGGAAAACATGAGGCTTTCCTAGCAGCCACTCTATGAAGAAATCAAGATTTAAATTCACCCCATTAATATTCATCTTCCTACCTGTTGTACATCAGGCGCTTGAAGTCTTGAAATAAAGTGTCCTTGTTTTTGTCAATAAACCCAGTGACTGAGTAACTTAAAAAAAAAAAGAGGGAAAATAGAGTTAACTGCAAAGAAGCAGAGTCCTCCTCTGAGCTGCTGGTATCAGGGTGGCATCAGCATCCCTGCACTCCTACAGACACAGCAGATGCTAAGCAGAAATCCAGTTCTGCTTCCCAGCCCAGCACTAATTTGCTGCATGAGCACTGTGTGAGGCTGAAATCCTCCCAACCAGCTTCCCAGCTTCAGAGCAGGAACAGCATCCATCTGGCTTTGGGAAGCTGAGTGAGCCATGCAGGTGAGGAGCCTGAGACACCTGGCAGGACTTGGGCAATTGCAGCTGGCCCAAATTCCAGAGGTACACTCAGGACTTCTGCCTCCAAATTCAGAGCAAGTGTTTGTGTTAAATCCTACAGAAATGAAAGGTTTTCTTTTCCAGCCTGTCTAATCTGTCCCTCTCTTGGTGTCAAGGAAGTGGAAAGGTCTCTGAAATGAAGAACCCACAGACAGGAAACTTGGAAATCAACACACACACAGATTTTGGACACTTCCCTTTGAAATGCCCCACTGAAAGATCACTGTGTCAGCTTCATCTCTTCTCCAAGACTCCAAACAGACAGAGCTCTGTCCTCAAAGAAAAGATCCCAAATCTCCCCAGCTAGTGACTCCCATCCAGTTGCTGCCCCAGGAACTGGAGGCACTGGGACCCAGAGCCCAATGCCATTGAAATCCCTGCATGGAGCCACCCTCAGATCTTCCTGCTCCGCATCAGATTTGGGTCTGAACAATGCTACCTGGGAGTATTTCCACATTTCAGGTTTGTTTTACACATTTTTCCATCCCCTGGCAATGCAGAAGGTTCCCCACTGACAGGGCACCTTGGATTTTCTCCTCCTTGGCAAAATGCTTTGAAATCCAGGCTGCCTCCCAGCAAAGACTCCAGAACAACATCTGGCTGTGCTGAATGGGCTGATCCCACTGCTTACACTTATAAATTAAAAGTAAATTTAATCCCAAGGTAAAAGAAACCCTGTATTAGTTCCTCATTAACTCCCATTAGATCCTGCTGGCACAGGAGTCTCACTAATCCCAACCTACCCAAACCCTCAGAGATATCCCAGACAACAGCTTTCCCAGTGCAGCTGCTGACACATGGGCATCTCCCACCTCTAGGTAATTTTCCTTCCTGCTGCTGTCACATCCTGGGGCCATTTTTCCAGGCTTCAGGTACAGAAATCTTGCCAACCTGAGTGGGAAGGCTCCCTGCACTGATCCTCCCTTCAGTTTAACACAACCCTCAATTTCTAGTTTGCTCCAACTATTTGAGAAGTCTGGGGTACAGCATTATCTAATCCCACTAACCAGCTGTCTAAAACAGATTTTACTACTTCAGTACAGCTTTCTTTTCTCCTCCTATTTTTTTCCCCAAAGTTCTCCCCTCACCCCACCTCCCCACACCTTTCTGTTTCAGTTCCCAGTACAAATACTCTGCACAGCATTTCACCAGATTTGATTGATAAGCAAGTGCTGCACTCTGTAATTCCATAGGACAGATATTCCCCTCCATCCCCAGAAGCAGCATTAAATCAGAATGTTGTACCACTTCAAAGCTGGCTAAAAGACAAAAATAGAAGGTGCAAGTTTATTTCTGAAAGCAACTTACATCACATCTCCAGCATAGTGCTTGATTCGAAAGTCTCTGTCAAACTCCAGGGTTTTGTCAGTTGCACAAAGCTAAAACAAATCCACAGACATTAAAACATCACCCATAGATTTTTAAGTTTCATGGCAGAGCAACGTGTGTTGGAAACAGAAACGGAAGTTCCAGTTATTCCACTTGCTATATGCATATTAGATGTGAAACCCAGTGACAACACTGCTTTTTGCAGAGTTTTTTTCCCAGCTGCATTATAAGAACATGTATTTCTATAAAATCAAGATGCAAGAGCATGTGGTTTTATTTAAAAAAAATGTATACTATCACAAAAAGACCATTAAACAAAAAGAACATTTCCTCATGTAGAGAAAGATTGTGCCTAAGGCTTAATTTATGCTTCTTTTTTTAAGTGCTCTTTTTTTGTCCCAGTTGCAGTATCTCTCCTCAGCAAAGAAACCAAGCAACCAAAAGACAGAGCTCCACTGGCAGAGCTTCTTCTGGCCCCAATCCCTTGGGATCATCTGAGATGCCCCAAGCAGGGACCTCCACTGCAGACCCAGATCCCCTGGTACCTCCCTGCACCAGGGAGCTGCCAAGTGCCCCATGGCAGGAAGGAAGCAGCACTGCTCATGATACCTACACCCCTACAATCCATCAGGCTCAGCTTCATTAAAAAAAAAACCAACAAACAAATCAAATCAACAGAGAAAAAGATTAAAAATAAGGTAGATGAATTATGTCTTTGCAGGAAGCATGGGCAGCATTTAAAACATCAAGGGCTATGAGCAAGCATCTACTCTACAACTAAATCTTGGGAAAATAAAAGAAATCAGGCATGGCTAAACTGCAGGGCAGGGGAGAAGCAGGAAGACACCCAAAAGCTTTACCTTGGTCCAGGAGGAGAAAATAGATTGGCTCAAACTGACAGAAGAGATGGAAAAATATAAAAGATAATTAAAAAAAATTATTCGCAAAGAGGAACCCAAAAGGTTGAGTAACAAGTTACACAGAAGGTTACAAAGGCAGAAGAAGTGAAGCCCAGCAGGAGCAGGAAGCACCCCAGGGTCTGCAGGGCTGAGAGATGACCAAGGTGTGGAAGGAACATCAAGCAAATGAAGAAAGGAGGCCATGCCAGAAACACAAATGATTTTCTTTCTGCAGCTTGTCTCCCAGCAAGGGGCTCTGGAGGATGTAATCCCTTCTCTCCACCACTCAAGCACACATCTCACAACATGAGGAGAGAAGAGGTAAAGAAAATAAAACCACTATGAAATGAAGTCACTGCTGCCAGCAGAGGGGGGGTTTGGGCTGCACAACCCACCCAGCACTGCAGGGCCTGGCAGGGGCTGCCCAGGGGGCTGGGGGAGTTTGTGAGGGTTTGAGGAGAGATTCCCTCTGCACTTTGTGTCTGCTGGGCAAACCAGTGAAACTTATCAATAAAAATAATGATGAGCTGACTGGATGAGCCTCTCCACAAGGCTCCTCCCCAGCACCTCCAAGGATTTCAGCTGCTTTGGGAGGTGCTTCCTCACCCAGCTGGGAAGATGGGACATGGGAAGAGGGGGATGGGGGTGATGAAGCCTCCTGTTGGTATTTCATGATTCAGGGAAGTCCTGACACTGACTGACTGTGAAGATCTGAGAGGAGCAGCAGAAAAGAGCAAATGAAATTCAAGATAAATGCAGGGTACACCCAGAGAAAAGCCAATGATGGGCCCCACATTGTCCATTCCCAACCCAACGAGCACCTTAACTCCTCCCCATCTCAAAAGGGATGGAAAGGAACAGGGAGAGGCTTGAGGAAAGCCCAAACCCATCACCAGTACTGACTGACTGTTCCAAGGGTCAGCTGAACCCAGCCTCTTGGGGTCAGGAGAGAGATGCCAGGAGATGCTTTATGGGAAGCCACAGGAACCATGTTTTGGTGTTTAACTAAGAGACAAGAGATGTAACCTGAGAGGAAAAAGGGAGGAGGGAGGAAAGGAAAGAAAGGAGATCTACAGGTATCTTAGCTGTGGAATTCCCTGTCAGTTGAAAAAAAAAAAAAGGAAAAAAAGGAAAAAAAAGAAAACAGAAAAAAGACAAAAGAAAGAAAAAAGAAGAAAGAAAACAGAAGAAAAAAGAAGAGAGAAGAAAGGAAAAAACCCAACAAACAAACAACCTATGCAGGACACCAGCCCTGCCTCAGAAGGTTCCTGGACTGCAGGAGCAGATCAAGTTTTCATCACACATTTGTCTCACATTCTTCTCTCACTCAGACATTCCCTATTGCCTAATACCTGGGAAGATGCTGGGCCAGGTGGACTGAAGTGGACCTTCTCCTGTTCCTCACTACCAGTCTGTTGAGAGTGACACTTTCCACAATTTAAGGATTTAGGAATTCACAGCCTGTCTCTCACTGCACTTGATCCTTCTGAAGCATGAGATCCATTGAAAAAATCAGACTGAGACAAGAAACCTGGGATGCTGAGAGGTACAACCAGAGCAGTCTGTGTGTCCATGGACCTGGGGGAGCAACAGAGAACTCCCAGGAGGACAACCCCTGCTCTAGGAACATCAGATTTTCTCACAGCTATTCCTAGGGGCAGAGCTTGCCAGGCTTTTTCCTGGTTTGTTTGGCTCTCAGCAGCAGAGCCCAGCAGGCAGCAGCACACAAAGTAGGACACTGCTATTTAGGGCAGAACCTGTCCACATGGAGCCCAGGATCTCCAGGGAGCAGTGAAGCATCCACCTGGGATGAGGGATGGATGGGAGCTGCTCCCAGCAGAGGTGGAAACTTCAGGAGCAGCTTCCATCCACTCAGCCAGAGCTACAGAGGAGAGGAAAGCAAGGGGGGAAATGGCAGCCAGGACTTTGTGTTCATCCCTGTTCAGGCAGGCTGGGGAAGATCAGGTTTCCTCCAGCAGACCTAGAGGGAGTCAAGGAAGGAATTTCAGATAAAGGTAAAGGACATCTGCAAAGGCACGAGAGGGGGAGACAATAATTAGGATGCTGAGAGCTTTACAGATCAATTTTTTCAAGGCTGTATTGATTTAAACTAGAAATTAGCAAGCCAGGAAGATACATCACACCTTCCATAAACATTATTTACAGCACTATTCCTTGTTGCCCTCCCAGGCTGTGCAGTTTCCTGACAATGCCACCCCCTGCTGAGGGATGCTGCAACCAGCACTGGTTTGATTTTCATGTTGCCTGTGCTGTGAAGGGACTCCTGGAGGTAGGGACTCCAACAGAATGTATTCTGCTTTAATTTTCTTTTTAGAGCCTCCCACATGCTTTGTGAAACCCAGTCCTCTCCCCCACTGTGTCACAGCACTACCTGTTCCATCCACACTGGAACCAGCAGACACAGCACCAAGGACACAACACAAACTGAACTCTTTTCTCTCCCAGCTTCTGTCTAGACAGCTCCAGAAATTGGACCACTTCCCACCCCATCCCTCTGCAGGATTTAAGACTCCATCCCCCCAAGCTTCACTATTCACCAGCATTAGTAGCAGGAAAGGCAGCTGTGTGCACTAAAATGTAGAAAGGCAGAGCAGGCTTCATGCAAATACTTGTTTTTCAGGTGAGTTTCCTCAGAACATGCCTCAAATCTAGGTTAAAGCAGAAATCCCCCCTCCCTCAGCCACTGGCAGACAGATGCCAGGTGTGCTGCAGCCAAGGGCACCTCAGGAAACCCACAGCTGGGAGGAAAAAGTGGGCATTTTATTTTCCTCCTCCCCTAAGAAGCCCCATGCAGCTCTATTGTTCCTCCCCAGCCCCCTGGGGGCAGCCCTCAGCACGCAGCTTACACAACCAAGCTAATTCTGTATTTCTGACCTACATAAAAGATTGCAGTGGGGTGGGAGGGAGCAGGGGGGGGCTCAGCCTTCTGAGGGAGGTGTCCAACACTCTGAGGAGAGAGACATCGATAAATCAAAGGCTCTTATTTGATTACTCAGTGGGAGAGGTTCTCTAATTAATCAGGCTGGTGACCATGTTTTGGATCCGCTGCCAAGTGAGGAATAAATAAAGCCTTTTAATTCCTACATTGTACCAAAAAACAAAGCAAGGCGAGGGGCCAGGGTGATCAGAGGGACAATCCCAGATGAACATGTTTTGTAGCCAACGTGAGGAGAGAAAAAAAAATAATTCAGTGTTGTAATAAAGCAGAAGTGTGAATAATGTCACTGTCTCTATGCATTAGAGCAGCCTGGGAAGAGCATCACATGGGCTGTGGCAGCACATCCATTGGTTACAAATGACATCATGGGATGTCGAGGCACCAGCTCAGCTGCTTTTCATGCCTGGAATAAAACTGATCCTGCATAGAACATCCTTGAGCTCCCTCTGCTGGGTACAGGACCATCCAGCCCCGACGTTCTCTCCCTGGGAGCTGCTGATGCTCCCAGGAATTTCACTCCCCGGTGCCAACCCCACCACCCTCCTGATTCCACTGCACCTAAAACAACAGCATCACCGAATCCCAGACTGGTTTGGGTTGGAAGGGACCTCAAAGCCCCCCCAGTGCCACCCCTGCCATGGGCAGGGACACCTCCCACCAGCCCAGGGGGCTCCAAGCCCCATCCAACCTTCAACACTGCCAGGGATGGGGCAGCCACAGCTTCTGGGAGTAACCTGGGCCCTCACCCCAAAGAACTTCTTTCTAAATAACCTAAATAGAAAAGCCATCACACAGGAAAGGAAGGAAGTGTTGGGGTACAGAGGAACTTGTTACCTTTCTGCTGGAGAAATGAGCATGCTTCCCCAGCTTGTTGTTGAGAGCTGCAAGGAACATCTCATCTGTAACCTTCCCAACGTTCATGCAGGCATCATCCAGGATGGCAATGATCCCCTTGTGCTGCTGCTCCACCAGGTCCACGATGACCTGGTTGTTAAAGTAATCTATCTGTAAAACACAACAAATGAGTATAACTGTGGCTGTGGGTAGTGAAAGAAAGGATACCAGTGCTGGCCACTGCTGAAGGGTCTGACAGATTGGGACCCAGCACCCCAGGAGATGTCAGCAGCCTCCAGAGTGTTGATCCAGACTAAGCAGGGTACTCCTCTACCCCTGCCCAGCAGAGCCACTGACCTGTCATACCCCTCACACTCATCCCCAGATCTCTGCTAAAAATCAGCTGCTACAGAAGGCATTTCAAACTTATTTTAAAATTCAGCTATGGACAGTCAGCACAGTGGAAGTTGTGTAGCTTCCTCTCAGCATTATGAGAGCAATCTGAACAGGAGAACCCAAGATTTTTACACTTGAGTGTCCACAACTCAACAAAACATCTCAGCCCTCAGGAAAGGAACAGGCAGAGATGTGTGTGGCACCACAGAGACATCACAAGATGTTTTAACACCAACCTGGAGCCACTTATATTCCCACCTCATGGCAAATAAAGAAAAGTTGTGTGACAATTGTTTAGCTTTTTTCACAGCCTGATTTCCATCCAGCAAGTCTGACAGTACAGCTGGCCTGGACACAGATGTCCTGTTGGCTTTGATAGGAGCCTGCATGTGGAGCAACTTCAGATCTGGGACTTGTGCTGGTACAGTGACCTCAAACCAACCTCTCCCTCCCCTGCCAAATCACTCACATGCTTCCAGGGAATTCCCTCTCGCTGGTACTCCTCCTGCTCCTGCTTTAGAACCAGCTGAATAAAGAGCTGCTGGAGCTTTTCATTGCAGTAATTGATGCAAAATTGCTCAAAACTGCAAAAAACATAAGAAAAAAAAAAGCAATGAGTGCTGTGGGAAAGGAGGAGGCACAGCCCTGAGCTTTAACACCCTCCTCACCTGTTGTTGTCAAATATTTCAAAGCCATAGATATCCAGGACACCAATGACTGTGTTTTTCCCATGTATTGTGGTGTCATAGTTCTTCACTTCAATGACATCATTGATGTGGCTCACAATCCAGCAGAAGAGCCTCTCGTAGATAGCCTGCCAGGGAACAAAACCCAGGAGGTTTGCCTGCATCTGCCTCAGCTCTTCCTGGGAAAAGCCACACATGGTGCTACAAAGCTCAAGATGCTGCCCAAACTCCACACAAGCTGCCTGCTAACACTGAACAGCTCCTGACAGAAAGGAAACATTCCATGACAATATTTTTTTCTTTCTTTCAAAACTCATTTACATGAGGCCTGAATCCCACAGGGATCACTGGGCACACCATTTCCCCTGATTTGGTTCCAGTCTGCTTTTCAGCTGCCTAATAACTTCCATTCCTGGGGATTATTTGACAATATTGCAGTGGAAGTGAGAGGTCAGCTACAGAAACCCAACAACTGAACACGGGGGCAGTAAAATATTCCTGCTCACCTTGCAAAAAGAAAAAATTCTGTAGGCTTCTCAGAGTCTACGTGTTCAAAATGTACTGTGGAACTGTGCAAACATGTGATCTTGGGAAAAAAAGTCAAGTTAATAATCAAGGATCTTCAATAACCTCATCTGTTCCTCCCTTAGCAAAGGCAGGACAACTGTCACTCCTTCACTCATCAGTATCCACCTTTGCAAAAAACAAACAGCACTCTGGGTTTCCAACTGAAGTTCTGGGTGGTACTGTAACAGTCTCTACCCTTTGAATTTAACTGCTAATGAAATAAAAAAAACCCTGTATTTCCCAAAATATTCAACCCTGTACAAGGTATTTCTTTTCTTTTGCAGCAGCTCCCTCCCTTCTGCAGGCACTGCTGGTTGTGGTGCTGCTCTGCAAAGCCCTGTGGAACACAGAACACATCAATACAGAAATAAATCTGCATGAAGTCCAGAATTCCTGTGTCTCAGCAAGCTCCCTACTCACTGGTCCACCCAGGAATCCTTCTGGGACCTGAGCACTGAAAATCCAACCCTGGCTGCCCTCCTTCCTCAGCCATCTCCACTCTTTGGTGCACCAAGTCCAACTCACCCCAAAAGGCAAAAGCAAACAAGATGTGTCTGAGCTGCTGTCCCCTCCTACACTGAATGCAGAGGAAGGAAATTTAACTCACTTTTGCAAAGGCATCTCTGCCATAGGTGGCTTCCTGCTCAGTGTGCTGCTTGTCAATGACATCCCGACCCGTCGCTACCGTCCGGAACAGGAGAGCCTTCTCCACCAGCTCAGCTTTTGTTGACAGCAAGTCTGCAATGATGGACACAACCTTGCCATTTTCTATCACAGGTGTATCACCATCCACAGAAAACTTCAAGTTCCCCTGCAAGAAGTAGCAAGAAACTCGAGTTCTCAGTCTGTCAGGGTGTGCTTGCAGCCCAGAAAGCAAACCAGGTCCTGGGGCGCATCCAAAGCAGCTCAGAGAGGTCAGGGGAGGGGATTCCCCCCTCTGCTCTGCTCCTGTCAGACCCCACCTGGAGTCCTGTGTCCAGTTCTGGAGTCCCCAGCACCAGAAGGACACAGAGCTCCTGGGAGGTGTCCAGAGGAGCCACTGAAATGCTCAGAGGGCTGAGCAGCTCCCTGGGAAGCCAGGCTGAGGGATTGGGGTTGTTCAGCCTGGAGCAGAGGAGGCTCCCAGGGGAGCTCAGAGCAACCTTCCAATATCTGAAGGGGCTCCAAGAAAGCTGGGGGAGGGCTTTGGACACGGGGGGGTAGGGAGAGGAGAAGGGGGATGGGTTAAAACTTGAAGAGGCTCCCAGGTGAGCTCTCCTCAGTCTTGTGCTGTGTTCAGTTTTGGGCACCTCAATATAAAAAGGACACTGAGGTCTTGGAGCAACCAAGCCAGTGAAGGGTTTGGAAAACATCCCCTATGAGGAGTGACTGAGGGTGTTGGGGATGTTCAGTCTGGGGAAAAGGAGGTTGAGGGGAGAGCTGGTCACTCATTACAAACACCTGAAAGGAGGCTGTAGTGAGAGGGGGTGTAGTGTCATCTTCTCACTGGTGACAGATGACAGGACAAGGGGAAATGGCCTCACGTTGCATCAGGGGAGATTTAGGTTGGATATCAGGAGAAACTTCTTTACAGAAAGGGTTGCTAAGCACTGGAATAGGCTCCCCAAGCAAGGTGGTTGAGTTTCTACCCCTGAATGTGTTTAAAAACAGTCTGGATGTGGTGTTTGGGGACAAGGTTTAGTGGTGGGTCATCAGAAATAGGGTAATAGGGCTAGGATGAGGTTGAACTTGATCTCAAAGGTATTTTCCAGCCTGAGCAGTTCTATGATTCTGTGACCTTATAGCAACTTTCCAGTATCTGAAGGGGCTACAAGAAAGCTGGGGTAGGGCTTTTGACATGGGGGTGTAGGGAGAGGAAAAGGGGAAATGGGTTAAAACTTGAAGAGGGGACATTTAGGTTGGACATTAAGAAGAAATTTGTGGGTGCTGAGCCCCTGGGTGCCCAGGTTGCCCCCAGAAGCTGTGGCTGCCCCATCCCTGGCAGTGTTGAAGGTTGGATGGGGCTTGGAGCCCCCTGGGCTGGTGGGAGGTGTCCCTGCCCATGGCAGGGGGGTTGGGACTGGGTGGGATTTAAGGTCCCTTCCAACTCAACCCATTCCATCACTCTATGGTCATTCACAGGGATCAGCAGACCCCAAGTTCATCCATCTGCTGTTCAAGTCCTTACATCTCCTGCCACAGCAAAAGCTCCACAAACTGAACACACAGTGTCCTACTTCATCAAGAGATTTCACTCACCACTGGCAGCTGTAAACTGTGAACACTTTTCCAGCCAACAGATCTTCCAACTGCTTCTGCAGCAGGAAAATCAGAGCTGCTGGAAGTACAAGTATCCTGCTCAGCCCCTCCTGAGGAGCAGCCAGAGGGCTTACCAAGTGCAGAATGGCTGCCAGGATTCTGTAGACAGTCTGGATCTCCTCTTGCTTGAAGCCTATCACTTTCATGGCATCAGCTACTGCTTTGAACTCTGCACCATCATTTATGGAACACTGAGAGGAAAGAGATGTTCAGAGTGTAAGGGGCTTAGTGGAAGTCAGCCAGGAGAGAAAGGAGATTGTGCAAGCCCATGGGAAGCAGATATGGACTTTGCTGCTTTTCAGATTCCTCACTCTACCCCCACCCTGTGTGCTCCCAGACAGACCCTCACGTTGGACACAGATGTTTACCAGCAGCAGCAAGGCACAGAAATGCATCACAGCATGATTAAACACTTCAGTACTTTCCCAGTGGAATTTATCTTGAAAGATTCATTAAAAAAAAATAAAAATCAGAGGAACAGTTACAAGTGGTGCAGACCCAGACCCTCAGAGTAGAAGCTGCAAAGCACCAGCAGTAAATTTCTGGTCACCATCTTTTCCAAGATGAGCCTCTGTCTACCCTCCAGTCATCTGGCTTTGTTTTCACTGCAGATTTTCAGAGGCTGATAATGTGTCTGAGAAGGTCTGTGGGTCTGCTTGCCAGAGAGCATCTCAAGAAAAGCAATTGGAAATCAGGAAGCCTTTCACCTGGACCCTGCTTCAGAGGGACAATTCCAGACATATTTAAAGTGTTCAGAATCTTGTTGTCCTAAAAACTTTATGGGTTTGTTCTTCCTTACTTGCTCAGAGGCTCTCTTGAGGATAAATCAGATATGAAGAATGAATGATTCAGTAACTTACATGATCCTACTGTAAAAAAATGAGTCCTTAGGGCTTTTTGGCAGCTTAACTTACCCACTATGAAGTATGAAAAGTCTGTAACAGGTCAGATACCTATGGCTGCATTTATTAACAGAGGTGATGCCCCTCCTGCTACATTTATTGCTTATTATAAGCAGACACACCTGTAGTATGCACAAGTACATGTTCAGTTTTTCTTCTAGGGCCAGAAATGATCAAAACCAGCAGACAGGTGTCACCTTTCCACAGTTATCCCATAAATATTGGTCTCAGCTTCTGCTAACCCAGCAGTACATTAAGCACTTCAAGAAGATTTACAATTTAAGACAAGTTACCTCTAACTCACTGACAACAGCCTCACCTTTATCTGTGCTCCAGGACAGATGTAGCTGTATGCAGCTGCCTCCTTCTGCAGATGCAGAGAACGTAACATCTGGTCAGAACCCCCCTGGAGGAGCTGCACAAAAAGTAGTTGAAGAAAATGAATGAATTAAAACCAAAATCCTTCCTTTTTCTCTTTCTTACCTGCTTGACAAGCACAATCATAAAAATATTAAATTACGAGAACAATCAGGGAGTCACAAGGAAAACCTGTGCACAACACAAGGTCTGTATCATTGTAGTGACTTTCCTTTTGAGTGGCACAACTGCTTAGAAAAAACCCTGAACCTCTTCACAGTTTCTATCTTTGACCTGCCAAGCACTTTTACCTTCTCTGGTATTCAGAGAGTGCCCAGTTCAGAAATGACACATTGAAGGGAAAGGTGCTCAGGTGTCATCATGGAGGACTCAGTAAGTGGGGGAAAAATAAACAAACCCTCAATGCAAAACTGAGAATAAAAGTTATTCCAAGAGGCCAACCATTTCCCCCAAAGGACACACAAGGGAACCACCACACAAGATGGAAGACATTAAAAAAAGACACATACCACCCCAAAAAAAAAAAAAAAAAAGAAAAGAAACTTGGTGTCATAGAATTACTTCCATATGGACTAAAGCCTCAAGAGAAAATAGAGGGATTAGACTTATTACAAATAAAACAGTCAAGGTCCAGTACTCTCCCATATTTCTTTAGTTAGCCTTCTTTTCAGCTTACAAATGTGTTAATATGGAAGTGGAGGGTAGAAAAAATAAATCTTCCCATGCTCCTTCCTCAGCCCAAGCCCCTGCAAAGAACTAAGGAACCCAAGATCCCCCGAGGTGCAGCATGGCAACACCAGAGGGAGGAAGCTTAAATATTTTGCCTATTACATCTGGGCAACTTGAGGGAAGGGATTTGTTCCAGCAAATGAATACAAACCTGGTAAAAAGAATGAAAGCTTCTCTCTCCTGGCTGTTGCACAATCACCCGAGACTGTGGGGAGACAAAAGACAAGATGGAGATTTCTGGATGGGGACAGCCTGGTCCCCCCAGGGGCTCAGGGGACACCTCCTCCAGACTGATCTGATCCTACACTGAGCTGCCATGAACATTACCAGCTGTGTGCCCATGGAGGCTGAATACCATCAAAAAGCCCAGCTCTTGTTACAGCTGCAATGCCAACTGCCAGCCAGGGATCCCAGGTGGCAACTACAGAATTGCTTTTGTGGAAGAGTGAAGGAAAAGATCATTTTAGGGTTAGAGTTAACAGAAATGAGAACCAGGCCTCTGTGACTACCAACAAATCCTCCCTGGGCCAGAGCTGGGGCTCATGGTAGCCACATCTCCAAGCCCAGGACCTGGAGTGGATGCTGAGATGAGGACATTGGTTTAGGGACCAAGTGGCAGCTCCACTGTCAGAGCACTCATTCCACATCAGTGGAAAGCAGCACACACACAGAAATAATGTTAAATGCAGCAGGAATTCAGGCAACAAGCAACGGATCCTTGGTTTAGGCTGCAAGTTTAAAGTATGGAGAGCAACGAGGCATGAGCTCCAGGAAAGTCACTGCCTGTTCCCAACTTGTCTTTGGGCCAGAACCTCAACTGCTTTCAAAATGGAAAGCAATTCAGCTTGGTGGAAGCCAAAAAATACTACATAGATGATCAGGATTTAAGTTGCTGCAGCTGCAGTCCCACACCTTTTCTGGCATGAAGTAGCAGATGTTAAATGTTTGGTTTTGTTGTTTTGTGGTTTGGGGTTTGTTTTTTGTTTTTTTTAAATGAAGTGTTTATTCTGAAAATAGACTTCATGGGAATAATGGGAAAAGTAAATAACACAAGCAAAAAAAGCATGTTAGCAGCTGTGGTCAAACATAACTGAAAGCCAGACACATGTCTCACACATAAGGGGAACTGTTACAGACCAAGCTCACTTTCTCTACAGAGTTTTACATATTCCAATGTTTTCAGCCACCACTAAATGACATGGAGAAAAAAAATCATTACACTTAGGATCACTTGGAATATATAAAAACAAAGCTACTAAAAGCTCACACAAGGCTGTGGCATTATTCCAGAATAACACTTCTCAAGCATTCTGTTGCTACTTACAGACCTAGATTTCTTCTCCTTTTATTCACCAGTGAGACCTCAGTGCAGGAACTTATAAAGAAGGAGTTTTACAGAGTTAAATTCATGGCAGTTTTTATTTGGGCTACAAACAAACACACCTACAAGCCTCACAAGCTTTTGGGTAGAACCAGTCCCTTGGGTGGTGAGCTCCAAAAGCAGTGGTGTTAAGGGAACAGGGCAGGGAGCAGCATTTCAGTTACTTTGGGGAATTCTTGGAACAAAATAAAACCCCAGATTTAAGTGAGATTCAAATGTGGTGTGGCATTATGCTATGGATAAGGGCACAGAAAGGAAAACTTCCTAGCAGCAAAGCACATATTACAAAGGTACAGAAAAGGCTCTAACCCTAAAGGTGAGCAGGGCTTACCTTCTCCAGCAAATAATTATTGATGTGCCCACCTATTGGGTCTCCTTTAAAATCAAAGTTGATATCCATGTATTTCCCAAACCTGCTGGAGTTGTCATTACGATTTGTTTTGGCATTGCCAAAGGCCTCCAGCACACAGTTGGATTTCAGCAGGATGTTCTTCACTCTGCAGGACAGAGAAATGGGAAGGAGAACAGCCTCATCCCTGCTACCATGCACTTTTTTTTTTCTTGCAGGCATTTCTAGAGATGAATTTAGTAACAGCAGAGACCTCTTTAGTGACACCTTTGGGCAGACCTGTGTGACATTAGCAAAGCCATGGGAAATCAGCAGGGAGAAGCCCATAGTGTTCCCTGGAACAGAGCACATGGGAACCAGAGGCCAGGTCCCCCCCACTGAAAACAGCTTCAAAAATTCAGTTCCTTTACATGGGTCAGTTTTTTAATCAGTTCCTGGGAATCTTTTGCAAGTAATTTTCAAAGCTTTGTCAGTTATTAGCTCTTCTTCAGTGGAAATTCACATTCTTTGCTCAAAATTTTTTTTCCCCAAGGCTGACAGGCAAATGTTGCTGCAATCCAGGAGCACACCAGCCTGACAGCCACAGAACACTCTGTGTACTCAATATGCTCTTCCAACACACACATACCTCAGGCCATTTGCCACAGGAAACATGTTTCCCAGATACAGTTTTGAAAGCTCAATGTAAACTTTTCTACAATCCCAGAGGCAAAATTCCCAGAGTAAACCTGAAGTTGTTAGGTAAATGCTGTAAAATCAGCAGGCAATGAGTACAAGAGACCATCCAAGCACACGGTGCTACACAAAAGGAGATGCATAAGCCAAACAATTTAATTATTAATTAGATATTATTTATTTTAAATGCAAGTAATAAGGTCTGAGCAGATTTTTTTTTAGATAACAAAACAACTTCCTTTCTTTTCCTGCAAAGCCTTTACCTTTCCACCTCTGCTCTCTGCCCAGGGTTGGTGATGGCAGCAATGTACTGCATGATGTATTTGCTGGCCTCAGTCTTCCCAGCCCCACTTTCACCTGAGGGTACAAATAGAGAGATGACAGCAGATCAAAAAAAGCACAAAACTCATTGACCAGCAGATCTGCATCCCCTGACAGTGTTCCTGGGTTTTATTATTGGTGTTTGGGGATTTTTTTAGGCCATCTGATTTGTGTGCACTTTGGCCATAACCCTGCCTGGCTGGTGGTGCTGGGTTAGGAGCAGTAGGGATGGAAGATTTCACAGGTTGGTGAAGGGCCTGGCCCAGAGAGGATCAAAAGGAATATTGTTGGAAGAGAAAGCCTGGCATGCATTGGGGAGCAGCTCTGCTGGGAGCTGCGAGACAAGGGAGCAGTGTTGAGCCCAGCAGCTCAGGGCTCTGCCTTGTCAGAGCTGCTGAAGCATGGGAATATCAAGGAAAAAAAGTGCCAGGATCCAGATAGCAACAGTTGATGGTACAAGCCCTGCTCCCCCTGCCAGGGCCATGGCAAGGCAGCACTCTGGCCATCAAACCAGGGAACAAAACACTGGCCCTGTCAGCCCAGGGACAAAAGGCAGCAGCTTGTGCAGGGAGCTCTGCCTGCAGGACACTGTGTGGTGGCAGCAGGGATGGAGCCAGGGACTGACACCAGCTCTTCAGCTTGGTAAGAAATAATTGCTAAGGTCTCCACACACAGATTCAGATGCAAATAAGCAGTTTTAAGGTTAATGAAGTTTTCCTTTATCAAATGCTGTCATCAGCCCAATCCTTCTTCTTTCTGTGCCCAGCATTTCACAGAGATCAAGTGTTCATCACAAGAAGCCTCTCAGCTTACCTGATATTACAATACAGGTGTCCTTTGATCTCCTCTTCATGGCTTTGTAAGCAGCATCAGCAATGGCAAAGAGGTGAGGAGGTCTCTCATACAGCTCCCTCCCTCTGTACTGCTCAATCATGTCACGCCCATAGATGTTCAAGTTTTTGTAAGGATTCATGGAAACAACCACTTCCCCAATAAATGTGTAAATCCGGCCCTTTTCAAACCTGCCCGGGATGAGACAAAAAGGGGGAAAGGGAATCAGTGAAATGGGGAGACTCAGAGTGCACCAGGGGAACTCACCAACCCACCTCCCAGTGAAATATTACCATAAACCACTGCCCCCAGACATCACCTGAGCTGGGGCCACATCAGCCCTGATGTGACAAGGACAAAGAACCAGGGACAGCTGGAGAAGATTCCAGGGGGACCTCAGAGCTGCCCCCCAATCCCTGAAGGAACCTCCAGGAGGTGGCAGAGGGACTTTGCATCAGAGTGTCCAGTGACAGGAGAAGGGGAAAGGGACTGAAACTGCAGGAGAAGAGGCTCAGAGTGGATCTGAGGAAGAAGTTCTTCATCAGGAGGGTGCTGAGCCTCTGGAACAGATTGCCCAGAGAAGCTGTGGCTGCCCCCTCCCTGGAGGTGTTCAGGGCCAAGTTGGATGAGGCTCTGAGCAGCCTGGGCTGGATGAGAGGTGTCCCTGGGTGTCCCTGGAGGGGATGAGCTCTGAGCATCTGTTCTCTGAACAAGAGAGAAAATGAAGCTTGTGTAAAAAAAAAAACTTAAATGTTTAAGTGAAAAGATTTTTCCAAAGAAATTGAGATTTTATCGCAACTTCTGGAGCAGAAGAGCAGAGAAGGAATTTCAAGTTAAGAGCTGAAGGACTCAATCTGTGTCTGCTCCTCAGGAGGAGGAGGATGACAGCAGATTTAGGGATGAACGGAGGCATTTCCCCCGTTCCCTGTCTGCTCCCTGTACTAAAATCTCCCAACATTAGATGGCACCAAAACCCCTCCAGAGAGCACCAGGGCCTCGCTAAGCACTGAAGACTCCAGCACAAATTCCAGCCCTACTTTATTGAATTTATTACCACCCCCATGTGGTGACAGCCTTGACATTTTCTATTGTTCATTTGAGAATTTTCTGCAGCATCTTGGCAGCGTTAGTTTTTAGCAGGTGTAATAAAACTCGAGGAATACAAACCAGCAACCAGCACCCCACTTGCTAAAAGGGATTTTGCCTCTAATTCCAGCTTCCTCCAGAAACACTTCACTAAAGGCACACAAATTGCAGCTTTTTTTTGTCCCTGCATTCACTTGAAACTGAAGGTAATTCTGATACACATTTCCAAAGCATCAGTGGGCTTAAAATGCAGAGACATTTCCTATTTTGGAGATACATGTTCCTTGAAAGGTACCAAAAATGGTTTAGAATCATTAAGATAAATGATACATAACATTTAGGAACAGCAACCCCAGCTGAGGAGCCAACCCTTGCAGCAGAGCTGATGGAACCCCCAGCACCACTGAGCAGCCACTGCCCAACTCTGGGCTGCACTACAGAGTCCCAATCTTAATAAAAACACAACTCATAGTTCCTTCACTTGAGATGGATGTGGGTACCCAGGAACCCATTTGCTGCCCCTAATTTTATTTTTTCAAAGCAGAAAGCAGGTGGGAATCATGGTGCTGGGGAGATACCAAGCAGGCAGCAGCAGATCAGTGTGGGTGCTCAGGGATCCCAGGCTGGGGCTGCCCCCTCAGGAGCACCCAAGGGACTCCACACATACACAGGAGAGCTTAAAAAAAAACCAACAAACCAACACAATCCTGTTTCTCTTAAGGAGATCAAATCCCACTGGGGCATACATTTGTAATGGAAACCTTTACAGTGACATCAAAATCTGCAGAATCCTTCCCATCTTTTTGCCAGCCAAGAAAAGGCAAAGTGTAAATGGAGAACAGAGGCAGCTCCACAAAAGCCACTGCACAGCAGGCACAGCAAGGCTGCTCAAGAGGCTATTGGTGAGAAAAATAAAGATACAGCAGTTTCTGGAGGAGGTTTTAAGTCCCATCCTCCTGCCAGCTGTGCAGGCAGGGGGCTCAGGGCAGCAGAGAGGTTGGGTTTGTTTTAGCTACCAAAAAGGGACAAAAGGACACCCCTGGTGCTGTCATGCCAAGCCACCACCACAGCACCCAACCCTCTGACCTCTTCCTTCAGCAATGAATTATGCAGACTTCCAGCAGAAGAGCACAGGCTCAGTTTCCTCCCTTGACACTTCAAGAGTCCCCACGGCCTTCTAAGCAGAACCCCCAGATCTGCTGGTGCCAGCCTGGGGTCCCAGGCGGCAGTGGGACACGGGGACACAAGGACACAAGGACACACTGCCTGCTCCAGACCCCACAGCCCTGGGCCTGGATGCCAGGTCTCTCATTTGGCCTTGAGGCCAAGATTCTTAAGGTTTCACCAGACAAGTTTTGTCTTTAAGCTCTGTGGCAAAAGGCAGAATGAGCCATCCCTGGGGCTGACAAACAGCCCACTCCCAAGCCTGGCTTTGGGGATGCAGAGTTATGAACAACTTCCTGACATCCCTCTTTGCCTCTCACGTCATTTTGGTTTTTACCTCTTAGCACCAGAGTCTTAATCCCAGAGCTGTGTTTAGATGGCCCTACAAGAAGCTGTTGCTCCTCACCCCTCCTTGCTGCCAAAGCCTCTTTCCAGTAGCCAGCACAGCCCAGTACAGCTCCAGCTCAGCCCCAGCACAACCCAGTACAGCTCCAGCACAGCCCAGCCCAGCTCAGCTCACCCCAGCAGTGCCTGTTTTCCTTGCAGCATTGCTTTGAGTCTTGGTTTTCCTTGCCCAAGACCTCATGCAAACTTAAGAAAACAACCAAGGGCATCAGCCCAAACTGGGAAGTTCAAACTGTGTTAAATTTGCTGTTTGCAGCAGGACAAGGTCAGCAAAGCTCAGAAGCTCCCCAGCACTTTCTGGAAGGGCTGATCCCTCAGGCAAGGGGAGCTCAGTGATGCCATGGATGGTGCCACCAGTTCAGACCAGGAGTGGGGTTTTGGAAAGGCCCCTACAGCACCTGACCAAAGGGAGCACTGCCAACATCCCCACAGTCAATCTGTGGATTTGTTTGTATCATAAAAAACACATTATATGTGCTGTAACTTGGAGGGGGACAGAGTTCCCTGGAATGAGGCTATGCAAGTCATTTCTGTACCATTCTCTTCTGGCTTTTCCACTGATTTCTCTGAAATCTACCTCAGCAGCCAAAAAGAAAGTTCTTAATCCTTGTGTGTTACTTTCACGAAGAACATCAGCTCCTTCATGAGAAGTTTTTATATTCCTTTTTATTGCCTTGTTAAAACATCAGTTGATAGGGAGATAATATAAACCTCTAGGTCACAGAGTATGAATCATTGAAAGGGACAGAAATGACTGTGAAAGAAGATTGCAAATGAAAGAAAAAGGCTCTTACTCTGTTTTGAAGTTTTTATTTTTAGGGAGCTGAAGGGATTTGGAATGAAAAAATAACAAATAACCTTAAGTCCAGAGATCCTCCATTCACATCCTATTGCCCCTGGAAAATACACTGCAGAAATCAGCAAGCTGAAGCAGACATCTTCACCACCAGAGAGCACTCACATTTAGGATTTCTCCCACCTGACAAACTCTCCAGTCAAAAATAAAACTGTTCTTACCGAGGAAATGATGCAACTTCAAATGCAGGCAGTACAAATAAAGAAAAGAGTCAGCTGGCAAGACTTGGAACCCACACTCCAAAACAACATCTGCAGAATACAGCCCATGAAGCAGAGGCACCCCTGCCATGCAACTGCCACCCCAGAGCTGCAATTCCAATTATACGGGGAATTTCTAATTAATCAAGTCCATGGTAACTCCTCGGTACTGACAGATAAAACAGAAAGGTGCTGGGATCACAGGCAGCAAGGCAGAGCTCCTCAGGCTCATTGCTATTTCCAGAATTCAGCAAACTTGTGAGATAACCTCTGCCAGCTCCCAGGACTGGTCTGCAGGGAGATCCCAGCCTGGGCTTTGCTGGGGTGTGAAATGGCTCCTCAGAAACACATTTCCCAGTCTTCCCTCCATCTGTCTCATATCTTGAGGAGCAGAGCAACTGCTGGGAAAACCCTCTCAAGTCACCAGTCCTCTCCTTTTTAGTTACTTTAAGAGCACTGAAGTGCAGCTATTGGTATTAGGGATCATTTTTCCCTTAAGAAAATAAAAAACCCAACTTCTTTCACCCGGAGCTACTCCCTGATCACAGACTGACATCATATTGTGTTTTACAGACACAGGAGCAGGTGCTCAGGAAAGCTCCTTGGTCTCAGCCTTTCCCCCTCCCTGATGCTACACAGATGCTTCAGGAACAGAAAATCTTCACTCCCAGCCACCCCCCAAAGGCAGAACTTTCAGCTGAACTGCACAGCAGTGGCTCAAAGGAAAGGAAACCTTAACAGAAAGAGCAAAAGGAAATAAGGCAGGGCAGCTGCAGGAGCTGCTCCAGATGAGCCAACAGCCACCCTGGTACCACTGGCAGTTAAAGAATAAATAAAAGCTGCTGCTTCCAAACAGTTGAGCTACTTCCAACTCATTAACTCCAAAGCACAAATAAAGTGAAGCACTCAGGAGCAGCACACTGCCTTTTATTCCTTCCTACTTTGTGCCTGGGAAGAACACTCCAGCAGCTGCAGCCCTCTCTGGGATGCAGAAGAGGGACAGTTCCTGGAATCACCCTCTGTGATTTGGGCAATTCCCCCAAAAGGGCTCAAAGGTCTTAGTGATTTTTTATCACCAAATATATACACTTAAAAAGATCCATTCCTGCAGTCTTTGATGCCATTCCCATTGCAAACACTCATGAAGACACGTAATTAAACTTGTGTTCCTGAAGAGATGCTTGTGGGTAGCCCAGGATAGGCCTTTAGGAAGCAGGGAATTTAGGAAGCACCAAGGCAGGGAACTGGAGTCGACTCTGGCAGTGAAACTCTGTTTACCTGGTTTTAATGCAAGAATGTCTCTCACATAAAGGAACAACTATTCTCCTGCTTTGGGCAGTGAGGTGACTTTGCTTGAGTGCCCCTCACCCTGTGTGTCTCAGACAATTGTGCCTTTTATGTGTGATCCTGTGGGCTCCCTCCTGAAGGTTCAGTGCTACAGAAAGACTTTATTTCAGGTAAATCTTGAAATAAACTCAGCTCTCAAGCAGGAAAGAATGACTCCCAAGTCTTTCAGAAAATTGCTCATAAACTGTATTACAGCAAATCATCCTCACCACAAGAGAACTCAGATAAACAGGATTTGTGTTGGCAGAACTGGAGCTAAAATATTCTTACTGCAGTTGGAAAAACAGACCAAAAAAACTGTCCAGTCAGTACTCCCACCCTGCACTAGGAAAACAATCCAAGTCTGTCACGATACTGAATACAAATGTTTACAGAGTTTTGATCCATCCTGAGGGCCAGAGAAATGGGAATTTAAGTTCATTTCATGTGCAGGTGAAATTTCTGCTTGCAGTTGTCCTGCACAGATCCAGTTTTCAGATGCTGCCAGTTTAATGAAATAGGAAATGCCATTCAGTGAGCGTTCTGCACCACTCCTTTCCTGTAGGGAGGGAGCAGAAAGGGCAGGCTGAGGAATACTTCATTCATCTGAGATTTTCACAGCCAGGAAATCAGGTTAAAAACCTGGAAATCAGGTTCAAAGAGTCCTTTGTGACGATGACATTTTTACTTTTTTTTCCCCCCCAAGAAAACAGTAAACTACAAATGCCTGGTGCCACATCTTCCTCAGCAAACCAAAGTTTAAGCAAAGTGGCTGTAACTGGATGAGGCTGATTCAGCTCCAGCCCCACTGACCCTTGAGTCATCTGAGCAAACCCACGAGGTAAGGTCAGGGGAAGGGAAAACAGCAGATGGGTGCTAAGGCTGAATAAAGGCTAATGCTGTGAAACAGAGCTAGCTAGAGATGAGAAGAGCATTAAAATCCCTCTCCTTACACATGAAGTTAAAATACTAACTTGAAAAAGAGCCAAGCCACTAAACCCAGGAGTCACTGAACTCTCCTTCCCATTTGCGTCAGGCAGCCCGAGCCGTCCCAAATCCCACAGGGAACCATGGCAGCTCCTGGAGCACTCCTGGAAGCACAGCTGAAGGCACAAGCAGACTTGAAATGAGACAAAAGGAAGTTCTTTGAAAAGCTTCCAGGGGCAACATCATGCTTTGTGGGTTTGTTTCAATCCACACACAAGGGAGTTGCCACCAGGTAGAGGGAAGAACCTTACTCCCGATTTCTCAGCACAGAGCAGTAAAACACTCCCAGCCTCCACGTGAAAAGTGGCTGGAATGCTGTAAAATGGTAATGAAATTCCCATATTGCTCTGCTTTGAGCAGAAGGTTGCCCCAAATGACCTCCTGAGGCTGAATTAGCCAATGATCCTCTATCTAACCAGAAAAGAGTACAACAGGCTTGGGAAAACACCATACAAGGGGCTGCCATCTACCTGTAATCTCCAACTTCTTCATCTGTCAAATAAAATTACATCATCTATAAAAGGACAGTAAAAAAAAATAAAGGCAAGCTCAGCAGCCAGGTAGGTTTTTCTATCACTGTAATCACATGTGAAGTCCAATGGAGCATGGGTGCAGAAGAGCCCAGAGTAAGTCAGAGCCTTGTAAGTCAACGGCACAAGGCTCCTAAAACTCCAGATGAGGCAAAAGTAGAAGAAATCACTCTATAAATACATCAGCAGATGAATATTGTATTGCCAGGTACCCAGAAGAGATACAGAAAAAACTGCACAGGCTCACACAAAATGAAGATGGGAATGGACTGGCCAACACGGGCTTGACACTGAGAGTTCCTGGGAATGGTCCTGGAGGAGCATTTCAGGAGAGGCAGAAAGGAGCAGGGAGCCTTGCAGGATGTTGCTGAGCTGCCTGATGGATGTGTTGAGATTTGGCTTCCTGCTCTGACCAGCAACTGACTTTATGATCCAGAATGTTCCTTCCACTCCAATGTTACAGCATTTGGGTACTTAAGAGGCTTCTCCCTCACTCACCACCTCTTCTCCCCGACACCCCATCCATGTTAATTCTGATAACACCAGATAACCATGGTGTTATCAGTTCTGTTGGAACATCTACCCCTGTAACAGGGTGTGTCACCTTCAAATAACCAAACTGCAGCACAAAAGGCAAAACCCAGACTGCTGGTCGTTGGACAGATCTGCATCATGCAGCAGATCCCCTCTGAGTTCACTGCCCTGGGCCAGTGGTGCATGAATTCTGCAGTGGCAGCTCTGCTGAGCAGTGCCCAGGCAAGGACGAGCTCAGACTGCTCAATTACAACCTCTCAGGGGATGCTGAAGGAACTGTAAAACCCTGCAACCCAACAGAAAGGCAAGAAACAGTCAGAAAAACAAAACCCACAGGTGACACCCTGTTACTTCTTCCCCACTTCTCCAGTATCCACAGGAACCAAACCCCATCCACGTGGCTGCTGGTGACCCTGGTACCACAGCACCCTCATACAAACAGGCAGAACCCAAAGTCACAGCAGCAACCTCACTCATTATGACTTCCTACCTCATCTTCTAAGCCATCTCTGTCTTTATCACCTTCCCCATTTTCTATACCCACTGCAGTCAGCAGAACTTTGCACCACTATCTAGTTATATACACCTCTGTTTATCCCAGAGGTGGCAAGGTACAAATCACTGCATTTCACAGGGGTTTTTTTGTAGATGCTTGGAGACCCTTTTGCAGTCAGCTGGCCATGAGATGCTGATGTTCAGATGCTTCATTGTTCTGCTGTGAAGGAATATTCTGCATTTGTTAAACTCGTGCCCAGTGCTGAGCTCTGCCTGCTGCTGGAGTCTCCTGAATACAGCATTGTTTTGAGGCTCAGAAAACCCAAGAATCATCTTGTGGTATTAAGACACAGTACACCACCTGCAAGCACTCCAAAAGGTTTACTTATTCCTTTGGTACTAGATCTAAAATAAAACTAGATGCCTTATTTATACAAGCACAGGCCATGCAAGTCATGCAAAAGTAATAAGGCAAAATATGCAAATAACACACAAATTCTGATTCTGCATAATTAGGGTTCCATTTAGAGCTGTTACAGTGATCTGCACCTCCTCACCTAAACACCAACACTGATTGTGTAGTCCCTAAGCAGGACTCTGTTTGCTGAGCACCAAACCAGGCAGAGTTCTTCAGGCACCCTGGGACTTCCCACAGCTCTGGGGGTTTTGCTGGGACCTGTCCTGGCAGCACAGCAGGTCCCCAGCCAAGGGCTCCAGCGACAAACTGCTGGGGCTCAAAGCAGCAGATGATTATTCCACCTCCAGCTGCCCCTCCAGCTCCTTTGCCAAAGCTTCCCTTCTGCCATGGCTGCTGAAGGGACAGTGCTGGACACCCACGATCTGGGTCACTCCACGTCCAGATTATCCCTGACACCACTTCCAGATAACAACAACTTCAGAGAACTGAGGGGGGCACAGAGCCAGAAGCAATGGAAAGGAAAATGAAGTTTGCAAATCACCAAACAAATAGGTTTTAACGTGGTGTGTCCTGTAAATAAAGGCTGAAAGGAGGACCTATCCTCATGCTTCCTTTGAAGTGTGTCTGGTCAGGGAAACCTTCCCATTTTTGGATCATAGATATTGGTGTGGGACTTTCTTGCATTTTATATTTCCTATTGGGAAGGCTCCATGTTACCTAAGAGCAATCTGACCCAGAACTGCTGTAAAATCCCCTCTTCACCACCTCTCAGTCTCTCCCCTCACTAGCAAGAACAGAGCAGCAGGTGCCCTGGAAGACAAACCCTCAGCTCCCCAGAAACAAGATTCAATATGTGTACCTGTGCTGCAAAGGCCCAGTAAACACAAACAAACAAACAAACAAACAAACGAAGTTTGTTCTTCCAATTAAAGAGTAACCAACAATCCACAGGCAGCACAGGGACTTCAGCCCAAGTCACGAGTGTGACTGACCTGGCAGATCCAGCATCAGGATCTTTCTCCCTCTCACTGAATGGAAAACTTCAAGAAGGGAAGAGAAGGAATTATACAGGGAACTCTTCAAGCATCCCCGTGGATATGGAAATGCAGGGTAGGAGAGGCAGGAGAAGCACAGGAATTCACACAACTGTCTTATATACTTTACATTCTTTGAATGGAACAGCATCTGAGCAGCAGGAGTGCTGTTCAGCATCCATCAGTCAGTGCAAGAGGAGTCAATTTCTAAATGCCAGCTCTACTGGGCTGCTCCTAATGATAATGCTGGGGGAACATCAGCAATGTGGAAAAGGACTTAAATGGTTTGATTATTAAAACAGATTACTTGATTCACATGCTGCTTATTTTCTCCTTTTAAATTACCACTGGGAAGATTGTGTTATTTACTTCCTTTCCATTTTATCTATTTATTTTCTGCCTACTTAGGAGCTGTAGGACTCCTCAAGTGGTATTGTGAGACAGCACAAACCCCACACCCAGTGAACACACAGCCAGCCTGTAAAATACCTACAGCTCCTCTGCCACAAGCCAAGATGACTTTGACCACACCACTGCATTTTTAATTCGAGGCCACTGGAACTCAGAGCCCTGTGAAAGGATTTAAAGCAGAAACTTTTCAGACCATGTAGCAGCCCAAGATTTCAGGCAGGCTCCTACTTCTGTGAGAATCCTTTGTTAGGTACTGAGCATCAGTTGGTGCCAATCACCCCAAGTGAGAGCAATGCCACATTGCTGAGCAGGAAGTTTAATAACAAAGTTTTCATCCAATAATTATTTACTGAAAGGACAATTTTAACCTGGAGTGGTGGCCAAGTGCATGCTCTCAGCTTTGGTCTCCTCACACTCTCAGAACCAGCAGCACAGTGAAGCTGATGGCTGCTCCTTTCCAGGCTGATCCCATTCCTGTTTGACCCAAGGCAGGAGGCAGCAGGCTCAGTCTGAAGGGATGAAGGGACCACCAGAGCTCCCTGCCCCATGCCCACCACACTCATGCTGCAGCTTCAAGCAACAGCTGGAAGGAAATACTATTTTCAGTAAGAGCAGCACAGGTTTTCAAACTCATTTTGCTATTGGCCTTCTTTATATATAATTATTTTCTTAGAAATAAGTTTCATTAACAGCTCAGAGCTATGACACATCCTCCTCCAAGTGCAGCTATGTTTCTCTTTTCCTCCTGAGTCATCAGCTGCTAAGCCCCTGCAGAACAGCAACAAACTGCACTGAAACACAAAGAAACACAGTTTGAATCATCAAGTCTGGCAGTCACAAACTCTCAATCTCTTTAAACCTTTTTAAAATATATATGAGATCATCTATTGGGTGGAAAAATTCCTATATTATTTTTTATGTTTTTTTTTTAAATGAAGAGGTTTGGATTATCCTTCCCACATTCATTCAATCATCCCTTCATCCCACCAAGACTTGTGAGTTGGAATGACAGAGGTTACACTAAAATAGTAATAATCAAACCCCTTTATTATTTCAGCTCCCCAGCACACCTGGTGCTCACCTTCCACCAGGCCATAACAAGTGAGGAAAATGGATTCACTGGACCCAAGGATCTCTGAAAACAATGGGATGCTTCAAGTTCCTCACATTATATTTCTGTCTTATTTGGAAAGCAGAAGCAATCCAAGCACTGAGGTGTGTGCCAGCAATCCAAGTGAAACACAACTCCCACACCTCATCACTTTGGTTCTGTAAAACCCACCCCAAATCCCCACTTGCCCCAAGAGAAGCAGCAGCAAAGCTGACATCCTCACCCCAAAGTGACCTTTTGTTATCTAAAAAAATTCTGCTCAGACCTTTCTCAAGCACAACACTGTTTTCCACACCTATTAATGAAAAAATGTAACCCCCAACACATACAACCCTTATTACCTGCATTTAAAATAATTAATATCTCATGAGGCACCAGTCTCTACTCCATTACTCTGTGTGTACACATCCAAATCCACACTGGGGTCTTCATGGCCTTTTTATTACATATATATATTTATGGGATATGTATATATATTTATGGGGTTTATATATAAATGTAAAACTAACTCTTAAGGTTTATATTTACACAAGATCCTTCCTAGTGAGTGTTGTACACACTCTTCTAAGATGAAGAATAAATTAATAAAGAAGACTTTTACAATCCAGTAAGAAAATCCATCTGTAGCTCGGGGATACAATGAAAGGGTTGGAGGGACTTGACTTGCAGATAAGGGCAGGGTTCAAGGGTTTCATCCACAGCACTTTCATGCAGTGCCAACAAAATTATTACAGATCCTGGGTTTGTCAAAAGGAAAGTGGAATATATTTATGAAATGACTCCTAAATATATTCATGAGAGACTTACAGGAAAAGAAATAAAGCTCAGTTATTTCCTCTTTGCATCTTTATCCTTTGAGAAGGCGAACAAAGGAATTTGACACTTTATACCTACTCTCATCCTGAGCACCCTTTCCTTGGCCCTTTAGCTGGAGTGCAGCCTCCCATCAGCAGCTCAGGAATTAGTCCCCCACACAGATAAATCAGCAGCTTTGCTCAGTTGTTGCTGTGGTGCAGAGGTCATTAATGCTGATAAGGCAGGAAACACGGGCAGTTATTAACACCATATCTTCACTTCTCTCGAAGTCCCAGGTCAGAGGAGATAAAAACCAACTAATTATTTCTTTCACTTCTCTCCCATGCAAAAAAAGTTTTGTCTCCTGAAGCCAGTTGCTTTTGTAGTGAAATTTCTGTCTAAAAGAACTAGAGCTGAGCAGTGAAAATGCCAGCAGGAAACGGGCCACCCTTCCAAGCCCTCCAGTAACCTGATACAGGATGAATCCTTCCCCGAGTTCAAATCTGTTGATGTAACCTCCAGGAGGACAGCCCAGGGAACTAGAACAGTTTGCCACCTCCTAAGTGTCAGTTCACCCTGAAAATCTCTCAATAATTTACTGTGTCTCATCTTCTTCTGGAGAGGACACCAAGAGATCCCCCCTCGGCAAGGCAGCCAAGGGCTCCTGCTTGGCCTCTGCAAACACCAAGTGGAAGCCCTAAAACTCAGGACTGATATGGGAAAACCAAACAAAGAAACCCCTGCAGTCAGAGCAGGCAGAGCTCCTGGTTTCCCCTCTGCCACAAGTGGGGAGAGAAGGAAGGTTGGAGGGAGAGGAAGTAAGAGAGAAAGTGTCATTCCATCAGCTCAGCTTTAGTGATCTGTTTCCACATTTAGTTTCAACAAGTCAGATTTGACTGTCCTGCCAAAAGCCCTGGTAACTCTTTATTCCATTACCACTGTTGCTTCCTCTAGTTTATTCTATTTTAAATAACAGTTTATGTACAATATACATAAATAACTAAAATACATTAAAACAAAACCCTGCTAATATTTTATGAAGTCATGACAGCATTTCCTTGTCTTTCCTGACTGCACCTCCTCCCACTGCATCCTTGAGCCTCCTGAGCCCTTCCCAGAAGCTCACTGAGCTGGTGGCTGGAATCACACAGCACATGCAGTGTCCCCTCATCCTCCTGTTGCCAGTGCAGGACCCTGCACTTTAGAGCTCAGCTTTAAAGGACTGGCTCAGTGTTCTGAGATCACCCAGGGGCTGATCCAACCACCTCCTGGTGCAGCACCACCTCCCCTCTCCATGGCACCACTACTGTTACCAACCTCAGCACCAGCTGTGTCACCTTTGTGTCCCTGTTCCACAGACAGGGCTGCACCACATGCCTCAGGCTGATCCAAGCAGTGGCCTCAGCAGCTCCTTGCCCCCAGAGGTTTTGTCAGCCCCACTGCTGCATCTGCAGCATTCCTGGGAGGGGGATCTCCCTCAACAGCTCCTTTGTGCACAGACACTGCCAGAGCTCCCCAACAGACCACACTGTGCACCACACCCCACAGCTGCTCCCAAAGGCACCTTCCTGTGGGCCAGGTCTCATTTGTTTGACACCAGGAGCCCTGCAGGACAAAGCCAGAGCTCTGCAGGAGCATTCCCAGCCTGCCTGGGGTCACCCTCACCCCTCTGCCCTTCCACAAGCCCCTCAATTCCTGCCTTCAGGCAGCTCAGATTCTGGGGTGGATGCATTGAGGTTTCCACTAAATACATAGAAGAGATCTTGACATCACAGTTTGGTGGACATATGGCAGAAGAGGTTCACCTCCTGCTGGGAGATCTCTGCAGCTTCTTCCCTACTGCATGGAGCCCAGAGAGGCCTTTGCCAGTGGGGTGGTTAATGTGCAACCAGATCAGCCACTCCAGGGCAACTGAGGATTAGAAGCATAGGAAATAAACCAGCTATTACTAAAACAAACCATTAACTTAGTGCTGCTTGACTGTCTTGTTTTTAAGTCCCCCATCTCCCTCATTAGGCAGGGAGAGAAGATGGTGCAAACCCTCAGGTGTTGCTGACCCCAGAAAGCACCAGTTCAGTTTCAGTGTACACACAATATCAAACGTGTCCTCCACTACCAAGGGGAACTTTCAGATATCTGGGGTTCTTTTTGATCATTTATTGCTGGCCTGCTCCCTCCCTGATCACCCTTCCCATAGCAGGGCAGTGTTCACACCTTGCAGCCTCTGCCTCTGGTCCTGTCCCATGCCACAAGGAGCAGAGGCTGAAGAGTTCCCAAGACCCTGACACACAAAGTCCTGGGCATCACCCTCCCCCATGCAGCACACCCAAAAACTGCTCGAGTGGGTGACTGGCAATTGAAACACAGCCTCTTGCTGCACTTCTTGGTTTCTCCATAGCACTGATTGCCTCATAAGTGGTAATGATGACAGAAAGGCTGAGAGGATGGCACGTGTGGTGGTTTCATCACATGCTGATCAGTTACAAGCAGTATCTAACAAAACAGAGGTACCAGGAGGCAGTACTTTAAGAGCTTCTGAACTATACCAGCCCTTTTTGAACTGCAGGTTGTTGGGTGACAATTACTTGTAGACTACAGCAGTTATTGAGGCTGTTATCTTCACAGCTGGATCAGAAAAGCAGCATGCTGTGCAGCTGAGTCTCACTCCCCAGGTTCTGCAACTATTAAAATGACACAGAGAAATAATCAAAAACTCACAAGGGACCAATTCCTCACGTTCACCCTGAAAGGACTGTCAAAATAACTAAACAAGTTAAAGAACCATTATTAAACCAATGGTATCAACCCAGTAACCTCCATTAGCAGACTACAAGCCTTTACAAGCCATTGCTCATTTACAACAGCACCTTTATTGCTGCTTCATGAACCCTGGAATTGGTTCATGGCCCCTTCATGTTCCTCTCTCTCCCGCTGTACCCAATCTTAATAAAAAGGCACCACAAGCAATGAGGAGAGATGTCTGGCTTGGCTGCTGGGTAGTCCTGGCCAGCTCACTGCTGGGCTCTGCTGCCCTTCCCATCCTGAAATCCCCCAGAGCACTGGAGCAATGAGAGGACCCCAAGTGCAGAGGGATCTGGGCAGAGAGCAGCAGAGCAGGGAGTTGTTTGTACCCAGGACAGGAAGGGGTAACCATGCAGATCTGCAGCAGAAAGGGCAACTCTGGAGCAAAGAAAGAGCTGCAGGCTGAGCAAAGGCAGCTCCTGAGCTGGGACCAGGGACCTGGCCAGGAACAGAGGATTTCTGGCAGCACTTCTTTGGGGATCAAGGTATCATGTCAGCTATTGACAGATGATTCGTGAGGCATCCAAACAAAAGTCTGTTTCAAATCAAAACGTCTGACATTATGGAAGGACACATGTTGGCTGCCAGGCACTCCCAGGCAGAACTGCAATTACAGGCATTGCCTCCTTCACAGCTGGCACTCCCCAGCCATAATCATAATAAAAAGGAGGACGTTAAAAGAACAAGCATCCTGTATAGATCCAGAGGAAATGAAGACAATAAAAATAGCTGTAAACTAGTTCCAGTCACCAGTGGACCACAAAACTCTGCAGCAGAAAGATCTGTACCTTCCTCCACATCAAAATAAGTCTGTGTCAGGCTGGTACCTTCAGTAAAATAAGCATAACACTGCAAACCAGCCCCTCAGCCAGGCTGTCAGAGTTTGTACCTCCCACCAGCTGCCCAGAGCTGCAGAGAGAGCAGGAGCTGAGCCCCAGGACCACCTCCACTCCCTGCTCACCTATCTGGACATGAATGCTGAAAATGCAGAGGAAACCAAAGTTTATGTTCAGTGCAGTGGTGAAACATCATCTGAACAGCTCGTGCCAATGACAAAATGAGGTAAGAGGAGGAAAAGGAAGTAAGTTTCCAAAACAGGATTAGACACCAACATGAAACTCCTAAGATGCACTGAGGAGCAGAGGCTTTGTTGCTCCTGATACCATCTAGTTCTCACCAGACTTTGCTTTCCCAGAATCTCCATCACAAGGAAGTGGTCAGGAACAACCCAACAAGGAGCTGCTCCCCACAACCTTCCCTCGTGCTGCACTAAGGCACAGTTTCCCCAAAACTTAAAGTATGTCCAAAATCTTGAGAAATCCTGCACCCTGGCATACTTAGGGAACACAGAACCTTCTCAGTGCCAGCCCTTTCTCTTCTCTCCTGCTGCAGCTGAGCAGGACCAGGAGCAGGGCAGTGTCCCCCCGGTCCCCTGCTGCTGTGCTTGGTGTGGCCCCACTCTGCCCCAGGGACCTCCTCACCCCATGAGCTGCTCCTGCTGCCTCCTCTCTGGAGCACTCCTGGGCAGAGCAGTTTCTGTGAGGAGTTCTGGAGGACACACAAGAAGGCAATTTATTATTAGCAAACAAGCATTCAAAATTCTGATTCTATCTATGCCTCCCCCCAATAATCTCAAGGAGTTGAAGGACTCCCTAAATGGAAATGCAACTCATTGGGCTTAAAGGTCATCCCAAAGGAAAACTGCAGGCACCAAAAACTGGCCTGGTGATCCTGCACACATTATTCCAGACTGCCTTGATTCCATTTAGGGCAAAGAAAAAAACCAAGGAAAATGAAGTATCTGGTGAAAGGGAATTTAAGGAGGTTCTTAATAATTCTTTTCAATAACAGGAAAAGGGATTTAAAAACCCCTCAGCTGTGGCTCCTGAGCCACCAGTCCTCTTCATCCTCTGAGCACAGCTCTGAGCACAGGCTTGACCCCACCTCACCCTGGGTAAAGCCACCAGAAGAGTCCCCTTGGGGACCCAGCAGTGTCCACCCTGACTGTGTGGCACCTCCTGGAGCTTTCCCACAAGCAGAACTTATCCGAGTTGCAAGCTGCATCCTTGAAGCACTTCAAATAACATGAAAACAAAAATTTTTCCTGATTGTTTTCTCATTTTCCTGACTGTTGGCACTCAGGACAGTCACTGAGCAGCAAGGTAACTGGAGGGACATGAGACACAGCTCTTGTCACACAGTAAATAAGGAAACTGGCTCTGTAAATACCCCTCACCCGGGCCTCACCCCTGTCTGCACCCAGATTTGCATGTCACTGCCCCAACAGAGACCACCTCAAGCCTTAAGCTGTTGCCTTGTTAAAACTCACTGCTTTGTTGCCAAACAATTGTATCCCACATCACGCAGCCTCCCTCCAAACCAACCAGAGCTTTCTGGAGGAAGCAACATGCCTTGAATTAGACTTGCTTAAGCTTTTAAGTAAACTTCATAAACTCTTTCAGCCATAGCAATGTCTCAGCTGTTTCAGATGTCTAATAGGCCTTAGTACCTTATTAAAAAACCAACCCAAGTGCCTGCCAGCTGGTTCCTTGCACTAGGAATGATCACATATATGTGGCCATAAAATGTGACTGAAAACTAAGTGCAGATGGGCCTGTGCTTCTAGCATTTTGAAGTTCTCTGGAAAGCCTGCATTTACTAGAGATAAAAAGCAAATCTCAACCTTTTCACAAACCACCTTCCTTTGAATGACACAAAAAAAGCACCTTGGAGTCACCATCAATCCAGCACAAGGGCAGTGCTGAGCTTAAGCACCCACAAGCCAAAAGGAAACCAAACTACTAAGGAAAATGGAATTACATCCTGCCAGACTGACAGCTCCTCTGTTTGCAGAAAGATTGACTGCATGAAGTATCTGCTATTATTTTTTTTTAACAAGGAAAACACACACTGAACACACAGTGGGCTGTTCCACATCCACTGATGATGTTTATTTCCAGCCCAGTGCTGGTAAGAAAAGAGCCTCCGTGCCACCACTGCTGCTGCTTAAGGACAGAATTCAAACCACAGGACAATGCCAGAAGCAAAACCAGTGCTGTGCCTGTGGGCTGCTTGCAGCTTGGGCACAAACATTACAGAAACATTCAGCATTTTCAGTCCCACACAAGCACTACAGTGAGGGACAGAGAGGAAGGCTGAAAGTTTTCCAGACCATATAGAAGTTAGACTCAGGTAAGTGCTTTCCTCCTGAACAGACACTAAACAAACCTCCACCAAATTTATGGATCAACATCAAGCAACAATAACTCTTGCTGGCCACCAAGGAGAGATTAACAAGGAGAAAAGCCAGCAAATTACTCCTGCTGTCAAAACTAAATTCCTGATCAAAATAAAATACAACAGTAGAGCTGCTGGGAATCTGGAGCTTTTGAATGAACACAGGAGTCAATTCTCCTTTATCACTTGCTTCTCAAGGATCTTTTAAATGTGTCTCACAAAATCTAAAAAGTTCCAATCTTAATCCAGGACAATACTAAAGAAGTATCTCAGATGAACCCAGTTACTTTTTCACCTTCAGAATGATTATTACAAGAATATTCAAAATACTCAGCCTGGCAGGCTGACACATTACTTTATCCCATCCAGTCTCACAGGAGATATTCAGTGTTATTTGCAAAACCAATTTGTGTCTCTTGAGGAGACAAACTTTGGAACAAAGCTCTCACCATGTCAGTTCTGAAGGATATTTCATTCCTTACCCATAACTATCTGCATTGCATTCCCTGAAGCAAGAAGCAATGGGACTTCCAATGTTTAGTGAGGGGCTGCAAAGATGTCAGTCCCTATTCTCACGTGGATGGCACACTTGATAGAAAGAGCTGGAAAAAGGAGATTTCAGTACTGGAGCTCTTGCTCCGGATAAAGTTTGAGACAGGGAAAGTGTTCTGGCAGATCCAGTGTGGCTCTGACTCTTCAAAGGAACACTCCACTGCATGGCACCAGTGACTCTCAGTCTCCACCTGCCAAAATAAATTTACTGCCATTTAAGGCTGTTAAAATTTTTCCCCAATTAATCATTGCCTCAGTGCAGCCCCAGCCCAAGCTGCCTGTTTTGTCAGAGGTGCTGAGCTGGCTGCAGCCCGTTGTGCAACCACAGCCCATGCCAGGCTGGGAGCTGGGGAGGGTGGAGCAGAGCTGAATAAACACAGGGCTGAACAGCACCTCCCTGGGACACAACCAACCCCAAGCCAGACCCCCCCTGAGCATCCCCCATCCTGCTGGAAACATCTCCCTATCTGAAGAGTTACTCCTGTTTTGACAGAAGGAATTTCGATTGAAAAGAAGGAACCTGTTTAGGTTTCCTTCAGCTCACCCTGCTGCTGCAGCCCTGAGGGAGCCCTGAGCCATTGATAACCATCATCTTTTGGAAGCAGAACTTGTAAATATTAGGAAGTAACTCTGTAAATGGTGGCACCTCAAAAGCAGGATCCTAGCAAGGCTAATCTAATCCTGGAAACAGAGCTCACACTTTTATTGAGATCCTCATCTTTGGGTTCACTCATTTAACCCATAAGGAGTCAGCTACCTCCCATTTAACCTTCTCCATCCCTAAGGCAATTCCTCTTCCAACACCTGATCCACACACAGCAAAGATGACTGCTCCAGGCTCCAAACAAATCGTTTGCAAAGGACAAGACAGGCCAGAGGACAAAGACATCAGTAATACAACGCTGGGCAATGGAAAAGAATGTCTGGAGCACCCAAAAAATCTGGAACTCCAAACCCTTTTAGCTTCTGTTTGGAGCTGTGTGTTCAAGTTGATCACAGCAGTATTTGAGAACTGCCACACAAGCCCTGGCTGCAAATGCTGCTGCTACTGGGGAGTTTTCTAGCAGGAAGATCTTGCTTTGGACAAGGCACTGGAATTTTTACTTTCCTTCAGGATGTTTCAGTAGATGATCATAGAAAGATCACCAAGAACCAAGGCCCCTGCATGGGCAGGGACACCTCCCACCAGAGCAGCTTGCACAAGGCTTCATCCAAGCTGGCCTTAAAAAACACCTCCAGGGATGATGCTCTCAGAAGGGATCCCAATGCTGGTAGCTGGGGTGCCATTTTCTCTCCCTGATCAGATCAGTTCTTGCTCTCTGGAGAACCTGAACAGAAGAGACTTCAGATTCAAAATGTTTTTCTCATGCCCCAGATCTCTGAGATCTGCACAGCCCCCAGGCCATGCACTCACAACACAGTTCACCAAAACCAACCCAGGCCCTTGCTGCAGCTGCAGTTCTGCAATGGTGAAACTACCCCTGAAGTGGGGATTTCCCAGGGGCTATTTAGGAAATGAAAACCTGGGACTGGGGTGGCTCATCCCAAGGGACCATCACTACTCTCACTGCTGCAAGCAGAGTCTGAGGTCTGCAGAAAGTGCCCAAGAGGCAGAGGCAGGAATAACAGGAGTGGACCTCGGGCAATTCCCAATCCCAGTTATAGAATCAGGGCAGGGGGAGGGCAGGATAGGAGCAGAAACAGAAATGGAGACACACTCCAACTTCACCTGGGTTTCTGTTTGTTTGCAGGTGGACAAATGGGGGAAGAAAAAGCAAGCTGACAGCTACAGGTCAGTGACTACTGGATGACATGATTAGGTAGCCCAACCAATACACACTGTAATGGCATGTCCTAGTTTTGCTGTACCTGGATCTGGGAAATCTGAGTCAGGTCCGGAGGAAACTCCAAGCTGCTCTCCTAGCAGAGTCATCCCTGAGCACAGCAATGCAGGAGCTCAGTGCATAGGAGTGCAAAGCCCCCTTCCCCTTATCTCTGGTGTTGCCCAAATTTGTCAGGGAATTGCCAGCTGGGCAACTGAAAAACAAATGTTGATTAAGATCACGGGGTGGTTATATTTGGAAGAGGAACAATCTCATGTACTATTCCTTCACCAGTGTGACCTAATAAATCAGTTTTCATGAGACCCCAGAACAAACTCGGTAAGAGAGTAAGACAAATGAGGACAAGGAGATGCTATCTGCTTCACAGGAAGGTGTTGTACTACTTCAACTTCTCCATGATGTAATTCAAAGCAAGGGAAAGCCAAGCCACAGGAAGAATGCCCAGTTACACCCTGCAAATGTGAAACCCAAAAGCAGAAGAGTGACAAACACTGCAATAGGACCCAGAAGCACCAGAAAACAGTCAGTGCATCGTTACAGAAGGTAACAGCAAAGCAAGGACTTTGCACCAGGGTGACACAAGGGGCACTTCTGTGGCCTCCAGAGGGTCAAGTGCTGGCTAAAAGCAAAGATCTTAAGAACATTTCTGAAAGCTGACATGTCAGATAACTATGCCAGAAAGAAAAACTTAACCCAAGTATGCTCAGAAATGAGGATTTCCATGGACACCTCTCCAAACTCTCTGGGGGTGCTGGCAGGAGCAGGGGGGTCAGGGAGCTGGAGTGCTGAAGAAGGGGTAAGGGTGGAAGTTCTGTCACCCCAAGTGAGTGGCAATGCCAAGAGCCCCAGCACCAGCTTGGGACGCTGGTTCCCACCCTGGAATGCTCTTGAGGATCCTGAGCAGAGAAGCAACAGATCCTGTCTCCAGCCAAATCAGTTCCCAGCACCTGAAAGCACCTGAGGGCAGGGACATCCCTGCTGCAAACCCTCAGCTCTTGCACCACATCCAAGTTCCTGTGAAAGTGAATTCTGCTCCACAACCCCTCCTCCTGCCAACACCTTCTGGGTTCACCCCGACTTTCTGTCAGGCTGAGGACCACTCCACTCCTCCACTCTTGAGTGACAGATGGTGTTTCATAGCCAAAAACCCTTGGTGCAAAAACGCTGTCAGGACAAGGGACTGCACAGGAACACAGAAGCCAAGGGGCTGGAGGCAGTGACAGCAGCAGAGAGGCAAACACAAGATCCCAGACCCAGAAAGAACATTCACCACAGGCACTGTCATTTATTTCACGGGTCTCATGATAACTATTGTGTTTTGTTTTTTTAAATCCATGCTCCCGGGGTAAAATGAATACAACCATCTTCACCCTCGTTAAGGGAGAGTTTCAGCTTTCATCACTGTAAAGTCTGAAGGCAACCACAGCATTTCCCAAAGGCACAGGAATCAGCAGAAAGCAGGAAACAAAATCAGTGAATGGTTGAACTTGTCAGTGCTGCTCACTCCCCACTTCCACACAGTGGGTGTCCTTACTGAGAGATGTTTGGTTTGTGCATGATGTGGGATAGGATGGGGTTTTCATGTTATTTCCTCCCCAGATTAAAACAAAGGGGACAATTTGGCACTCCTGGTGCACAGAGAGGATGAAAACCCAAGTCAAAACTACCAAAAAATTGCAGTCTGCAGTGAGAGGACTTTTTAGTTTGAAAATATCTGTTGCACTCAATTAATGAGAGAATGATAAAATGAGATGATCAAAGGCTCCCAGTGCCCATGTGCACTGCTGCCCAGATGGGTGGGCACAACTCTGCAGGTTTTCCTACACACTGCTACACAGATTCCTTGGGATCTGGCCACAGTGCTATCAGCTTCTGGATCAAATGCCTCATTGGGATAAACAGAGGCTGCTCATTCATCTTAAACTCTTTTGGGCTAAGACAAGCCAAAACATCTACATATGAAAGGTTAGAGGGTTGGGGGGTTTTCCCCCCTCTGAAAGCTTTCCCAGATTGGTTTTGGGGCTTACCATGCTCATCAAGACAGCCAGGACTTGGCAATTGAGGTGCAAAATACTTTGGCACTGCACAAAGGATGTGAAAGTGGTGTGGGAATTACTATTAGAATAAGATTTCTGACATGAAACTGCCTATGAGCATGGCAGAGCCTTCAAAAAGGCAGGAAAAGTGTCTTGAAAAAAAAAAAATCAGTATTGCCCACAACGCTGATGCTGACTTCTTACACGTTTGAGTTTTCCAGTCTTTCCACATCATCAGCATCTTCACAATGAAAGGACAGTGTTTGCTACATGATACCTGTTTACTGCTCCCAAGCCAGTCTGCACAATGAAACAGGTGGAATCACTCTCAGCTCTCTGTCTGTCCAAGGTTCACTCACTGATTTTAGTAACCAGGCTCTCAGCAAAGCAGCTGAATTACCAGTTATGAATCAAGTATGGAAAATATTCCTGGGAAGAGATCAAGGTTGACTGAAGAGCTTTCTCCCCAAGTTAAATAACAACAAATCTGGGCTGAGCTCTGAAGTTACCCATGGCCTACAGTGTGTCAGGGCCCCAAAATAATGCTATCACCCCTGAGAAGTCATGGAAACAGGGATGAGCTCTCTGCTCCAAGCCAAATGCTTCCATTCTTCATACAGCCAGGAGCAGGTGCTACCAAGAGTAAACCCCAATAGTAAAGAACCCCAATAGTAAAGCAGGGGAAAAAATAAATAAATCAGACATGCTTTAAGTCAATAAAAACTGAGACTGACATTGCTACTTCTTTCCTGCATGACAGGGGTGATACACGTGGTGTCTTTTAAAAACTGAGTGCCACCATCACACCTTCCTGGCTTTCATACTTGTACTCAGCACCCAAACCCCTGCCACCCACTGCTCCAGGGATTTGGGGTGCCTGCCTGCAGGGAGGGAGTGCTGGTACCTAAGGAGAAATGGGCAGCCAAAGTGTTTTGGCTGAAAACAAGACTTGTTTGGACAATAAGCAGCCCCCCTTCAGGTCTCCAAAAATGTAAGCCCTTAATGAAAAACATGTTTTCCATCAACTGATTGGAAAAAATAAGCACAATATTTCCAATTATTTCAAATCTGTTCAACTTGCCCTCAGTTTCCTATCAAGTCCAGCTTGTAGAGTTTTATACCAGGCTTAAAAAGGTTGACATGTATCTGCTTTCCCCTGGCATTTCCTCAAAGGGGTTTAAGTTCAGGAACTAATAAAGATTCAGGGAATTAGCTGCCAGAGACTGGAGATGTCTAGCTTAGGAATGTCTGCATCCTTGAAAGCCAGGATGCAGCACAGCCCAAAATCTAAGTTCAGAACAAAGAGAAGATTTCTATTGTTTGCTTTGCTAGAGACATAAATGCTACATTTAACTGGAGAAAAGGGAAAGAAATATGCTTTTTTTTATATATACCCCACGGCTGGAGGCACACACAATGTCATCAGTGTTCTCTTCACCTAAAAGAGGTCAGAACAAAAAAAAAAAGCACATAAAGCAAAGATACTTTCTTACTGCGACACAGCTGAAACTCAAAAAAGGAAACACTTTATTATCAAGAAGCATTGTCCACAAAGTTATACATCTAACCCTCTGTCTTATTTTAGAAAGTCTCCCTGGTAATTTGCCTGTGCTTTTGAAAAGCAAGTAATATGTTTTGAATTATAAGAGGTTACAGGGACATTTTTGTGGTAAAATTGGACTTCCATTTGCAGGGAAAAAAAAACAAAAAACAAACCCTCAGTGCTACAGAAATCCTTCTGGAAATAACATTTTTTTGTCATTGCTAAGCACTTTTCAACAAAGTTTAAAAGCTACTGTTCCAAGGAGGTGTTTACATCCAGCTCTGAAAGAATACTGGGGTACTCATACCCTGCAGGCAAAAGGAAAAGCAGCACGGGGTCTGCCTGGTATTTGGGAAGCCAACAGAAGAGGGAATGTTCTCTGGAGTGTGCAGGGCCAACAGCTTTCCTAAGCAGGTTCACTTCAAGAGGGACAGTTCTCAGGGGCTGGGATTCTGGGGTTTTTCTGGAAGCCTAAATGTTACTTACAGCCCTTGGAGTCTTCTTCCATTCATTCCCCCAGACATCAGATGAGCTGGTATTAGGAGGAAGCCTCTATTTCTAGTGGGGGGAGTTTATAAACTCAACTTCCAATTGATTTATTAACAATGCAGGGGAAGAGGGGGCTTCAAACCATGACATCTGGACTTTTCCCTGAAGGTGAAACTTATTTTATCATTCCTTTTTATAAACAAATAACCTATTTAGCTGAAGTTTAGCCATAGGAATAAAAGGAAAAGTTTTGCAGTAAACATCTAAAAGATGCCTAACCCCGTGAAAGCTTCATTGTGCTCTTGATAACCATGATGAAAAGGCTTTTACAACCACCATGCCAGATTTTACCACCTCAATATACCATAGAAACACTCTCCTGAAAGAAAGCTGTGCTGTTCATACAGAGAGAAAAGAGATTTTTTCTGTTTGAGTTTGTTTTTCTTTGCTATTCATCATGAGACAGCCCTTGCTGCCCTCCAGTAAGCTGTTAAAATATGGGTTCTGATTACTCCTTGGCTGGTTTGCTTCCTGGACAGCAAGATGCAGTAAACTGCTCCACTCCCCTTTAGTTTCTCTTTTGCAAGTTTGTCTTGGGCACCAGAAGTAAAACCCAGCACCATGATGAGGCCACTGGCCAGTTTGATGCTTATAATGGAAGCCAGACAGGAAAAGGGAACCTTTTACAGAAGGTTTCAGCTGGTGCTCCAAAGTGTAACTCAGCTGAGGGGCAGCAGTGTACACCTGCACCATCAGACAGAGACTGGAAACCTTCTCATCAGGAGCCTCATAAGAAGAAGACTTATTCCAGGACCAGCCAAAGTTCCAGTAAAGCATCTCTGGAGTTGGCTTGATCTAAATAAAGAGTGGGAGACTGCCTGTGTCCAGGGGAAAACATAAAAACACAAACTGAAAATACTGTGTTTGGAGATGGGGTTAGACTCTCTACCTGAAAAAACATTCCCCTCTTCCAGCACCTCCCATGCCACACGTTGCACAGTGCTGCACAAACCTTCTCCAATTTTTATTTCATCTTCTCCAATTTTTACTTCCCAGGAAGATGCAGCAACCCTTCAGGCTTCCCAAATTAAGTTCCACCAGCCTTAAATGAGAACAGATCACAGTACTACAAGCAGATTATTCTCTACCTGAGCAGCCTCAGAGAGGACAGCATTGGGTCAGGCTCTGTCCAAACCCAAGAGCACGTGAACTGCCCCAGGCACAGAGCCAGCACGGAACCAGGAAATTACTTGAGGAGATCAACATGATAATCAGTGGTTACAGTGAACCAAACCTCCTACCGTGACAAAGTCTGGGGAGGCTTCATAAATTAGGCATGGAAGGAGGAGGCAGTGTCTTTCTTGAAATTTATATGGTGGTGTTTCCCTGCCAAAAGGAGCAACTGAGGGAAAAGCACAGGAATCCTCATCAGAAAGTTCTCAGCCATGTTAACAGATGCTGCAGGAGAAACTGATAAACTTGGGAAGGAGATAAGTTGTGGTGCTGAGGTTGAACAGGAAAGAGGCATAGAGATAGGTAAGGCAGATAAAACCCTCTCCTGCAGATCCACTTTGAACAAGCATGAGAGAAAGGGGGTTTGCCAAGGCATAAGACAAAGATTCGGAACAAAAATCAGTGCAAAGCTCTCTGCAGGCAAGAAATCCATCTCTGAGTAACACTCAGGCTTGGGTCTGGGACACTGTAAGGGAAATAACAAGATCTGACTTTCAGTGCAAAGAAAGGACCAAGGAGGATGGTGCTGGCAGGACAAGTGAGCCCAAGGGAACTCCTGCTGACCCACTGGGCAAGGCTGAGAAAATCACACTGAGAGCAGGGGTGACACCTCCATCCCTGGGAGCAGGGGGGGGACACCTCCATCCCTGGGAGCAGGGGGGGGACACCTCCATCCCTGGGAGCAGGGGGGGGACTGGGAACAGACAGTGCAGCAAGGAAGGAAGCTGGGCAGAGGTGTCCATCTGTACAAAGAGGGTACTGAGGGAAGAGGAGTGAGAGGTCTCCAAGGATGACCAAGAGGGTTCTGCAACTACAAAAATACAGCCAAGAAATCAGCAATAGGAGAAGGGAAGGGTCAGGTGGGAAAACACTCCTCAGAGGGACAGTGTCAAGAACTGCCATCCTGGAGTACAAAAAGAAACACCAAGGATGAGAAATAACATCCTGGTAAGCTGCTGTCTGGGGACCACAGAACTGGTTTCATGCCATATTTTCACCCCACAGTACCTTTTTCCAGAAAGTATGCTCTGGGTGAGAGCAGCCCAGCACTTACACACTCACTGCTCTCTGGAGTTTCATGTATCTCAGGCTGGCAGGCCACAGCAGGGCAGACCACTACCAACTTCTAAACCAAGAAAAGATTCCAGCAACATCCCAGCAACCAGGAAACGTGTGCTGTAACATTCCTCAGCACACAGGTACACAGGACAGGACACCACGGACAGAGACACAAATATTCCAGCATTGTACAAGGAGAAAATTCAAAGTCTGCACAGAAACCTGCTCTGAAATCAGGCCAGGCAAATGGAAAGTACCACCACCTTCACACCTCATGAAGACAGGCTGAGAGTTGGGGGTGTTGAGGCTGGAAAAGAGAAGGATCCCATGAGGAGACCTTAGAGCACCTTCCTGTGCCTGAAGGGGCTCCAGGAAAGCTGGGGAGGGACTTGGGACAAGGGCCTGGAGGGATGGGACCCTCTGAGGGGGAAGGGTTTGCAGCTGGGAGAGGGGAGATGGAGAGGAGATCTTGGGCAGGGAGGGAGGCAGAAATCCTTTGGGGTGAGGGTGCTGAGCCCCTGGGTGCCCAGGTTGCCCCCAGAAGCTGTGGCTGCCCCATCCCTGGCAGTGTTGAAGGTTGGATGGGGCTTGGAGCCCCCTGGGCTGGTGGGAGGTGTCCCTGCCCATGGCAGGGGTGGGAGGTGTCCCTGCCCATGGCAGGGGTGGCACTGGGGGGGCTTTGAGGTCCCTTCCAACCCAAACCAGTCTGGGATTCTATGAGCACCACTGAGTTAAAGGAAGAACAGACTGGCCATGCCCCAGAACGAGTCACACTGTACTGCTGAGCACTGCCAGACCATCTGTGGTAGTGGCCCCTTCAGCTTATCATTAACAACTGTTTTATTTAAAAGGTGTTTACATGACACCTCCCTCTCCTTCTACCTCCACTTCCCATTGCTGTTCTCTGGCCATATGGGATCTCCTCTCAGTCTAACCCCCTGCTCACTAACAGGACTGTCCTGTGGCAGCCTGCAGCTGAGCCCTGCACAGGCCAGGGAAGAAGAACCAAGGGAAACAAACCCCAGGAACCAGACAAAGCTCATTCCTAGCAAAAGAGAGTGGTTATGTGAGGAACAGTTTAATGAGTTAGATTTGAAGGGGAAAAAAAGTATTTTCAACAAGTTAAAACTATCTACTACCTGTCTACTAGTTTTCTCTCCCAAAGATAGAACAGCCTCCTACCCAGGCTGTTCTCTTAGAATCTGAAAACACCACAATGAAAACTTACTTCTCTTCCTGGTCTGTTTAAGAGAGACAGAAGTATCAGTACATGATAGCAGTAGTGTACTGAGGTCCCACCAAACTGCAAAGCCCTGAAAGGAACAGAAATCCTCTTCTAGTAATTGTATTTCTGCTTCTGAGAGCTCGAAATTGCCTTTTGCTACAAAATAAACTCTCTTATTTAACACTTCCAAGCAAACCAGTGTTCAGGCATCTTCTCCCTTTACTCAGGCTTTCTTCTCCCCTTACTCAGATTTTCTTAATTCCATAAAAAAAGATGGAGTCATGACCCAGGGACTGAGAAAGGAGAGCAGTGATGTAACAAATACCAAGTGAGATCTGTATCTCAAAGCACTCGGGCAGGTGTGAGTACAGGGGAAGTGTTCAGGTTGTGTAAAAGTTTGCACAGCCCAAAAGGAATGCAAGGATTGTGGGAGAAGTGGAGCAGTAAAACCACCTGAAGAGAAGTCAAAGGACTCTTGACTGAAGGACACCAGGAGACTCATTAGAAAAATGAGCTAATATTTACTGTATGAGTTTGCAGATCTTAAGGGCAGCCTTTGGCTGGAGATGCAGAAGGTGATGATGACTTCAGTTAGATGATGCAGTTCTACAGCCACCCCAAATGTGGGGCAGCCCAAAAGAAGAACAGGATTCTACTTCATGAGGCCACAAAGAGATGCACTGCCCACTCTGAGGATCTTCAGACCCATGTAGCTTCAGCACAGTCTACAAAATAATTGCAAAGAGGCAAGCAAAAAGGTTGCTGAGGACTTGCTAAATTGGCAGCTGCCTTCTTGTAGACTTGCTTTGTGTAAAAAGCAGAAGAAAAAAATATTTTAAAAAAGATGCAACAAGGACTGTGTCCTATTGAGCCAATTCAGAAGAGTTCTGGTTACAAAACTGATGCTGCAGGACTTCCCTTCACACCTGGCACTGTGTGACACGAATGTCCCTCCCCAGCTTGCTGCTAGCTACCTACCTGCAATTAAATTGTATCTGTGTTCTGACAAGCAGCATCAATGCAGGTTGGTGTCAGCTGGCAAGCCAGGACCAGCAGGTCTGGTGCCTGGGATTACCAGCCTAAGAATTTCAGACTGTGAGGTACCCTGAAGCCTCATCCCCTTCATGAATCTGACCTTGTATATAACTCAACACCCATGTGTTAACATAATTAAACACCTCCCCCACCCTTCTATAAAAAGACTTCTGTAGAACCTCACTCTGAGAAAAGCAGGTATTCAGAACTCAGGAGAGCAGAGAAGTGCAAAAGAAGACTCAAACGACATAAACTCAGCACATCTGGGGCACAACAAGTCCCCGTGGGCCACCACCTCCCTCAAACACAGAGCCCTGGGGTTCCCTCTGAGTGGGGGGTCCCTCAGAAACCTCCTGCTGCTCCTGAGCTCAGGATTTGCTCTCAGTGAGATCAATGGCTTTTCCATCTCCAGAGAGCGTGCTGGACCCTGTCCAAGCTCATAACTCAAATTTTGATGGACTAAGGGGAATTTTCATTCCATTCATTCCAAATTCTGACACCAGACAGCTCGCTGCAAACTGGGCAGTTCTGGAGAAGCCAAGAAGAGCTAAGGAGAAATAACTGCTGACAGCCCAAGGAGTGTCCCACAGCATCCATGGTGGCAGCCACCCCTCTCCAGGAAGAAAGCAGCCTCTGCCCAGCAGCTTTTTAATTCAGCACCATATGAACAACTGAAATATTCATATCTATTTAAAAGGAGGAAATTAAAATGGCTTAAAGGCATGAGAAACTTGTTTATTAAGCATGAATATTTCATTAGCAAAAGCACAAATGGAACCAAGCATTCACATAATACTTCCTCTGCCAGGATTAAAGATATTTTGGTACCTAGTGTGAAGCCAAACCTCACCCACCACAACTTCAACCAAAAATATGAATGTTTAAGATGGAGTTTGAAAGATAAGAAAGCCAGTGGAAAAACATCAGTACAGTGTAGACAGGACAGAAGCCTTTGCTCTAGCACTGTAAGATCAAGTCAAGGGGAGAGCAGAATGAAGAAGGATTCTTCTATGCAGATGAAGACCCAAAAGCTATCAGTGATCCACATCTGCTGAGAAAGAATTATTCCTCAGGTATTTGTGGGGACTCTGGTCCTCTGAGGATGGGAACAACTGTAAGAATTTGGTCAGGACTAGAATTTGTGCATATTCTGCCAGACCTGTTGAGGACAGTGCAAAGGAAAATAACCCAGTCTCTAGATCCAGAGGACACTAAACTGCAGAACACAAGCTTGGCCTTCCAGAGCAGAGTGAAATCTGTGTATTTAATATCACCTATTGAAGGGGCTGCTAGCAGCTCCATTACAGCTGTTTGTTAGGTCACTTGGGCAGTCACAAAGTCTGTGTATTTTTGGCATCAGCTTCAGCCTTTTGGATCCAAAGCTGCCCCCCCAGCAGCATGCTGTAAACCCAAGGGGCCAGCAGCTACTCACACCACTCATCCAAAACACAAACCAGGTTATTTTTAAAACTGAGCCAGGCTACAGACTCAACCCACTGCATCATCCAGATGTAAAAGATGTGTGGGTCTTTTGAGAGAGGCTCAAGAAGTACAACCTACACACAACTGTCTCCAGAAAACCCTTTCAAGGTACCCCTCTTCAGCACCTGAAGCCCAATTCCCTGCTTCAATTTCCTATAACCTATTTATAGGAGTACAGCCCACACCTCACCCTTCCCTGCACAGCAAATGCCTCAGCCCAAATACTTCCAAACAATTCTCAAAGAATTTCTTTACAGATCCTCAATACTGAGGATATTTCTCATCATAACAAAATATGAGAATTAAAAAAAAAATCTGCAATAAACATCAATTTAGATCTGCTACCTTAATGTAAGATAGCTTTGAAAACACTGTGGGGTTTGCACTGTAAGACACACTTGTGAGACAGTACAAAACTCACTTTTGCATAAATTAAATAAATGCAGAGGTATATTTTATTAAGGGTTGCTTTAAGAAGTCAGAAAACACAATAGGTGCAGGGAGACAACTACAAGGACCATTACATTGTAGTTCTTCACATCACATCCTCGGGCAGGCTGGGATGATGAGCAGCAAATACAGCCCCCACATGAGCTTTCATGCTGCAACTAGCTAAAAAAAGGAGGAAACCAACCCAAAATTCATTTCACAATCATTCACAACTTCACAGTTACACCTTACCATGTGCTTTCACAGGCTTCCTTCTATGCATCACTGAGTCCTTTAATAAATGCAACAAAGATTATTATTTTCCCAAGAGGGGATCTGCACAATGCTGGTGAGAAATGAGCAACTCGCTAGAAATCAGGAAAAGATGAGTCAAGTAGCACCTGTTCCCAAATTAAATGTGACAGCCTTGAGGACACAACTCCTGTGGCACTGCCCCAGAGCCTGCCCAGCTGCTCTGATGTGTACCAGGCTATTGCCAGTTGGTTAAGAGGCACTGGGCACACATCATCTCAGCACCAACAGGGCAGGGACCAACTCTTTCCCTCCTGCAAATCAGTTGTGACCTCATGAGCAGAAGTGAGTCTGAAGTTACTCCTGGAGTTCTCACAGACTTCAGAACAGACAGTTCCCTAGATCATAGATACCACGTGTAAAGCTCTGAGTTTTGACTTGCTTATCAAGATAAATGCAAGCTGTAAAGCAGAATACAATGAGCAGTCTTTGCAGGGTAATTCAAGAAATCATATATAAGCCATAATATTTCACACTTTTGAAAACCAGCAACCTTCTTGTTCTCTTCCATACAAAGAATTAAATTAAAAATGGTAATTTTCCTCACTCAAAATTTTCATTCTGGTATGATGAAAAAGGAGGTGATGTACAGGCTGCTGTTTCTCTCACTCACAAGTTCACATTGCACAGCTCATCTAGGTTGCAGTTTCTGCAAAACCTTATCAACCCCTGCAAGATTGCTGCTCCCCTTTCCCAATCTTGCTCCACCTGCTGTGGAAGAGTCACAGTCACATTAAGTCAAAAGCACCCAGTAAAATGAAAGTATTTTACCAAGTCCTGAGCAGGACCCTCCCCCTGAGATCACAGGTGGGCAACACTCCAGTACAGCTAAATCCCAGCCTTCAATTGCCACTGAGAGGACCCGAGAGCTGCCTGACATGAAAAAAATTCCCTGTTTTAAGAAGCCTTTCAATTAATCTTATGCTCTCTGATAAGACTTGAAATGCCAACTCCTACTGGAGTCTTCAGCCTTCCCACAAAGGTCACCAGGGAACTGAAGAGAGGGAATGCCAGACCAGCTGCTCAAGATATGGCTCCTTAGAATAATTCATACTTGTGAGCACTTAAGGAACAAGTCTGGTAAAGCTTTGGAGGTTTGCTTTAAAGCAATAAAGCTAGCTGCTGAGTTCACAGATTAACTGTTCCAGTTCTCCTCCTTTGGATGATTTTTTAATAATTGTTCTGATGACTAAGAATCACAACCAGACACTGGTACAAAGCCCACTCAGAGCCAAAGAATTCAAGGACGGGATGATTTTCATTTACAACTCATGTGTAACACACAGGGAGTGCTTGAGTGTCCAGATGAAATGCTTGGTTTATTAAGTAGCTGTAAGACACAGCCATGAAACAATACTAAGTCTGTGATGATAACCTTGCTGAATCACTACACAAACCTACAAATAAGCAGGCATGAAGCACAGGGATTGGGAAATGAGGTGGTAAATTCCCATTGCATCCATCCACCTCCCCGGGTGGGAACTCCCATTGACACACAAACCAGCCACACTAATCCAGCCCATGCCAACACCACTAAACTCAGACAGCAGCAGCAAGGAAAAGTGCAGCTTCACCATTTCTCTTTTTCCCACTAGAGACATCCTTGGGGAAATTTCCTTGCATGCACCAAAGCTGGTATGATTTCAATTCCACCCACTTCTGGGCTCACTTGGGAACTAAATGCAGCACACCCTGTCTGGGGTCAGCCAGTGACCCCGAACAAAAATAGCTCTGGCAGAAAGCTGGATTTATGGAACAGGGTGGAGCCCATCCGAGTGTAAACTGAGCAAACCCATCACTGGAAGTTAATGACAGAGCAGCAACAATTTCTCCATTCTGCTCAGTGCAGACTCTGGACCAGCACAAAGGCAGCTCCTGTCATCCACACAATGTGACAAAACCAAACGTGACACAAACAACCCTCCAACAAGTCAGAATCTTGGGTGTCATTCAGTCTGACATAATTTAAAACGTAGCAGCAGCAAGAGTTAATTACTGTCTCCAAACCAGTAACAGTAAGAGAAGCAAATGAGGGCTGAAGCTGGGTCAGCAAGCCAGGGCCACAGCTCTGCTGGCAGCCTCAGGCAGGGCTGGGCAGAGCAGTTTTACTGAAAAGCCACACTTGTGGGAAATTCAGAGCAGCTTTCCTAAATGTCCCCCAGCAGGCAAGCCTGCAGGCAGAGGATAATAGCCCCAAGGTCAGAAAAATTAACAGTATTCTTTTTTTTTTTAACAAAATATTATCCTGCCCCCACCACAAGACAGCCTTGAAGAGCAGGCAGAACACTGCCTGCAAAAGGCAGATTACAGCCAAATTCACACCCACATTCATGTGGAAAAGAAACTGGAGTTTGAACTGGTGGCTCAAGAAAAAGCCTGGTTTTGAGTACCAATGACCAAGGCACTGGAATCAAAGGGATACCTGATGGTGATGATGTCCAACAACATCCTTAGGGTCAGGAGAACCCAACAAGGCAGAAAAAAAAAATTATCAAATTACATATCAATTGTAAGGATTAAGAATTGCTAGCTGCTTCTACTCACCCTCTTTCATATAGAATTAACAAAGTCTCTCAGTGCAAGGCACCTCTCGATTAATTCCTTTGATTCCTGAATGCCAACACACCACACTGACTTTTAAGGTTATCTAACAATTAATTTCCAATACTTCACTTAGATTGCCAGTACACATTAACCACAGAATAAAACACCCCAAGAACAAACAGTTATGTGCAAGTTTCCTGCTAATTATAATTTCTTTCCTAAGCCCTTTGTAATACAATTAGAGCATCATGGTGTGCACAAATTAGAAGCAAATTTAAGCTTTTAGAGGCATAGCAAAATTTATTTAAAGCTGAGGTTTCCTCCCGTTAAAAGCTCAACTGGTCACATTATGTTTTTCTTGGTATTTCTATACAAATGCCCTCCCCACCCAGAGAGAAACCCAAATATAAAGGAAAAAAACCAGTATCAAATACTCTGGTTGTTATTCCCTGTGGCACTGCCAGGATGCCAGCCCTGACCCTGCAGCACCACAGAAGAGGGGTAACCCCCAGAGCACAAAGGTTCCCAAGCAGAGGCTCCCACAGCCAGACTTTAAAACCTACAGATCCGATCCAGAACAGACACCACAATTACCTGAAGGAGCCTAATTTTGTTCCTTCCTCAGCAGTTTTATGGCAGCTGAGGAAACTTAGCCCTACCCTCTTCTCTGGGTTATTGCTGGAGCCACTCTCAGGTGCATCCAACAACTGCCCGGACCTGACAAGTTGCTGATCCCCAACATCTGCAGAAAGGAGGTGTCAGGAGAAGAACTGCCCGAGCAAAACTGGGAGGGGGACACAGCCTGCCAGGCAGACTTCTATGCCAAAGGCTTCCCTCCGGGAATTATCAAAGCCTTGCACAAGCAGGGCCGTAAGAGTTTATCGGGAAGAGCTCACATGAATCTTTTATAATGGAAAGTGAAAAACAGCCGCAGACTTAGGGTCCCCCCCCGGCTGTCCTCGCTATCAGTGCTGCCCAGGATTGAGCTGAAACAGGGAGGAAAACGCAGCTCTCCCTTCGTGTCTAGAAGGGAAATAAAACCATAAAGATCAGTAAATGTTAAGGCAGTGAAGTCTGCACTCGTGAGTGGCTGTAACGCTCCTACGGAGCTGGAGTAACCTTGGACTTGGTGACTTCTACTGCCGATTTATGGGGTTTTTCCCTCCCAACTTTGCACCAGGCGATACCTGTTGGAGGGGAGGTGAAGGAGGCACAGGCTGGAGATGAGCTCTGTGAGAAGAAGAGGAAGGATTTCCAACAGGCTGACACACTCTGGTGCTCCCTGCCTGCACTCCGGACACCCCTCACATTCCCTTGGCGCTCCTGTACCTCAGTTTTAGGGAACTTTTCCCTCTTTTCCTTCACAGAGGAGCTCGGTCCCTTCACAGCGGGGGCTGAGGGAGCGGCTGCTCCCCCCGGGACCTCTTCACCTCCCAACCCCTTCCCCCCTCACCCCCATGAACCCCCGAGGAGGTGTCAAAACCCAGGAATAAACGGACTCTTCCTCACTTTTTCTACTCTTTTTACCCCCAAAAATAGAAAAACCGAACAAACTCAAACACAAACCCCCAGCACTCACCGCAGCCGGAGGTTGGCCATGAACTCCGACATAGTGACGGAATCCATCAACACGAAATCAGCTTTCCCGAACTCCAAGCTCTCCTGCTCCGCCATGGCGACAACGGGGGACACTGAGGGGGAAAATAAAATAAAATAAAATAAATTAAAAAGGGGGGTGCCCGCCTCGAGCCCGCCGGCCCCGCCTCACCTGAGGTGAGGGCAGAGCCGGGAGCTGGCCCCGCCCCCTGTGGCGAGAGCGCCCCCTAGCGGGGAGCGGCGTGGAATGCACCTGAGGGGAACTTGGAGCGGGAGAGCGGGAAAGGGCGGGAAGGACCCAAAGGGAAACGACCATCCCCAAAGGAAAACACCCAAACATCCCCAAAGGAAAACATCCCCCAAAGCTGGGGTTTATCGGGAGGGAGGAGAGGATAAAGCTAAGCGAGGTCCTGGCAAGGAGAGCCACCGGTAAGGGAGAGATCCTGAAGTTTGGGGATGCTCTCACGCCACAGGATCCCCTCGTTCAGGGACTGATCCTGGACCTGGAACATCCCCAAAACCAGGATCCCCCAATCAGGAACAGGTCCTGCAGTTTGGGGACACTCTCACACCCCAGAATCCCCTCATTCAGGGACAGATCCTGCACCTGGAACCTCCCCAATCTCCAGACACCCCACTAAGGACAAATCCTGAACCTGGAGACCCCCACACACCTCAGGACCCCCTCATTCAGAGACAGATGAAGCACCTGAGGACCCCCCCAACCAAGGACCCTCCCCATTCAGGGACAGATCCTGGACCTGGAACCTCCCCAAACCACGGACCCTCTCATTCAAGGACAAATTCTGGACTTGGGGACAAACATCCACCTCCAGGACCCCCTTATTCAAGGCCAAATCCTGCACCTGGGGACCCCCAGACCCCCCAGGACCCCATCAGGCAGGGCCAGGGCAGGCACCTGAGGACCCTTCCCATCCATTGGTGTTCCCCATCCAGGGCCAGATCCTACCCCTCGGACCCCCTCACCCACATTCCCCCCCACCCCCATTCATGGTCAGGTCCTGGGTGCCCTCCCAGACCCTTCACTCTGCTCTCTACAGCCCCCCCAAAATAAATGCAGAATGAAACCACCTACAAAAACCGCACAGACACCCAGGTGGCCCCAGGTACCACCAACGAGCCGCCTTGGGCTAATTAGATCAATGATGCTAATGAGGTCAACAAGAGCAGGAGGGGACCTAAGAGCAGGCACAGATTCACCTGAAGGAGTATTTTGGGGTAAAATTGCTGTTTTGTGAGTAGGGTGAGGGGGTGGGGGTGCTGTCTCCATCCCCATCCCCGGGGGGTCCCGAGGGGCTGCAGCTGAAAGCAATGAACCCTCCTGCTCTTAGGCCCTGACTCCCGACTCCTTCCCTGCCTTCTCGGGAGGAATTTTGGGACCGGGGAGCTCCTGGAGGTGAGCTGGGGAGAAAATGACCCCAAAGCTTCTGTTTATGTTTTGCTCCTGTGTTGTGTTTGGCTCCGGGGGTGGGGGGGATGTTTCCAGCTCATTTGACCCAACGCCCTGGAGCGGTTTTGTGTTGGCTTAAGGGCTTCGTTTGCAGGGGGCCCATTAAATGTCTGCAAATACCCCGGGAAATCCAGGGGGGAGGTGGAGGTGCTGGGAGGGAAGTCAGAGCCCTGCTGCAGGGCTCCTGCTCTGCCCTCCCTCAGCAGAGCCCGCACCGGGGCTGTGCGGGACCACCTGGGGCTGGGGCCGTGTCCGTGTGTGTTGGACCCGACCAGGTCCTTGTGTGCAGCAGCGATGGATCGTGACCCCCCTGCCCTCAGAAGGAAGAAGGCAGCCCCTGGCTGTGCCTGGCAGAGCCTCCTCTGCCTCCGGCCCCGCAGGCAGAAGAAGAAGGTGACTTATTCCAGCCACATGCAGAAGCTCCTCAGCCAGGTATGATCCTGGGGACACCCAACTGCTTCCCAAGCGTCCCAAGCTCAGCTGGGTTGTCCCTGAATTGAAGTTGTGTATTGAAGCACTGCTGAGGCTGCACCTCCAATCCTGGGGTCAGTTTTGGGTCAGGAAAGGGACAATGAGGGGCTGGAGTGTGTCCAGAAAAGAGAAGGAGAGGTGGGAAAGGGTCTGGAGCAGAAGTCTGCCCAGGAGCAGCTGAGGGCCCTGGGGGTGTTGATCCTGGAGCAGAGGAGGCTGAGGGGAGACCTTGTGGCTCTCTGCAACCCCCTGAGAGGAGGTTGGAGCCAGGGGGGGTCGGGCTCTGCTCCCAAGGAACAAGGGATGGGACAAGAGGAGCTTTTGGCACAACTCAAGTTGTGCCAGGGGAGGTTTAGGTTGGAGCTTGGGGACAATTTCTCCCTGGAAAGGGTTGTCAGGGCCTGGCCCAGGCTGCCCAGGGCAGGGCTGGAGTCCCCATCATCCCTGGAGGGGTTTCAGAGGCTGGAGATGTGGGGATGAGGGACATGGGGCAGGGGTGGCCTGGGCAGGGATGGGGGAAGGGTTGGACTCCAGGATCCTAAAGGTCTTTTCTGACCAAACCATTCTAGGATTCCCAGCCTGGGTTTCCTTAGCTGAAACTGGGAGTTGTTCATTGACACTGAAGGAGTGGATGGGGCTGGGGAGCTCTGCCTGAGCTGTGCCCACAGGCAGCTCCTTGAGCCATGGCACCCTCTGGATGGTTCCTCTCCTTGCAGACCTGGTCCACCAGAATCTCCCGCCTGGCAGCTGCTGTCCTGGCCTGGCTGGACAGCTCTGGGATGCTCGGGAATGTGGCCCTGGAAGCTGCTCGGCTGTCCCGCTGCAGCAGACGGCACTGCCTGGGGCCCCAGGAGCTGCTGCTGGCCATGGAGATGGTGCTGCTGAGGAAGCTCTGCAAGCAGCCTCCAGGATCCTCCAGCTCTGAGCTGCCACTGAAGGGACCCAGCGACATAGGACAGTCTTAGGAGGATTTTAATGTGGTTTTAGTAAATAAAGTATTTATTAGCATTGTTTAATGGAGCCTCCTCTCTGGGCCAGCACCAAGAGCAGGAGGAGGGCTTGGACCACTGTGGGTCCCAAGAGGGTGCCAGGAGGGGGGAGGGTGCTCACCCATAGCCACCTGTAGCAGCCCTGCTGGGGGGCAAAGAGTCCCCAGAGGTCCAGGGGCTGGTGCTTTGCTGGAGAGGTCTCTGCTCTGATGGCCCAGGCTCTTGGGCAGCTGACCTCCTCTCTGCTCCAGATTTGGGCAAGAAAAGGGGGAATAGGAAGAGTGGCTGTTATTCCAAGTCCTAGGGAAATGTCAAGCTTGGAGAGCAGCAGCCACTCCTGGTGATGCTGTGTGAGGTGGTGGCACTGAGTGACTTGTTTCCAGGGGACCCTCTGCATTCTGTAAGGATGTGTCCAGGTTCTGCCCACAGCTTCAGATCCAGCCATGGGGATGGTTGGGGTGTCTGGCAATGCCGGGGCACCCCCCTTCCCATGAGGGTGTTCCCAGCTCCTGTGTAACTCTAACATCTTCCTGCATCAGCCTTTCCAGCTGCTGAGCTTCTCTTTCCAGAAGGATGGGCCACAGATTGTCCAGGAGTCCCAGCTCTGGGAGAAGAGCTGCAGGTGACCTTGAGAAGCACTCAGGCAGTGCCACAGCCTCAGGCAATGCTGACTTTACCTACACCACTCCTGGCCAAAATCTGCTCAACCTGCCCCAAAAGCTCCACAGAGGGGGAGGGTTCCACCCCCTGTGATATCATCTGGTTCAGAGCTGCTCCAGCCCCTCCCGGGTGTTACAGCACAGAAAAAATGAGCTGAATGTCCACTGCCTGCTTCAGTCCCTGCAGGCAGCCCAAACCACTTGCTCTCTTTTTTTTTCTTCTGCTTTATGTGTGCATCAGGAGCCCTGGCTGCTGCTGGAGAGTTTCTTGTGCCTCCTAGGACATGCTCAGTGTGGTGGTGACACATGGAGCCTGAGCACTGCTGCTGAACTTCATCAATTCTCCAGTAGCTGGGGAGGTGCTCGCTCCCCCCAGGAGTAAAACTGAGCCCAGCTCTGAAGAAAAGCAGCTGGGGCAGAGGAGCTGCAGTAGGAACCAGGGGACGGTTCCTGAGGGGGGGCAGAAGTTATCAGAATTGATAACTTCTTTTTCTGTCTGAAAACTGGAGCTCACCTGGGCCCTAGAAAGTCAGAAGGGCAAAGGGGTGCAAGGGGTGACCTGAAGATGGGCACCACCTCGGAATTGCTGCCAAGCTTTAAGCAGCCTTTGGAATTGTTCAGCTGTGCCACCAGCAGCTCTGGCTCTTGCACCAAGGGCAACCTTTGTCACAGCAGTGCTCAAATCCTTGTGCAAATCCCTGATCAAATTGCTTTGTCCTTGGAGCAAACGTCCTTCCAGATCTCTCCAGTGAAGGCTCCTGTGTGGAGCTGTGTGATCTGGGAGCAGAGAAAATAAAATCCCAAGTTCTGAGCAGCTCGAGCTCCTGATTCATCCCCCAAGCCCCTGTTCCCATTACCTTTGCTGCTTAGTGCTTGGGTGCCCTGCTCATCTCTTCTTTTTGGCTCCAGGAGGTCCCTCCCAGCCCTGCTGCAGATGCTCCCAGCCAGGCAGCTTCATCCTGGGATGAAGGCACCAGGATGGTGCCTGCAGTGCAGCTCTGCCCCCAGCACTTGGTTTTGCTCATCCTCACCTCTCTGGGATCCAGGCTTCAGTCCATTTATATCATTTTATGTCTTCTCCCCCTCTCCAACTGTGTTTTGCCCTCCCAGTCCACCTGCTTTGGGAATGCAGAGTTCTTGAGTTAAAAATAGGCACAGGGTGAATCAGGGGACTTTCCAAAAAATCTTCTAGAGAGTCGGGGGCAAAAGGGAAATTGTTCCACCCCCCGTGGCAGCAGCAGTGTCTCAGGGCCACATGGACCCCCTGGGTCAGACCCCAGCAGCCACACCTGGAAGTCCATATTTGTTGTGTCTTCTACATCTGCACTCTCTGGTCTCAATTTCAACCTCCCCCTCCAGCCTGCCAGGGGGGACAGATCCAGGTGTAAAGCCTTGGATCAGAAACTGAAAGCCATGAATTATTCCTGGAGGAGAAGTGCCCCCTTGAGGAGGCACATACCATGTGGACACCTTGAAACACTTCTCTGTCATCCCAAAAAGCAGCTTTGGTAGAAGCAGGGGGATGAAATCCCAGGTTACTGGGTCTGAAAGGGCTTTTCAGGATGTTGTAGTTTGGTTTTTTTTATAGTGCTGCCTATTTTTTTAACTATATTTGTGAAAGCAACTGAGGCAGACTGAAGAAATGGTAGGGTTAAACATGAGATGCTTTTTCCAGGCTGTAGATCCAAACTCAGGACACAGAAAGGCTCCTGTCCTTCACAGAGCAGGACCACAGCACCCAGGGGTTGCTGCTCCAAAGGTGGACTCAGCCCATTTGTGGTTCCTTTGCTCAGGATCCTGGCAGCTTTTCCAAACACAAAATCTGAAACCAACCCAAGTCTCTCATATGCAAAACACAGCTGTGGCTGCTGCAGCTCTGGCTGGAGACTTCTAAGCAGAAAATCCTAAATTAGGCAGCAAACAGCTTTTGAAACAGAAGCAGTGGGGCTGCTCCAGGCTCCAGCCATGAGAAGTCATTTCTTGCCCTAGGGATGAGCTCTGGGTGCTGCCAATGGGTCACAGCCCCTCTGCCTTGGGTACCAGCCAGGACTTCAGCCTGAAGCCCACCCAAGTGGGTCTGGAGACACCAAAAATCACATTTCTGGGGCACACTGCAGACTGGGTACAGAATTCCCTGAAACCTGACTGCTCCCTGGGATGGGAGGATGGAACTGGGGACAAACCAGAGGCGTTTCAAAGAGGTTTTCCTGAAGGATTTTCTCTGATCACCTGTAGAGAAACAAGATAAACCAGGTGCCTCGAGTTGCCAAAGAGTGGGTGTAAGTCCACCTGTGCCTGGTTAGGGCAGGCCCCCTATTACCAGGGGGCCAATAAAGGTGGGACACACACCCACAGAGAGAGGCAAAGCTCACTCTGGTGCGAGGCATGGAGAGGTCAGCAGCTCATCAAGCCTCAGGAGCAAGAAAGGCTCCTCCTGCTACAATCACCTGCCTGGTCCCCCTTTCAAAGCATGAGTTTTGTTGTTGATAAATTATATCAATACTTCAGTTCTTCTTTCTTAGCTTCCTCTGACATTTCTGTGTCATTCAGTCACCTTCCTCCTTTCTACAGTTTCACTGCTGGTAAAGAACTCCCTGGACCAGCACTAACCAGTGGTGAGTGGGTAACAAACACCCTTCCCTCTTCTCTGTTTTTTTTTCTCTTCAAAAGGGGAAGTAGAAAAGAAAATTACATCACCTCAACATGTTCAGTCTGTCACACAGACAATAAATAATGTTTTGGTCTCCAGCCAAGGAGGAGGATGTTGGACTGTAAACAAACCTAAATATTGAGTTCCCAGGCCTCTTGTAATTGGATGAAGTGGATACTGGATTTCTTTTATGGAGTTTTCCAGGAACTATTATAAAGACAGAAATGAGACTTCCCAAGTCTCTAATGGGACTGCTGCACAAAGTGGTTTATACTGGGAGCACAGGGGTCACAGAGGTGTTTGTTAACATCCCCTTGCAGGACAGTGAAACAGAGCAAGCCAGTCTGGGACAGAAAGCAGGAATCCAAGATGCCTTTGCTTCTAATCAGGGAAAATCTTTCCCAAACCTGTTCCTGAGAATCCTCCTCAGGATGTTTGTCATTCTGGGAGGAGAGGGTGGAGGAGCCAGAGGACCTGGAGGCAGCACACTTGGTTGTGAGGCTGTCTTGTCCCTCAGCACCTTCCAACATTTTTGTTTTCTCTTTCCTGGAAAGGAACTTTGCCCTCTGGCAAAAGATTTGCTATGAGCCCCAGCATCTCCTCGTGTGTGCTTGTGATTCCCCATGCTGAGGAGAGGTGGGGATGCAGCCCAAACCACCAGACTGATGTGAAGAGAAGGGAAACATCCTGAGGTGTCAGCTATGGCTGCAGCAAGTTTTGCAGCAGCCTGGATAAAAATGTCCAGATGTCATCTCCTTGCCTGGAGCTGTGGTGAAGCAGGGAAGTGATGGAGCCCCAGGCTGAGCTAGGGTGCCCTGTTACCCCATTGTATGACAGCCAAGTGGTTTCCATTGAAACTCTTTAAAAACAAACAAACAAAAAAAACCAAACAAAAAACCACCTTTTTTTGAGTCTGGAGATCTTTGCCAAAGCTCAGCCTGCTCCTGCTCTGATGTTCTCAGGGTGTTTCTCCATCCTTCCCCCATGGCAGCAGGACACAGCACTGACTCCCCTGCAGCAAGGCAGAAGGATCCTCACCTCCTCACCTTGAAGGGAGCCAACACCTCACCCAAAACCCCACTCTTGGAGAGAAGGATCTGGTCCAAGGCTGCCTGCAGCTAAAGGACTGCCTGGAGCTGTGAGGCTGTTGGAAACAGAAGTAGAGAAGCTTAAACCCTTCCTGATGAGTGTTTGTCTAATCTGTGGTTATTTTCTTTTTTTTTTTTTCCTCCCTAAAACTTCCACTCCCAGAGATCTGACATCAGGCAATCTGCTCTATTTACATTTAGGCAACTCTCAAATGTCTGACTAAAGCTCTTCCAGCAGCTTCATCCCATGATTTCTCATCCTCTCCAGGCAGACACAGAGAAGAGTTTATTCCCTTCCTCTTCATGGCAGCTTTTTATCCTTTTTATTTACTGGAGGGTGCTTATCACAGCAGTGCAGGAAAAGCAGCTGCTGAGGGAGGTCTGGAGGTCAGACAGAGATCCACAGCTGCCTCCTCTTCCTCAGGCTTCTCCTCTCTGGACCAAAATACCCAATTCTTATCTTCTTCCCTCGTAGGTCCTGTTTCCTAGATTTCCACTAATCCATGTCTCTAGGAAAGAAAGGAAGGTTCATCAGGAGCAGTGGCAGTGAGGAAGGAACAGGTCCCCAGTCCTTGGGGGGAGGAAACCTTGCTGGGATCTGCTGGGGGATTGCACTGACCTGGCCTGGTGTGAGCATCCCAAGGGTGCAGGGCCAGAGGAGAAGGCAGCAGGAGCAAGGAAAGGCAGCACAGCAGGAATTTGGGAAGGACCAACAGCCTTTGTGCAGGCTTCAGAAACCAAAAGGGCTGCACCAAATAAATATCCAGTTCCACCAGGCTTTTTCCTCCCTGTTGATGTGACCTGAGAGATCCTGATCGTGGTGGCTTTCATGACAATAGATGATGTATTGGGCCATTTTTATCCATCATCTCTCTTGTTTCCTGCAGATGTTTCAAGCAATAGAACAGCTGCTTTCCCTGCCCTCCTCTTGGAGAAAGGAGAAGATGCCCAGATCACACCATGGTTCCCTGTAAAAAAAGCAGCTCCAAATTTACATATTAAAAAAAAAAAAAAAAAAAAAAAAAAGAAAAGGCTTTGAAGGTGAATTGCAATCTCCCTGCATTGCTTTCTGCTCCTGGCCCAGGCTGCCCCCAGAAGCTGTGGCTGCCCCATCCCTGGCACTGTTGAAGGCTGGATGGGGCTTGGAGCCCCCTGGGCTGTGGGAGGGGTCCCTGCCCATGGCACAGGGATGGATCTGGATGGGCTTTAAGGTCCTTTCCAGTGCAGCCCATTCTGTGATTCTATTCTATCCCATTCCACATTAACCCAGGTGTAATGGGATGCAGCTTCCATGTAGGAATTCTAGTTCAAGGGGAAGGTTTCTGGATACCAAAGATGCAGTGAAATGCCTGGAAGATCCAGTGCCAAAAGAATGTAAAAAATCTGCATAAGTATTTCCCTTTATCTCAAATCTTTACAATTCCTGTATCTTACCAAAACCCAACCCCCTGGCTGGTGACTTCAGCTGCCTGGTATCAGCATCTCAATGTGACACATTCCTCACCCAGCTCATGCCATGCTAGCAAAAGGACCCCTGAGGGCATGAACTTTCCCAATCAGTCTGTTGGAAACGTGTTGCAATGTGAAGCAGCTTCCTCCCAAGAACAGGCACCAACCTGGAGCTCTCCTGGCTCGGGGAGAAGAGCCCCAGCCATGAGGCCAAGCAGCAGCAGAGCCTGCTAGCCAGGACCTTCAGCTCCTCTGTGCTCCAGTTCCTTGGAAAACTCCACCCGGGGGTGTGGGAGAACCTGAAACCCCCCCCTCAAATCATGGAGCAGAGCTGGGTGCAGCTCAGCAGAGATTCAAAGAAATAGAAAAGGCAAAGAGAGGCCCTGGGTCTGCACCTCAGTGCTCCCCAGCTGGGGCAGCACCGATCAGTTCTCCCTGGAGCCCAGGACTGGGCTGACTTCACTTCTGGTTGTCAGAGCTGGGATCAGCAAATCCGTGATGGGCTCAGACAGGGAAGAGTTCTGTGGATTTCAAATAAGTGAAATGGTTGGGGTAAGGTGTGAGCCCAGGTCACCTCTCTGAGAGGGACCCCAGGGTCCTGCCCACCTCTGATCTCTCTGAGCAGAGGGAATTCGTTGTCACAGGGCAAAGCAAAGACATAAAGTTTGGCACAGATGGGATGCAAGGTTGGTGCCTGAGGAAGTGTTGAAGTGCACGAGGTTCTGCAAGCCCATTTCCCCAGGTCCCTCTGGATGGCAGCACAACCACTCCCAGGTTTGTGTCACCAGCAAACACTGTGCCCAGCAGCACCCAGATCCCTGGGGATGAGATGTCCTGGGAAGGAACCCCCAGGGAAGAGCAGGGACAAAGTGTTCCAGGTCCTTGGAGTCCAGCAGAGGGCACAGAGTGGTTCTGCTCCAAGAAAAGCCAGGAACACCTGAGTGCTCCATGAATGAACCTCGCCATAGCCCAGTGAATCCCAGTGTCCCCACCACAATTCCCCTTCTCCTGGGGGTTCCTGGAGTGGGAACTGTTGAGCTGTGCCAGCAGGACAGGACCAGATGGGCACCAAATGCAGGTGTCTGCATCCCAGTGTCCCCACCCCTCTTCACTGCCTTCTGCTCAGGGATCTGTTCTTGTCCTACACCCAGACCAGAGCAAAGCCACCCAGGGTGCTGAGGAATATAAAATATTCCCAGTACAACATCCACTGTAGGAGTTTCCCCCCAGGCTCCTTCCTTTTGCCCAGCTCTGGGTTCCTCAGCTCCTGCTGAGTGCTCCAGGGGTTGGAGCAGCCCTGGAGCTGAGAGGTTCCATCTGGAGAAGGCTCCAGGGAGACCTCACTGACACCTTTCAAGAGCCAGAGGAGGCCTCTGAGAAAGCTCAAGACAATTTTTCCAAGGCTTGTAGTGACAGGACAAGGGACAATGTTTTTAAGCTGAAGACTCAGACAAGACAGAAGGAATTAACCCTTTATGCTGAGGGTGCTGACCCCAGGCCAAGGGTGCCCAAAGAGGTGGGTGAAGCCCCATCCCTGGAGCCATTCCAGGTCAGGCTGGATGGGGATCTGGGCACCCTGGTCTGGGGGGAGGTGTCCCTGGTGACTGCAAGGGTTGGACTGGACGAGCTGTGAAACTCACATCCAAACTGAACCACCCTGTGGTTCCATTCTGTGATTCTTCCTCCTCTCTCCCCTCCCCTGGTCCCAGTTCAACCACCACACAGCAGCAACCAGAGAAGCCCCAGAGTTCTGCCCATCACCCTGGTCTCATCCTGACTCTGCCCTTTGCCAGAGGAGAGGCCAAGAGAACTTGTTGCATGGTTGGAAGCCTTCATCCTCACTGAGAGTCAGGAGAAGCCCTTGCAGCCTCTTCCTCAGCACCAGCTCTCTCTGCCACCCCACGATGCCTTCAGGGATGAGATCCCAGGCACCTTCCCAGGGATAACACCCAGGAGCTGAGGTGCTGAGCGTGTCCTGGCCTCACCAGGGCCTGGGCTGGGCCACCCCCCCAGCACTCACCTGGGGTCACCCTGTCCCAGGGTCCCAGCTGGGGACCAGCACTAGATGGAGCCAGGCCACTGGGAATCAGGGTCTGATGCTGCCACCAGCCTGGGACAGGGACACCATTTGGATCCAGGGGCTGGAGGCTGGGAATGAGCCTGGTGCCACCTCCATCCCTGAGAGAGGTGGATGTGAGCAAAGGGAAAGAGGTGAGGAAGGTGGTGGTCTCAAAGGAACAGATGATGGGCACAGACTGGAACAGACCCTTAACAACCTCCCAGGAAGGCTCCTGCAGTGCTTCCTCACCCTCCTGGTAAAGAAATGTTTCCTAATGTCCAGTCTGACCCCCCCTGACACAGCTCTGAACCATTACCACATGTCCTGTCCCCGGATCCCAGGGAGAAGAGCCCAGCACCTCCCTCTCCACCTCCCTTCCTCAGGAAGCTGCAGAGAGTGATGAAGTCAGAGCCTCCAGGTCTCCAGAGGATGCTCCTCACAGGACAGCCCTTCCAGCCCTCTCCTCCTGCTCTGGGTGCATCCAAGGACCTTCACATCCCTCCTAAATGCTGGAGCCCCACACTGAACAGTTCCTGTCTGCAGGATGGGGGTTACTGGCTCAGAATGATGGGGAAATTGGGATCTCGAAGGTGGGATGAGGGACCAGAGGCAGCCTGGGAGCTGGTGTTGGCAGGCTGGGGAATCTGAAGAGGGACTGGGATCCCACACCCAGGATGCTACCCACAGCTCAGGAAAGATTTGATTTCTGGCAGTTGGACACTGGATGAGCTGTGAACTGGATGAACTGGAGGGTTCTTCCATCTGGCAGAGAAAAGAAAAATGCACGCAGGCCAACTGAGGCATGATGAGACTGGAAGCAGAGTGTGTTGTAACAGGGGAGGTAATTAATTGCTGGTGCCACTCAGCAAGGTACCAGCAGGCTCAGTCCCTGACAGGCTGAAAAAGGTCATGTACTTTTTCTTTGTTTGAATAGTTTGGGTTGGAAGGGACCTCAAAGCCCCCCCAGTGCCACCCCTGCCATGGGCAGGGACACCTCCCACCAGCCCAGGGGGCTCCAAGCCCCATCCAACCTTCAACACTGCCACTGGGCAACCTACTCCAGGGTCCTACAACCCTCACAGTGAAGAACCTTTTCCCAGTGTCCAACCTAAACCTCCCCTCTTTCAGTTTAAAACCATGGCCCCTTGTGCTCTCACTTGTGAAAAACTCCTCCTCAGCCCCTTCAGATATGGGAAGGTTGCTCTGAGGTCACTTTGGAGCCTCCTCTTCTCCATTCTGAACAACCCCAACTCCTCAGCCTGTCCTCACAGGGAGCTGCTCAGCCCTCTGAGCATTTTCCTGTCCCTCTCTGGACATGCTCCACATCCTCCTGGTGCTGGGGGTTCCAGACCCCCCCTTCTCTTGGTGCAGCCCAGGAGGCATTTGGCCTTTGGGGCTCATGTCGTTTTTGATCCCCTTGCACTCCCAGGTCTTTTTTCCCATTGCTGCTCCTCCCCAGCCTCTGTTGCTGTCCCTGTCCTCACAGTGCCCACTGTGTGGGACCCCATCCAACCCCGGGAGACTCCCGAGGGCTGGGAGCAGCCATCCCCATTCCCAGTCAATGGGCAAAGTGACTCCTTTACCCCTCCTTGCTTGGAAAAATGGGAAAACCAACCCTCTTCAGAGAAACCCCCCCCGATGTTTCAGGGCTCCAAGCTCTCCCCACATTGCCCCAGCCCGGGGGGTTTCCTGAACAGGGCCCTGGGGAGGGGGAAGCCCCTAGGTGCTGCTCAGCACCCTGAGCTGTGGCTGCCCCTCTGTGCCAGGAGCCTGCACCTTGCCAAGGGTTTACAGTAATCCTTGGCAGGTGCCCAGGCTCCCAACAAAGACATCTGCTAATCCCCAGAAATCAGCTTTCAGGAAAGAGAAGCTGGAAGGTCTCAGGAATCCTCTCTCCCAGCCCAGCTCTGGGGGTTGCAGAGCTGGGGAAGCTCCTGGGGCTGGGGGTGCTCTCAGACAGCACCTCCCAGGTTTCCTCACTTGGATTTGTTGTCCTGCAGCGTTTGTGGCCTCTGTCCTGGTCCCTGCAGCCAAGGAGGGATCAAGCTGTGCTGGGATCAAAGGGACCCTTGTGGGACCCAAGTTGGGCTCCACCACTCCCTGGCCCAGCAGAGCTGCTCTCCCCCTCTCTGTTCCCTCCCCTTCATCCCGAGGCTGGAGTGGAATGGGACAAGGGATGGAGGTGCTGGCAGGGACCTGGGTGCAGAAGAAAGCCCCATCCATGGGGTCAGCATCCCTCTGCCCCACAGGCCCAAAGGAGCCAGGGGCTGGGATGTCCTTCCAGCCCTTTTCTCACCACACTACACCAGGAAGCTGCACCCACCCTGCTCCCATTCTCTTGGAAAAAACCACCAATATTTGCACGGCTCTGAGAGAGATTAAACCAATTTCCCAGGAAACAGGCTCAAAAATCTAAAGTCAGATCAAAAGTTTTGAGTGGTTTCCTTCTCCAAAGGCTGCAGCCTGTTCTGCATCAGCCTCCAGAGCTCCCACCTCCTGGGGAAGGGATCCTGCTGGAACACAACCTCCCGGGAGAGCAGATGAAGCCTTTCCTCTGGAAGCCCCTGGCTCCCGGGCAGCTCCTCTCCCTCTCCTGCAGAGAGGTTCCTTTCAGCTTCTGGAAATCACATGTTTGGCTGCTCCGTGATGTCACTGGGTTTGGAAGAGCCCCGAGCTCTGTTTGGGTTTCCTTGTTTTCCAGGCACACAACAAGGCTGGGAAGGGGCAGGAGGTGTGACCGTGGCCTCTCCTCCTGGCAGCAAACACACAAACACCAATTTTCAGGAATTAGTGATTCCTGCAGAGAGAAAACCATGGAGTGGTGTCTGTGGTGATGCTGGGAAACAGCTCAGTGAGGGGCCCAGAGAACTTCTAGATTCTCCTGCTTTGTGTCCAACAGTGGGAGCTCCCATGGGGGCTGCTGAGCCCCAAACCAGAGAATTTCTGAAGCTGCAGATGGATGGGAACCAGGAAGGTTCAGTGGGACAGGACCTGTCCTGGGGCTCCTTCCCCTCTGCCCTGTTACCTGCTTAGGTTTTACCCCAGCACAGCAGTGCCAGGGGTTCATGTAAAGCTGCAGGGGCACAGCTGGAATGTCCTGCTTCCCCCTCCAGCTGGTGACAAGGTGACCTTCATCTGCCTCACCAGTGCAGTGTCCTGGGCTGTCCCTAGAGCCTGAGAGCAGGGACAGGGAGGGGACTGTCCCCTCTGCCCCCCTCTGTGGAGACCCCCCTGGGGTAAAGATGTGTCCAGCCCTGGGGTCCCCATCAGCAGAAGGACACGGAGCTGCTGGAGCCATTCCAGAGGAGGCCCTGGAGCTGCTGGGAGGGCTGGAGCAGCTCTGGAGCCAGGGGGAGAGAGTTGGGGGTGTTGAGGCTGGAGAAGAGAAGGATCCCATGGGGAGACCTTAGAGCACCTTCCAGTGCCTGAAGGGGCTCCAGGAAAGCTGGGGAGGGACTTGGGACAAGGGCCTGGAGGGATGGGATGAGGGGGAAGGGTTTCAAGTGACTTTTTAAACTTGTGCCTTTATGTTAAAAAACCCAACCTATTGCTTATCTTCACAAGGCAGAAGCCACTTTCTATCTAACATGAGAGTTGTTGCTCTTATCTGTAATGTCTTTGATTGCTTCAGACATGTCTCAGCCTGCAAACATGGAGAGCAGAATGAGGCTCCCATCTGAGCTTGGCAAGGCAGCAGCTTTCCCCGTGATGTTTGTTGCAAGAGCATCTCAGGACCCTGCTGATGAAAACTTTCTCCTCACATCCGGGGTTACAGGAGCCAAACCCAGGAGTTTGTCTCTGAGCCAAATCATCTGCAGTGTGACACCACACCAGCCAGGGCTGGGAGAGAACAACCACTTCTGCTGCAACTCCACAGTGTGGAAAGACCCATTTATTTTACAAGACCCATTTAATTTACAAGACCCATTTATGTGAATGGAGGAGTTGCTGCAGGAGGTGTGGTCAAGCCTGAAGTGTAGACAGAAACTTGATTTGGTTTCAGGACTTCACAGATGCAGAATGGTTAAAGTGGATCCAACAAGCCTTTCCCTCCCTTCCTGCTGATCTGGGTTTGCCTCCTTTCTCCTCCTGGCTGTTGGCACTTGTTATTCCTTTATTTGCTCATATAAATATCCTCTAACAACAGAATCCTCACTGGAGACTGATCAATCCCCAACCTTTCCTCACAGTATGATGTTGCTTTAGGCTGCCAGGTGGGTTTGTCCCACCTCCCATCAGTCCTCCAAGTCTTTTTGAACCTTTCCTGATCTCTTTGTTGCAGTGGCAGCACAAGACCTGAATCCCAATAGCCCTGTGACCAGGTCTGCACAGGTCCCTTCTGACAGAGTCAGGCTCAAGGTGGTTTAAGCATCTGAGAGTAACAGAAGTCCATGACTGGACATATCCTGTCCCCTTTCATGGTCCTGAGTTCCCCTGCAGGAACACTCTGCCTTGCTGTCCCCAGTGCAGGGGCAGCAGGATGAGGAGGGAGCTCAGGTCACGTGCGTGCTGCTGGCTGGAAACCTCTTGCTGACTCCATTTCCTTTTCCTCCCAAACTTCCTTTGGATTTGATCAACAGAAAGGTTTACATCTGGCAGAAAAGGATCAGCTCTATCCCCAGAGCCCAGCAAGGGTTTCTGGTCCCCTCCTCATCTGCACCCAGCAGGATTCTGCACCCAACAGATGTGCTGCACCAAACACTGCAAAGGGAGAATGAAGCTCTGGTGACCTCCAGAGAGGTTCCCTAAAGCTGAGGCTGAAGTTTCCTAAGCCCAGTTTATAACAGGAATGAATCCATGTCCTCTCCCCAGACCTTTATTCCTGGCTCTGTGATACAGCCCAGGCACATTCCAGCAGCATCAATTCCTGCCAGGTGGCTGCAATGTCTCAGCCTTCCCAAACCCCTGAGGTGTCCCCCCGTTTGCTCTTTGGGCACTGCTCATCAGTTGGTGCTGGCAGTGCAGGTGTGAGCTGGGATCAGATCCTTGCTGTATCCCAAGGGGGGTTCCATGTCTTGCCATTTTTTCCAGAGGAAGCTGGGGCTGGCTGTGCCTGTGGGGAGCATCCTAATAGATTAAAGGTGCAGTGTTCCAGCCCAGCCAAACCCCAACCTCAATCTCCCCTTTCTCTCCAAGTTTTAACCCATTCCCCTTGTCCTCTCCCTACCCCCCCGTGTCCAAAGCCCTCCCCCAGCTTTCTTGGAGCCCCTTCAGATATTGGAAGGTTGCTCTGAGCTCCCCTGGGAGCCTCCTCTTCTCCAGGCTGAACAACCCCAATCCCTCAGCCTGGCTTCCCAGGGAGCTGCTCAGCCCTCTGAGCATTTCAGTGGCTCCTCTGGACACCTCCCAGGAGCTCTGTGTCCTTCTGGTGCTGGGGACTCCAGAACTGGACACAGGACTCCAGGTGGGGTCTGACAGGAGCAGAGCAGAGTTTGCTCAGCTGAAACATAAATCCAAGGGGTTTTGCCAGGCATCACACTTGCAACAAACCTGGAATTATTTTGGAATGACCTGCACAGCACAGCTCAGGAAGGAAGTGAGGCCATGTGGCTCTTGGACTCTGCCACTTAGCATCTTGGAAGTGTGTAACATTAACAGCCAGGGATAATAATAATAACTAACATTTTATCACCACTGTGTTACATCATGAAACTGCAAGTGGGATATGAGAAGCCCAGCTATCTAAGAACAAAGTCCTCTTTATACACAAAGCAAAACCTGAGAGCAAGAACCAACCCTGGCTCCTCCTCCTGCTGAAACACTTCAGTCCTGATCTGCTTTGGCTGCATCTCCACTTCTTGGTCACTGATCTCTACAAAGTCCTTCAAGAAGCCACTCTGAAAACCCAGCAAATTTTCCCCCCAAAGTACTGGATCTGAAGCCCTAAGTGCTAATGAGCAGAAGTTGTAGCTGGGATGTATTTCTGACAACTGGATCACAGGCAGTTTCTTCAGAGGAAGCTGCTTCTTGTTTAGGGTTAAGGAGTTTCTGGTTAAAGGAATATTTAATCCAAGTAGTGCTGTCAAACTCTCAACTTCTTAAAATTCATCAGCTTGATCTCTCCACACTACAGATAAAGCTTCTTTTTATAAAAAGCAACATCAGAATTCTTCATGTACTGCTTAACTCTCAGAGCTGGGGGTTAAAGAAAAACCAGCCCCATGTGAATATTGTCACATCCTGACAAAGACTTTGGGCTCATTTTCTGATATATTCTTAAATATCTCAGATGCTGTAAGGCTTCACTGGGTGCCATCTCTGCTTCTGGTGCAATGGGACTCTCATTTTTAGAGAGCTGAGTTTCAAAACTCTTTAAGCCCCTTCCCAAAAAGGAGTCATCACTCCAAGAGAAATCCTGTCATCATCTACATGAAAATAACCCTCAAATATCCTTGATCTGGGCAGACAAAACCCCCAAGCAGAGGCTGCTTTCAATCATCCTGGCTTTATCTTTCCAGTCCTCATTTTGTCTTTTCCTAAGGGCACTCTGGTGCCTCTGCAGAAGAACCTGATGAAGATTCACCTTCCCAGAAGCTGGCTGGTGAAGTGCTGACATTCTCAGATGACCTCTACAGCAGAGAGACAAAAATCAAAGCTTACGGTGAGCCCAAGCCCTGCTCCCTGTGCACCCAGCTCTGCTCCACAGCTCCTTCTGGACAGGACACACAGCTGCTCCACTGCTCCATGTGTTTCCTGGTGATAGAGCAGAGCCAAAAGTAGAAGTTGTTCAGAAAGACAAGCAATTTGATCATATTTTGGCAAAGATAAGAGGAAGCTGTACAGAAGTGTATTCCCTGCAGAGGCCAAACTCCCATTAATTGAACTCTTTGGTATTCAAAGGAGCTGATGAAAAACTTTGCAAGCCATTGAGGCTGTTTCTTATTTTTCACTGACAGGAGCCATGAATTTGTCATTCAGCTGAAAGGAATTACCTCAGTGTTGTGGAGCAGAGATCAGCAGCAGACCTGTTTGTTTGGGTCCCTCCCAGCCTATTGCCAGCCTTGGCATTCAGTTCTCCAGATCCTTCTGCATCATCTTTTAACAGCCCCGTGCCAGCAGGATACCAGGAAGGTCTCTGGACACCTGGGGCTCTGTGTCCCTCAGAGCTGCTCTGCTAACCCAGCTCAGGTTCAGGCCTGAGGCAGACAGCTTGCCTGGAGTCATGGTGTGTAAGAGGAGGAGATAAAATCACCCATTCATGGTTAAATCCCAGTGTCTGCATTTCTTTCTCAACAAGGGATATTGCAAACCTACTCCCACTGAGATAGATAGATAGATTAGATAGATAGATAGATTAGATAGATAGATAGATAGATAGATTAGATAGATAGATTAGATAGATTAGATAGATAGATAGATAGATAGATAGATAGATAGATATGTGTGTGTAGAGAGAGGATCTCTAGATATTTATATAGGACATTTGTAGAACAGCAGCTCCTGAGCACTTCAGGGCACCCTCCAGAGGACAGAGCCAACTGCTGAAGTTTCCAGCAGAGCCACAGAGTGTAACACAACTTGTACTGAATGAGAGAAAAGCCTCATCATGGCTCACATGGGCTTGAAGCTAAGGGGCTAAAAAAATTGCCAAGGGCCATAAATTGGTACCAAACTCAGAAATTGAAGCAAGCCACCTTAAGGATTTCTTTTGGTTTGGGCAGGAGACTGCTCTGAGCTGTGTTGGTGTATAAAGCACTGTTATTCCTAAGGCAACAGCTCCATGGCACCCAGAGAGTTGCAGACAGGAGCTTCTCCAGCCTCAGTGCAGTAATTCTGGGTGCCACTGTACTCCTCTTTACTCCAGGGCAACCTGCAGCAGGTCCCAGGCTGCAGCACCAGTCTGTCCCACACAAGAAGAGAGTTCCTTGCCCTGTGTTTACTCAAGGGTTAAGGCCTGGAGTATGCAAGTTACAAAGCATGCTGTGTCTGGTGTGTGGGAGTAAATGTCATACCCCACTGCACAGGGTATTTATAGAACAGCACTCTTTGGGAAGTGAAACTTTTTAATGGTGAAGTTTTCAACCAGTTGCTTCAGGTTTAAGTTCTGAAGAATGAAAGAGCTGAGAAGCCCAGGCTGCACATGGTGGCTCTGGTTGGCTCCAGAAGTCCCAGCAACACAGGCAAGAGCTGAGTCTGGCTACTGAGGTGTAAAAGCTTGGGTCTCTCCCAGCCCTCAGGAGTGTTCCTGTGTTCCTCACATCCATCCCTGTCCCTCCTGGAGGGCAGAGCACTGCTGCTCACCCTTTCCCACACTACCCGCTGGAGGAGCTCTTCCCATGCCCAAGGTACAGCAGAGTCCCCTAAGGTCCCCTCAGACAATATCCAGCTCCTAGGGATGCCCTATGCCCAGCAACCCCACTGCCTGAGCACCCCAACCCCCAGAGTTACTCCTGACAGGTTCTCCAGAGCAGCCACCCATGGCCTGACACCAAACCCCAACACAAACTGAAGTAGGTGATCCTCTTTTCAAAGGGAGACCTCGAATCAAGAAGAATGACTCTGGGAAAGCCAGCAGCAACCTAAGGCACCAGTGACTGCTGCTTCATTCTTCAGAACTTAAACCTGAGGCAAGTGGTTGAAAACTCTATCCCCTGGGGTGAGGCAGGGTTGTTGGGATGAGGATGAATTTCAGCTGCCATGGGGTGAGCTGTCCCCAGCTCTGAAGCTCACACTGCCCAAGGCCCACCTGGTTCAAGTTCTTTCCCTATCTGTAACTCACACACTGAGCGAGCACCAAACATGGAATAATTCCAGGTCAAAAACTCCAAGCTGAGAAGTTTGTTTGATCAGTAGTCCCAGAGTAGATCACTGTCATCAAGCCAGGCAGGAACAAAAGGCCTTTTGTGAAACTCAGTGTGCTCTCTGAGCTGTAACCAGAATCCCACTCTGAGAAGTAGGGCTTGACATTACTGAGTCACCCAAAGGAAGGAGGATTTAGCTCCAATTAATTGCTGAGTTACTTCTCCAAACCGAGTAACTGCAAACCCTCTGCAATTTACAAACCCAGGAACTCAGTTACATTTGTATTTGCTCCATTTGGCCTCACCCTGAGAACTACTTGAGGGTTTTACACCAGCAGAGCCCCGAGCCTGGCTGCCTGTGCCTCTGTGCGAGGGGGCAGAGCAGGGGCCACAGAACCACAGGGAGGGACCTCTGAACTCACAGACACACACACAAACCCAAACACAGAACAAACCACACCAACAAACCCAAACTCTCAAAATCTGGGCCACCAGAGCATGTCCTGAAGTGCCACATGTACACACTTCTTCCAGGCACAGGGACTCCACCAGCTCCCTGGGCAGGCTGTCCCCAGCCCTCAGCACTCCTTCAGGAAAGAAATTCTTCCCAGTGTCTGACCTAAACCTCCAGGTCCCAGCTCTGCCTCCACCAGCTGGGTGTCTGCTCTGGGGCTGGGTCACCCAATGGGCTCACCTCCAAACATGCTTTCTCTGCTGCACAGGGGCCAGCAGACCTCTCAGCTATCAGTACAGACCTGAGTTACTTCCAACTTCACACCTTTGAGCTGTCACTCTGCCACAAACACTGCTTGCTGACTGGAGCAGTCATGATGACATTATTTACACTTTGTGCTTCAAGACATTTGCACAGCTTCAAGACTGACAAACTTCTCTACTCTAAGCTGATTGCGACCACTGATCCCTTCATTTAACTTAACCACAAAACAAGAGCAGAATATTCTGGATTTCAGGAGCAAACCTGGGCTTGTGGCAGGTTCCAGCCATGCTTCTCAGAGCCTCAGTCCTTTACACCTCCTGCCTGCCCTCCTCAGACAATTACAGAGTAAAACTTCAGTGGAAAGTATGGTTTGTTCAAAAGCCACAAAATGAGTCCTAAACTCTATTGTATTCTGTTAAAAGTTTGTTTAATCTTCTTTCCACTGCAATAAAAATGTCAAGGTCATAAATAGCTCAAGATGCAACATTATGATCACCTCAACAACTCTGGCAAAAATAACCTAGCAAAGGCTCCCTCAGACTTTTAAAGGTAGGAAAAGCTGGCAAATCATTTCACCTCCTGAAAAGCTTTGCCTTGTAACATTTCTCATTGTTCTTTATCTTGACCAGCAGACACTCCACATGCCTCAAGTGAACAGCAAGAGAGGTTGAAAAGGATGGGACCAGCTATTATTGCAACTCTTCCCTCACTTGAGGTGGTTTTTTCCTACTGCTTGGAGGTGAGGATGATGCTTTCCTGAGGGAATGCAGATGGGTGGACCCAGGGCTCTGTGACCAGAACACTTGTCACCCCAGCGCAGGGACACACAGAACATGGACCCATCCCTGCAGCTGAGTTCTCTCCAGACACCCCACTCAGAGGGACTGAAAACCACCCAGAACCACTGGCTACCTCCTTGCAAGAGCTGACCTGGTGATAGCAACCCCATGTCCAACACCTTTTAGTACCACTTTAATAATTTCCAAAACACTGGAGTAGCTGCAGAACAGCCTAGTGACACAGTATGTCACCAGGCACGGTACTGACCTGCTGTAATAGGTTCACTGAACTGTGGTTTTGTACTGTAACTGAGAAATAAGGTATTATTTTGCAACATGATACAGTCTCTAAGGAAAGAGCTCTGAGAACTAAAAAAAGTTCTCTCCAAACTACATGAAGAGTCTGAGCAGACTTCACTCTGGCTCCCACCTCTGTAGGGAGCCAGTCTACGCCAAAGGTGAGGGATATGGATCTGACTGCTGTAAATCTCAAGACTGCTCAGGCACAGCCTGAGTTATCAGACTCTGAGTCATCCTCCTTGCATGGGACAAAGCATGTATGTCACACAGGGACTCCAAATCCAGAGGGAATAAGCAACTCTATCAATCTTTTCTTGAGAGCTCTGAAAGTGTTACCTCTGAAATGATTTACTTCCCATGACTGTCCCCTCTCTGAGGCAGTGAGCAGGGGGTACCCAACTGTCCCTTCCTCCAGGGTGAAAAGCAAAGAACAATACTTGGAAAAATCAGCATCTGAGGAATAAGCTGTGGATTACTGGATGGGAGCATCACAGGCTGCATGTGGGGAAGAAAAAAAAAACCCTCAACCTATCAAAGTTAGTTCAAACTTACACTGCTCAAGAAGATTTTTTACCACAGCAGGACTGACACCACCCTGCCAGTCACCTCCAGAGTGACCGGGAATGAATCCTCCTCATGTCTCCCGTGGCCTGGTCAGACAGACAGACAGACAGACAGACATCCCGGGGAGGAGCAGCACGGCCCGGGGGGGAGCACTGCTCCTGACATCCCAGTGCGGGAAGGGAAGGGGCTCAGAACGCCCAAAGGCAGCAGAGCCCTCAGCTCCTCCGGCCCCACGCAGTTCAATGTCTAAGCCAGGACGGGCTCAGCCTGCAAACGCAGCGCTCTCCCCGCAGCTCCTCCCAACCCGCAGCCCCCGCAGCTCCGCAAACGGCACCGGTCACGCTGCCTCGGTAAAACGCGCGCCCGCCTCGCCCCGGCGCCTTCCTCAGGCACCGCAACACCGAGAGGCGGGGACCGAACCGCTCCGCACCCACGGTACCAGCCCAGGGTCCGATTCCCGCCTCCCTCCCTGAGCCCGACCCTGCCCGGACCCGAGGCGCCGGGACCGGAGCCAAGACCCGGGACCACCCCGAGGCGACCGGCGGCCGCTACCCGGGCACGACGCCTGCGCACTGAGCACCCCCACACACACCGCTGCCCTCACCGTGCCCCTCCGGAGCATGCGCCCGGTGTCTCCCGGAGGCGGCGGGGCGGGGGATGTTTGTCAGGAAGCTCCTCCCGCTTCTGGGAAAGCCGCTGCCGGTGCCGCCCCCGGCCCTGCCCGGCCCTGCCCCCCCCGCCGGGCCCGTTCGCTGCCTCAGGAGGCGGCGGGGCGGGGCGCGCGCGGCCGCTGTGGGCGGGAGCGGGGCGGTGTCACGAGGCGCGGAGGGGACGGTGATTGGCTGAGCGGCGGCGGGGGGCGGGGCCGCGGCGGGGCTGCCTCTGTCAGGGAGCGGAGGCGCTGAGCAGGAGGCCTGAGGGGCCGCGGCGGGCCGGGCGGAACCGAGCCGAGCCGAGCCGAGCCGAGCCGAGCCGAGCCGAACCCAGGCCAGGCGAGCGGTAGGTGCGGCTGCTCAGAGAGCGCGGAGCGGGGCAGCGCTGGTTGCTGCCTCGGGGGAGGGATCCGGGGAGCGCGGGGCGGTGTTGGGTCGGGGAAGCGTGGGGAGCGCCTGTCCGGTAGGGCCTGGCGGATCCCGCTGCCGGCCGGCGCGCAGGAGGCTGCGGGTGAGGGAGGGAACAGCCTGATCCTGCCCCTGCCCCCGGGACGGTGCTGAGGAGGGGTCACGGAGCTCCCTGCTCGCTGCCCACCCCCGGGCCGGTGCCCACGGCGGGAAAGGTCCCGGGAGCAGCGCGGAGCTTGGAGCGGAACCGAGCTGCTGAGGGGCTGGGCTGCAGCCGCTCCTCCGGCACCGCCGCGGGGCCCCGGGCCGCTCTCTCCAAAGCTCCTCTGCCGGACGCTCTCCCCGCAGCCCCCGCTCCCCGCCCGCCCGGGGCAGGAGGTGAAGCCGGGGCCGTGTTCCAGAGTTCCAGAGCCCTCCCCGGCCCTGGGGATGCAGGAGGCGGCCCAGCCCCGTTAACCCAACCTCACACCCAGCCCTGAGGTGGTTCGGCTCCCGGTGCTCCCCATCGCACCTCGCTGTAGCTCTTTAACGCTGCTTTTTTTTTTTTTTTTTTTCTTTTCTGGCAAAAGGTTAAAATGCTTCTTTGCTGATTAATAAGTTGCTGCTGTGGTTGATCTCGGATGCTTCCTGTCTGCTTCAATCGGTTACGTTAGAAACGTGTTCGGTGCTTTGCACATGTAAGAAGCAGCAATCTGAAACCAGCATCCCTAAACAGCCTCTAAACTTCTTTTTCAACGGGCTTTCTGAACTCTTTTATGAGTAATAACTTGGGCCTGCTTTGCTGTGACATTAGTGATAAGAACAATTCAAGCAGACTTTGAAATATCTGTCTGTAGTGTGCTGCTTTATTGCATTTTAGTGAAGTTAAAATCTGTTATTGGCACAGCCAGTAGATTCCTTGGGAATGAGTCATTTGCTATTAACTATTACATTTTAACTGCTATAAGAGAGTGAATCTTTGCATAACACGCTGTGAAGAAACAAACATTTAACAACCAGAAAACCTAAAGGATCTGGGGACCTGATCCAACATCGTTGGAGTTAATGAACTTTGCCATTGTCCTGAATCTTGTTTTAGTTTTAAACATGAGAAGGTGAAGCTGAGCTTCTGTTGTGGCAGTGATGTGGTGCTTAAATATTGCTCTGACTGCTGAGGGGAAAGGCAAATGTGACCATGCTGCCTGTTTAACTTTCCTCTTGCAACTTCTGAAGTTTGCTGGCAAGTGTCAGTCAGATCTGGTGGCGAAGACAGAAGGATAGAGGTCTGGGAGACAGAAAAATCTCCAGTGTGCAAAAAGAGCTGGCTCAGAGTGAAGAGATGTGAGTTAGGAAGGGGTCTGGAGATGCTGAGGGACATCCAGAGGGAGGCCAAAGAGGGCTGGACATGTGGGACTTGTGTCTGGGCTTGGCTGGTGACAGTTCAGGGTCATCAGGGCCTGAAGGATCCTGACCTCAGAGGGTGTAAAAGGCAATTCTCTGCTGCAGCTGATGTAGGAGTTTGCCCAGGGTGGGCAGTTAGGAACTGCTCCAGTCAGTTTGTATTTCTATTTTATCACAGAAAATCACCACAACTGACTTCACAGGACCAGCCATAAATGAAGATTTTGTAGAAGTGTTTCTACCTGGAGTAAATTTAACTAAACTTCTTGGGTTTTTTTCCCTAGCATTTCAGCCTTACTGCTTTCTACTGGCCTGCCATAGCACTTTATAAATGTGAGTGAAAATTTCAAGCTTCAAAGCAACCTATAGCCAAAACTGGGGAAAACTGAGCCCTGCTTGCTTGGGCAGATTTGAGTTCAATGTGTGTTGGTGGCTCTTGTTGGAAGTTGTATTAGTAGTTAGTTAGATGCTTGTTGTATTATGTTGTCATAGTTTAGGAAATGGCTTCACTCTGCTGCTGGGTCTGAGAAACCAGGATGTCTTTAAGCAGCCCTGGTGTGAGGACAGCTCAGGCTGGAGAACAAAACCCTGTCAGGCTGAAGTTTGTTGTGGTACAGCTGGGCTGGTTTGCAAAGCAGGCTGGAAAAATGAGCAACTTCTTTGAATGAATGGGGCTGTGGTGTTGTTTATAAACTCTGGGCAAGTGGTGTTATTCATATCTTGGTTCAACAAGATGAAAAGAATTGTGAAGGGGTGAGTTGTACTTGAGGAAATGAAGATAGGTGTGTTTAGATACTTTTAGAAAGTTAGATAGTGGGATAGTTCAACCCAGCAAGTGTTCTCACACAGCCTTTGTAACCAACCTATTGCTATATACCCACCTCTGGCAGGGATGAAACCAGGAGAAGCTCTTTATCCTGATGTTTACAGTAAGCAGCACCAAGGGCTGAAACAGGAGTTTGAAGTATTTACTATCAAACCACTTTAAAGAATATGTTTACATACTTATTATCATTTGTGACACAACTTCTGAACATAAGGTGGGGAGTGAAATCCTTCGAGCAGGCAGTTCCAGGGGGTTAGGCTGGAGGCTGAGCTTTACCTGGTGCTCCCTGCAGCACCAGAGCAGGATGGAACCAGCAGGCTTGGCCAGGAGCCCTGGGCAGGATGAGGCTGCTTAAAGGAGAGGAGGTGAAGGCTGTGAGCACCCTGGAATAGCAACTGGTGATCTGACTCACCAGTATTTTAATCAGTCAGGCATTCTATTTATTTTTAATTTGGAGCTCTCAGATACTCAAGGAAAGTCTATTTTCCCCTCTTAAACATGATCATTTAAGGTGGCATCAGGTGTTTCAGGTAGGGGTAGCTGACTGCTGCAGGGTTTGGTCTGTGGGTTTTTCTGTTTTGTTTTGTTTTTTGTGAGTCTCTTCTGACACAAACTGAAACTTCTCCCTTGCTGTCAGCACTGAGCTGGTTTAAATCACCCCCCAGGCCCATGCTACAATAATAATGCCTCCAACTGACACGGCCCAGAACAGAACTGTCTGAATTTCAGTTCCATCTGAAAGGAGGGCAGGGAAGGAAGCCCAGCACTGGTGTCCAGGTGGAGAAAGGCAAGGGTGAGGAGGGAAGAGGTGCCTGGGCTTTGGAAGGGTTGTGCATCCATCTCAGCTCCTTGGGCCCCCATCACACCATCAGTGTGATTCATTTTTTTAACAAATGTCTTTTATTTTAATTTTTTTTCCCCTTTGGTGTAGCGTGTGCTTCTTGATAAGGTTTGAAGTCTTTGTATGATGATCTTGTAGCTAACACTCTGGACAGGTTATTTTGGCTGCAGACTTGGCGCTCTCTCAAATATCTCCTGGCACTTGTTGGGACTGGAAGCTCCCTGGAAGATGTATATTCTCCTCTTCCCTCTTCTAGTGATGCATAAATTCCTGGCTCTTCCCAGCTGTTGCTTTGTTGTAGTGGTCAGCAAAGCAACATTGCTGAAGTGCTCCTTGTGTTGTTTTAATAAACCAGTAGCAGCTGCAAGAGAAGGCTCCCCGAGGCTGCTGCGTTGTTCATAAAACTCTTCTCAATAAGGAAGTGGGAAACCTCACTGAGACAACATGATTATTTAATTTTTTTTTTTCAAACTCAATGTCAATGTGAAACTGCTGCTGAACATTTGCAGTCAGACTGGGAGAAGAAATCTGCGTATTCTCAAGCTGATTTATGAAGTCTTACATATATTTTAAAGCTCTTTCCCAAGACTTTTTTCACCAAATCCATGGGCTACACCACTGAAATTCTCCCAAAATCCATTAGCCAGGGAGATTTCACCCAGGCAGACCAAGCAGGATCCATGTTATGGTGCACTGCAGTGTTTTGGTGCTAGAGAGGTGTTTGTTTGACTTTTTTTCCAGCTGAATCTCTCATCCTATATACACAGGAACTTCAGAAAACACAGAAATGTTCTTTTAAGGTCCCTGCTCCAAATAACTTCCAGTTGAGCTGGAAGAGCTGTGGAGGGTGAGCAGGGACTTGTTTAGAGAAGGGTGGAGGTTTTAAAGGAGCAGAAAGCACATGGTTGCCTCTTATATTAATAATGTTTGAGTGTCTCCTTAACTGTGACTCCCTGGGAGTCTGGCATGACCTTTCCCAGCCTGTGAGTTTTTCAGGAGCACAGACATTGCTTGAGGAAGGAGCCGGGGCTGCCATGGCACCAGTGCCTGGGGCACAACTGGTACTGGGTTTGGCTTTCAGGCTGTAAAAACCCACTTTCTTTTTTACAGCAGTGAGATCTAACGTGACTTAACCCGAGGTGAGTGTGAAATCTCAGTGAAGATGAGGAGCAAGGCTTCAGCACTGCCCTTGTGGGCTGCGGGACAAACAGCCCCTCATTTCCTGCCCTCCCCTTTCCTCCTGGGCAATGCTGGCCCCATGGACATCTCTCCAGGAGGGAGAAAGTCAGGGGTATCAAAAGCAAGAAACACAGTTGAATCTGAGTGAGTTGGCTGAGGGAAAGGAGGTTTTGAAAACCAAAGTTTGGGGGGTGACACAGCCCCCTCCCAGCTCCATACCTCGTGTGGCACCCACGGAAGTGCTGTCTGTACAGGAAGCTCTGCTCATCCTGGGGGGCTGGCAGCTAAATCAGCACCTGAAACCCCAGCTCCTGGGTCTCACTGGAGTAAATCCTCTTCTTAGTGGTCTTGCTGTGGAAGCCCAGGTACCCATTTGCTGCTCCCAAGGCTCCTTTGATGTGGAGCTTCCCTGAGAAGGGATGAGCACAGGGTGAGTGCCTACATCCAAATTAATGGGGATTATTAATGGGAATTAATTTATGAATTCTTTGGGCCTCTCTGCCACCCCTTCCAACTGCTCAGAGATGAGTCTGGCCTATTGAGTCCTGAGTAGGTAGCTTCAGGAGAAGTTAAGCTTCAGAAACTGTACAAGTTCTGATCAGTTTTGGGTCTGTGGTTGTTGTTTGGTTTTTTTTTTTTCCTAATCACAACTTCTGCCAACTCTGTTCTGTTGTATGCACCGTGAAATAAGAATAGAAAACCCAGCTATTAAGGACCTGAAAAATCATGCTCCAACAGTTAAAGGGGCTGGGCTTGTGGCTTTGTAGGCCTGAGTCACACATGAAGCTGTCTGAGCACTGCCAGTTGCTCTCTCACAGGACCTTGCTTACAAAAACTGCCTCTTACTAATTTTTTTTTTTTTTTCAGTGGGCAAGTGAGGTATGTGCTTTGTTGACTTTAATCTCGGTAATGTTTCCTTGTTATTCTTTTCCATTGCAGAGGGTGACAAGGATTTGCAGTTTTGCTTCTCCACTCCCTCTGTCAGCTGAGGAGTGGGGGGCTTGGGGGCAATGGGGATGGGTTTGCACTGCAGACCTTGAAGGGCCTTGAAGGTGAGTTGAGGGCAAGGAGAGACAGAGTTAATGTAAATCAGGAGAGAGTGAGTATAAAAATAGCTCTGAACTTGTCGGTTTGGTCACTGGTGGCTTGGGTTAGTCATCTGGCAGGCTCTTTCTGCTGCTCCCAGGGATTATTTTACAGCCCTGAGATTTGACATAATTTCTGTAGAGGAGCAGGAGCGGGATGGGCTCAATGAGCAGGATCCTGTCATCAGCACTTCTTTTGCACAGCAGCTGTTCTCTGGGTAGCTGCTCAATGTGGTCATTGTTGACTTTCCTTGTGTACCTGCCAGGTTGTTAGGTGACTCATTTACACATCACCCCAAGGTTCCTGCACTTGGCTCCCTTCCCCTTTCCTTGCTGGCCCTTCAAGCACCCACTTTTGTAGTTTTCCTGTGAATCCAGGAATCTGTAAATGTCCTGCTGGCCCAGGGAGCTGCTCAGAAGGGAGGGGTAGGAAGGAAAGTTAAAAAGGAAAAGAAATCCCTGGTGCAGGTTTAAACTGGTGAGTGTCAAAGATGTGCTCTGCAGGAGCTCTGAGGTCTTGGTTTTGCTGATCTCTGTTCAAATGCCCTTTCTTTGTGTCTTCCGTGGGGTTTGTGGCATTTAATACTTGGATGTATTTCTGAATTTCATGGGTTGCTCAATGATGGAAATGTTCATTTTAAGATTTTGCACTGAGCTGTGCGAGGATTGGCACAAGGAGGTTAAGGAGCAATAGAGCATACTCTGGTTTAGAAGAAAACAACTGTTTCAACTTTTCTGGGCTCCAAGGTGAGGGGATCAGGGGCTAAACCCATTATGTCCTGTGGGTTTGTGTTCAAGTTGCTTGTAGGGAACTCCCAACTCCCCGTTCCTGACTTCCAGCCCACAATATATCTCTGTGCTGTCCCATTCCTGTGCTTCCATGCTTCTGTGTGCTTCTCCCTACCCAGCCCTGGCTCCCTTCCACCTTCCTCTGTGCTGCCAATTGGCCAAGGTTTGGCATGTGCTGGGACTTGTTTGGAGCTCCATTCCCACTGACTGGTCAGCCAGCAGCCCAGGCTGATGAGAGGATCAGCTTTTCCAACACCAGCTTCCATGAATCCCATCCTCTGTAGGAGCTCTGCCTTTGCTGGGCTTGGCCAAGGAGTTCAGGAGTTACTGGGGATCCAGGAGAAGGAAGGGAGCAAGGGAGGAGTTATTCCTGGGCAGGCTGATTGCCCAGCCTTCGTTCATTGGAAAGAAAAATGAGAAGTGGATCTGAAGGTGACTGACTACAAAGAAGAAAGTAATTAGCAGGATTTTATGGCCATTTTATGTGGTGTGGGAGCACAATGTAATTTCTCCTAGGTGCACTCTAGGAGAAAGTCTTTTTTTTTTTTTTTTTTTTTTTTTTTTTTTTTTTTTTTTGTTTTTTGTTCCCTCTTCTTTATGGTTTCACTGTTTGTATTTAAGCTAAGGAAATATGCCAAGAAATAAATTTCCTTTTGAAACTTGTGTGGTCTCATATTTTTAGTCCTGAGAATAATGCTGATTATTGTGGTACCAGTTGGGGCTGGAGAGCTGACAGTCTTGGCTTCTTTTTTCAGCTCCATGCTCAGAGGTTGGGTAGGACCTTGATTTGGTTTAAATTATTTAGAAATTTGATGCTTTCAGCAACCACCTAATCTCACAGGCAGAAGCAGCTTCAAGTTCAGGAGAAATAAGTGTTTTGCTTTGTTGATTGTTTTTGTTTTCTTTCATTCTAACTCAGTGACTCTCTGAACCTGTGAAATGGCAGTGATGGGAATTACCTGCCCAGGAGCTCCTGAGCCAACTGCCAAGCACAAGGAGCTCACAGCTACAAAGGGGCTGAATGAGACAGTGAGTGAAAAGCAGAGCAGTGTTTGCAAAGTAGAAGATTCAAAGAAGGTCATCTTTCACAGTCAGTGGAAAATCCTGAATGATGTAATCACCAAAGGAACAGCAAAAGAAGAAACAGAAGGAGGCTGTGCATCAATTTCTATTATTGCCCAAGCAGAATGTAAGTAGCAAGGCAGTCTGCTCTTCATTGAGAAAAAGGAATGTGTAATGCAGGGTGAGATTTCACTCACTTTGCACTCCTGGAGAGCTGAGCTGAAATCTATTTGTAATCCCAGTGGGGTGGAGTTGGTGACACATCCCAGTCTCTATTTAGGAAGCTCATGAAAACTTTTAATAATGTGGCAGCATCCACTGAATAAAACATAAATCACAGAACAGCAAGTGGCCATGGCACCTACCTGCTCTCACTATAAATCTGTGTCCTTCTGGGTCAGCTATTCCTGGCTGACTTCTGAAAGGTGTTTAAAGAGAGGGGAGGGAGGGAAAGCTGTCAGGTAAGAAAGAGCTGGAAGATGAGGAGCTGGCAGTGCTGGGAAGAAATCTGATGGTAGGGGAGGAGGGACAGAGTGTGGGTGCTGTGGCACCACTGTGATGGTTTGTCTGCATCTCTCTTTGCTTTAGCAAGTTGGTAGAGTTGTTTCTTAATCTGATTGTCACCAGGAGGGGCTTGGTCTGCTGTGGAAGACATGTGATGATCCTGTTTTCTCTCACACAGGTGAAAACAGCCAGGAGTTCAGCCCCACTTTATCAGAGAGATCTTTTATTGCTCACAGTAAGCGTTACAGGTGAGAGACCCCACGGGCACCCAGCTCCACTCCTGTCTGTGCTGTGTTCCACATCACCCTGCTCTGGGTGCTTATAGTGTTTTTATCCCAAAGCATTTCTGTTGGGATTAGTGTTCCTGTCTGAGGCTTGGGAAGAGTGTGCCTTTCCCCTGACATCTTCCTCAAAACCTTTTTGCATTAGGAGAAAATAGAAGTTTAAACTACAAACCACTGGAAGCCCCTTGCATTGCCTCATGGTCAGTGCCTGCTGAGTGACTGCCTCCTGCAGGCTTCTGCTTCTGGGGTGTCAAATTTGTGTTGAAATGCCTTGAGTGATTTTTTTTTTTTTTTTTTTCTTTTTGAGGTTCATGGGATTGAAGTAGAAGGCTTCAAGAGAAAATTTTCAGTCTTTTTTAACTGAGCTGTCTTGATGCCTTTGAAACCTTGTTCCATCATCCTCCTTGAAAAACTGTGGGAAACTTTAGGCTGCTGCTAAAAGTCGTGCTGAGAAAAAGGAACTGCTTCATTTCTGGGGAGAATAAACAAAAGGGGATGAGAGCAGAACCTTTGGTCAATGACAGCAGCAGCAGCAGAACCTGAGGTGTGAAGAGAACCTGGAAGTAGTAAGGGAAGAGTAAAGGTTGTGATAGAAAAACCTGCCTAGGAGTGGCTTCTCTGAAGCCATCTGGGCATGAGCCACTTTGTTTCATGAAGAATAAGTGCTCCATTGGAGCACATGCTGGAGCTTTATTAAGCAGCTGAAGTGGGGGATTGGGATGTGGAGTTAGGGTGCTGCCTGTTCTCTGGCAGCTTTCAGACACCTCCCAAGCCTTGTGAGACAGCTGGTTGGACATCACCCACTGGCTTTAGGACGTTGTCCCATGAACCAGCTGCAGAAATGGGGAGTGAACCACTTCTTAAGAGGGTTTATGTGGAACACACACCAGCTATACATTCAGGTTCATTATATTCAGTCAGTGTGGTAGTGCTGTCACTTAGAACTTTACTTTTGGGATATTTTAGCACTCAATGCTGCACTGAAACAGCAGGGAAAGATGGAGAGAGCAATGCTGGCTGGGAACTGCATCCCTGGTCAGTAAAGACAGATGATCCACTGCATGGATCCACAGAAAAAATCTGATTACTTCATCTGAAGATCAAATATCCTGTTTTCTCTTGCAACTTGATAAAAATAAATGTAACTGCCATGACTGGTGTTGAATAACTGCAGGCAAAAGTTCCTCTGGAGAGTTGTTCTCTGCCCCCCAGCTGGTGTGCTGACCAGTGCTGCTCTGTAGGTCTCTGTTCCTAGAAATCAGAGGGGAATATTGAGCTTTACATGCCAGAAGGTTTTGGCTTTTTGAAGTTACTTTAGTTGAGTGCACTTAGCCATCCCTTTCCTTTGGTACAAGGCCCATTTTTCTTTCAAGTAGAGTAGACATTTACATGATGAACACTTCCATTAATTTTCACATTTTTAAAAAACAGATTGCATTTATACATAATCTGTGTTCACAATAAATCACAGACACGAACTGTCTGAAAGCAGCCAGCCTGGAAAGCATCCAGTGCTTTTCCCTCTCCCTTGCTGTCCCACCTTGCTGTTTCTTATAAAATTCACAAATCCTGGAGGTCTTAATGCTCTGTGTCCCCCTCACCCCCATATTTAGTTCTTACAATGCCAAACATCCCCCTCTGCCTTGAGACTGAAGTTATAAAAGCTGAAGGCAGTTACAGATCAGGAGGTTCTGTGCTCAGTGTTCTTCAGATCTCTGGGGGCAGAAGTGCTGATTCTCTTTCCTGTCCTGTGGGAGGTAGTTGGTAACTGGGGGGGTGCTTTCCCCCCCAGATCTCAGAGATTTGCTGCATTTTGGTTTCCAGCAGTCGGGCAGACAGCCTCGATCAGATCCCAAACAATGTGGCCCATGCCAGGGAGGGGAAGATGGCAGGGACCCCCTGGAGAGGGAGGCGGCGTGGGAAGACCAAAAAGAAACGTCACAAGAAGAGATCCAAGCTGAAAATCCAAACAGTGGCTGCTGGCAAACGAGGCCCCAGGACTCCAGAACAAGAGAGCTGCACTCCAATTCCTGTCCAGGTGAGAATCCTTAAAGCTCCTTTTGTATTGCTGGGACCCCTGTGAGCTCCACACAATCCTTGGTTGAATTTCAGGTGTCTGTATGGAGGTTCCTGCTCAGCTGTTTTGTTTGGTTGTGTTTTTTAGGAGGATGAATCCCACCAAAACACTCTTTACAGAAATGATTTTTGGGTTTCAGAACTTAACAAGAACTTGGTTTGTGATCTGCTGCCTTTTGAGAAAGCTGAGAAAGTTCTGTCCTTGGGCAAAGTCCCTTCAGCACGGAGCCAGCACAAACCAGACCTGCACAAGCTGATCAGCCCCATTCAGTGCCTGAATCATGTCTGGAAACGGCACCACCAGAGAGAGAGTGTTCCACAGCCTGAAACTCCCCATCCTTTTCCCTACAGCATATTACCCCCTCATTTCCCACATCTGGACAGTCCCCTCCATGCCATGAAACATAAAGCCCTGGAGACATACTGCCATGGAGATCTCAGCTGCCAAGACAGTGAGCATCATTTCTCTGGCCTGAACTTAAAATACAGTTATCCCAAATGTGTCAACCAGTCCATGAAAAGCAGTTCTGACAAGGTTTCTGTGGAAGAATATCTGGTAGATGCCTTGAAGGGGAGTGTGAGTCTTGGTGAACCACAGAACTTAGCCAGCCTTGCCAAGACTTGGAGAGGAGGTGGTGTGGACCAGAAGGAACATTTCCAGGAAGCAGCTGACAATGAAGGCGTGCTCCTGAACGAGGTGATCTGCCCTGCACACTGCTTCTGGGGAAGGCAGAGGGGTCCTGGGCTTCAGGAGGGAGATGAGCTGCATCCACGTGTGCTGACTTCTGTGACAAGACCATTGTCTGTATGGCTCTTGATATGGTTGAGGACCATCAGTTCAAGATGCACTTCTAGTTTTTTGAGGGATATAAAACCCTGTTTTGGATGGGTGGCTCTAATTTATCCTCTCATTCACAAAATATTCATGTTTGTCTGTGAGAAGTGTTTCTGTGCTCAGTCAGTCCTCAAACATGTCTCCTCTCTTTGTCTGTGAGAGAACCCTGTCCATTCAGGTGAATATTTTGTTGGCTGTAGAAGACCTGGACTGTGACACAGACAGAAACCAGGGCCAAATAGATTGTGAGGGTGCAGAATTATGTCTGCTGCCTCTGATGGAAAGCAAGCAGCCCACCCACTGTCCCCTGCCAAAAGCTGGGCTTGGGCATAGCAAATGCATGGAAAGGCAGGATGCAGCTCTGAGCTGAGTTCTCTCTTGCCACCTTGAACTCCTCTTTGAGGACTCTCCTCTGAAATCAGTGGAGCTCAGGGTATAATTCTCCTGCCTGAATAGGTTTCCACTGAGACTTAAGGCACCATCTCAGTCTACTGACTAGAAAAAAGGTTTAACTCATGCATAGAAGTCTGCATTTATTGTTGAATTGTTTTGGGTGGAAAAGACCTTTAGGATCACCCAGTTCAGCTGTTAACTCAGCACTGCCCAGGCCACCCCTGCCCCATGTCCCTCATCCCCACATCCCCAGGCTCTGAAACCCCTCCAGGGATGATGGGGACTCCAGCCCTGCCCTGGGCAGCCTGGGCCAGGCCCTGACAACCCTTTCCAGGGAGAAATTGTCCCTAATATCCAATTCAAACTTGAGGCCATTTTCTCCTGCTCACGTGGGTCTTGTTTTGTTTGTAGGATTTGGCTTTGTTGTCGTGTCCTACATGTGAGGGGAATACTTTGGAGCTCCAGAGCTCTCCAAATGTCAGTGCCCTTTCTTTACAACACTGAGGTGCCCTCATTGATACCAAACAGGAACAGGGGGGTTCCTCCTGTGCCTTGGCATCTCAAGCCCATAACAGAAGTCATTTTGTTCAGGGATTTTCAGAGAGGTGTGGTGGTACCTGTCCCTCTGCTTTTCCCTGAAAATGCTACTTTCTGTCTGTGCAGCTCCACAGTTCAGTTCCTCTTTCCTTCCTTTATCTTGTTTTCTGATTCTCACTTCCAGAAGCTAAAGCCAGTGGATTATGAGTACCGAGAAGAGGTTCATTGGACCAAGTGCCACGGGTCTTTGGGCATTGGCTCTTTTGGAGAAGTGTACAAAATAGAGGACAAGCAGACAGGATTCCAGTGTGCTGCCAAAAAGGTAATTCTGTGTGGGGAAGGGAGAGTTCCTGACACAAGGAGGAAAAGGGAGAGAAAGTCTTCCAGGTACCATGGACTGTGGGTACCTCATGGAATTGCTGCTGTGGTTGTGTCCAAGGGAAGTCTGCAAGGTGATGGCATGGAGAGAAGCAGGGAGAGAACCTGTGAGCACAGGGGTCATGCTTAGCAGGCAGAAAAAGGTTCCTCTGGCCCTCCAAAGGAAGCCCCCTGGGCTTGGTGCTGAGACAGCCCCAGAGGGCAGGGATTGCAGAAGGATTGGAAGTGTGTTCCTAGTGACTGGGAAGGGGAAGGAGCTGTGGGGGTTATCTGCTCATCCAACTGCTCTTGCCTGGGGTGAGCAGTGGCATGGCAGGAGTTTCTCTGCTGAAAAAGGAATGAAGTAGAAAAAAACCCAGGCAGTCAGCAGGCACTTAAACTGGAGAGAGCTTTCACCTGCCCAGTGAGGGTCTTGTGCAACACTGGCACATTGCAAGGAAGTGACTCTGTTACACACAGGACAAGTGTTTTTCCAGAAGTTGGCATAATAATCTTTTGTACCCCAAGATGTGCCATTCTCATGTGATGCTTGAAGTGTGTGGCACATAACTTCATTATTGATTTGTAGGCAGCCATGGGGGGGCTCAGAGGTGAGGGCAGATAATGCAGCTACATGATGAGAGTGGGGACTGTTTTGTTTGAACTTAACACTTGAGGAGTTTCATCCCCCTGTGTGTTTCTTACAGCACTCCAAGAGAAAAGTTCAGCAAGTGTGTGAGAAGGATTTGTCTCAAGTACAAAAATATTACATGAAAAAAAAAATTGGAACTTGCATTTTTCAATGTAAAATGTTTCATTTCTCTTGTTTACATTGGTCTCAGCTTCATTTATACCCTTCTGAAAGGCCTAAGTGGCAAGACTAAACCAACTTGTCCAGTTTTTTAACCAGCTCACTTGTCAGCTGTGTAGAAGCAAACAGATTTGAAAGATGTAGAGAATGATTTCCTGTTCTGCACCCTCACATTTTAGATGTGGTTTTGTAGCATCACAACCAGTTTGGTTTCTGAGAGGATGTAACTACTTAGATTTATGACCCATTTTGCTAATACACAGCCTGAGGAAGCTGTTGGTAGTGGGGTGTATTTTCAGGAAGGAGGAGTGGTAGTGCTGGAAAGAGAGACATGAGAGCAGGAGAAGCTGAAGTCTTTCAAATAATCCATTTTTGTTTTTCTAACTACTGGAGGATTTCAAAGGATACTTCTGTAGTTTGGAAATGCATCTGCTCAGACCAAACTCTGAAACCACTGAGTTGCTATGTGGAAGTTGAACACTTAGCTAGGATGTATTTCATTTTACATCTGTCTGGGATTACTGCTGGCTGCCCATGGTGAGGTTGGGCTACCTGACCTTTCACCATAGGTGGTGCTGGAGGCACCTGCTCTCCAAATTCTTGAGACTAAAGCAAAGTAGCTATAGCTGGATTGCTGATGGTGAAGAAACATGATACATCCTTTTCCCACCAGAATCTTAATGACTCATGGTTTCCTTCTGGTCTCTAGCAAATTCTTGTTTTATTTTCTTTGGCTGAACTTAGTGAAAAGAGTTATTCTTTAAGGATTTTTTTCTGTGCAGGCTGATGGTGTTCATCACTGCTTGTGGCCCTTTTTATGTTCCCTCCTGGTTTGAGGGAGTTCTATTTTTGCCAAGTACTGCACCATCCTGAGATGTTTCTTTCCTCTTTCAAAAAGCAGAATGTGTGAATTCTCAGTTTATCTTTTTAACTGAGACAGAAACACCTCCCTCGTGAAGGTTACCAGTACTCAGAAGCTGCAGGTATTGCAACCTGACATCTCTTTTGACAAATCTTAACTTGACTCAGACCCTGAGGATTTAGGGACTCCCATCTGCTTGCTCAGAGTCTGTCTGAGGGTCCCCACATGTTGTGCCCTCTGATTCCTGGTTGTCCTTGTGCCTCTGCTGTTGGAGACACTGACCCAAGCATCAGGAAGGGTCAGTTCTGTCAGGATCCATCACAGAATTTGCTCAGTACTTCTGTGTTTCTCTAGGTACAGGTTGAACACTTCCGTGCAGAGGAGCTGACGACGTGTGCTGCAGTCACAAGTCCTAAAGTTGTCCCCTTGTATGGAGCTGTGAAGGAAGGACCTTGGGTCACCATCTTCATGAAGCTGATGGAGGGTGAGAAGAGAAGCCAGGAGGGAATCACCACTGTAACTGAGTGCAGTGGGTGCTGATCTCCTCCTACCCTCATTTTAAATTGTTAATTCTTTGGGGTACCCAGAGTGCTCCTGCTGTTATTCTGAGTGGGTTGAGATGTGTAAGCCCTGCTGCTGTGTCTGTCACAGTGTTCTTTCCTGGGGCAAATAATTTCCAGTCCTGCCTCACTCCAGTTCAAGATCTCTTGAACAGCAGCTGCAGATTCTCACTAAACACACAGCAGCTGCTGCTGGTTTTTTGCTTTCATGTTTATTTGCATGGCACCACGTAAAACACGTTGTACTGGGACATGAGGTGCAGGATCAGCAAATCCAGGTGATTCCAGTCCCTGATGCTCATTTTTCCAGTCAGGACCATGGAAAAGGCATCATGAGAAGAATTAAGGAGCACATAGAAGTGTCCAATATGATCACTGAGGAGTTGTTTTGATACAAAGCAACACCTTTCAACTCGTACTAAGCAAAAGGCTTTGTGAAGAAGGCCATTTCTGTGGGCAGTAAGAACTCTGGGAATAAAAGGAACAGACTCATGGGTGGAAGATAAGAGCTGTCAGACCTGGCAGTTCATTTCTTCATCAGAAACAACGAGAACGTTGCTGATGCTGGGAAGAATTTCAAGATAAGCTAACTTGGTCTCTCTGGATTCCTTTCTAGGTGGCTCACTAGGTCAGCTAATTAAACAGAGTGGCTGCCTGCCAGAGGACAGAGCTCTCAGTTATTTGGGGCAGGCATTAGAGGGCTTGGAGTATCTTCACTCTCAAAACATTCTCCATGGAGATGTGAAAGGTAGGATGGTGCTTACGGTACCTTTCTCTTTGCTCTTTCTTACAAGAGACAAACTGCATGGAGATTAAATTACTGAGTGACAAATTTTCTAGATTTTTCAGCTCTACAATTGAGATGAGAGCTTGGTTGGGTTCTAAGCAGCTGGGGAAGTTGTGTTTGTCACCTCTTTTTGTCCTGTGGATCTGGCAGTGTTTGCCCAGGCTGCCCCACCACTGGGTAGAGGAATCTCCAGAGCAGATAATTGGTGGCTTATAAGCAGAGATAATTTTAGTTGGGTGCTTCCTTAAGCCAGTGGCACTCCACAGGAGTAACAGACCTTGGTTTGGGCTCAAAAAAGCCATCGTTCTCAGTTTTGACTTCTTTTTCCATCTCAGTGAGCACAGTACAAAGGAGTCTGACTAACCAAAGCCTTCTCCTTGCCAGCGGAAAACGTTCTCCTGTCTGATGATGGAAGCAGAGCTCTCCTCTGTGACTTTGGGCACTCTGCTCACCTTCACCCAGATGGCCTGGGAAAGTGCTTGGTCACAGGTAAGGATTTTCTGCTGCATTCCTAAAGAATTGCCCTACTGACTAATTCTCTCTTTTTTAAACGTTCACATGTGGCTGATTTGCAAGCAACTGTTTTCCACACTGAACGTTGCTCATGGTGTCTCATGTGTTGGTTTACTGTGATGTGTCCCCCTGGCAGCTAAAAAGGACAAATGGACTGCAGGTTGGATGGGAGCCCTTCTCTCCCAGTCTAGGTGGCTGTTGTAATTTTTTTGTTAGCACACAGTATTCAGTGTTTTGTTCACATTGAAACTTAAAAGTCTGACTCTGACTTGTCATGTAACTTCACTGAACACCTGGGGAAGAATCCTGTCCTCCACCACAGCAAAATTTCTACTGACTTCTGGGCCATTAAACTTCACAGCTCTTCTTAATGCAGCTGTTGAAAGAGTAATAGAATAATTTGGGTTGGAAGGGCCCCCCAGAAGTCCCCCAGTCCCAGCCCTGCAGTATCAGGGACACCCTCACCCAGATCAGGCTGCTCAGAGCCTCCTCAAGCCTCACCTTGAACATCTCCAGGGATGAGGCCCCAACCCCCTCCCTGGGCAGCCTGTTCTCTGTTTTCTAATGCCAAGCTCAGCAATGGACCTTCATGTTTTGCCTTCCAAATTTGCTTGGAAGGGGGGTTTAATACCTGTTCTGTGTCTGAATAGCAGTCTCACACCTTAGATGTAGTCCTTGAACAGCTTATAAGAGCACAGGATTGGCTTGAGGTGACTCTTTCTCACCCTAAGTGAGAAGACCAGGAGGCTGCCTTAGGCTTCCCAGTGGTTTCATTGGAACAGCTCTCTGGGTTATGTGCAATGAGTTTCCATTGGAATGGTTTTAGGGAACTACGTGCCTGGCACAGAGACCCACATGGCTCCAGAGGTGGTGATGGGGAAGCACTGTGACTCCAAGGTGGATGTCTGGAGCAGCTGCTGCATGATGCTGCACATGCTGAATGGCTGCCACCCTTGGACCCAGTATTACAACCACCCTCTCTGTCTGAAGGTGAGTGACCCCAGTTAATCTCCAGGGAAAGCTTTGGAAGGCTGTGCAGCCTCACTACACCTGGCTAGAGAGCAGTCATGAGAGCCAGCTGGGATGATGCCAGCCTTCCCCTTGTGTCTTACACCTCTTGGACTGCTGGGTGTTACACATTCTGATTCTTTCCTGTCCTGCTTGGGTGTGACTTCTTAGCCGTTCATCTGCAATAAAATTACCACTCAGGTCTCTCATTTAATGCTGTAATTTCAGTTGGAAATGCTCTGAGGGTGGGAAGAAGCTTTCTGAAGTCAAATGAAGCCTCTCTGGTCTGACCTCTTTCACTTCCTGTTTGTTACACAGATAGCTAAAGAGCCACCTCCTCTGAGGGAAATTCCACCTTCCTGCAACCCTCTCACTGTGGAGATTATTAAAATGGGTCTGGAGAAAGAACCTGTTCAGAGAGCATCTGCAGCTGAACTGAAAACCAAGACCAGTGTTGCACTTGAAGAAGGTACCTTTGTCCTGAGAGCTCCTTCCCTGCAGAGCCAGCAGGGCAGTTGCTGTTTCTGTCAGAGTGGGGAGGAAGCCTCAGGATGTTTTACAGCCTGTACATTGTTTGCCCTGCTGGATATCTTGGGGCTGATTGCTTTTTCCCTGCAGCTGGGTGTTTCTCCCCCCTGTAAATTCATAAATTGAAGTTTCCTCTCTGCTGTCACCTGCTCACTTTTCCCTCTCCCCCTGACTGGACACTGTTGGGTTTAGCCAGGTGTGTGCTGAGCAGGACTGGAAGCAGAGGTTTATTGCATCTGTAACTCATGCTTGTGGCCAGTCTTGCCTCTAAGACATTTTTATTTCAACTTAGTCGTGCTGAAAGGTTCTGAATACACTTTGTAGGGGTGATCTGGTTTGTTTGTTTTTTGGTTTGTTTTTCTTTTTTATTAAGCTGGGCATTTTGCAGGAAGATACAGTTCAGAGTTATTGTGAAGGGAAAATTTCACACTTTTTTTTTTAAATTTGATAATGTTTGGGTTTTTTGTTGTTGTTTTTACAGTGGGAGGTGTGACAAGCCCCTGGAAAGGTGAATACAGAGAGCCTAGACATTTATCCCTGAGCAAAGAAAACAATCCACAGACATCCCTGTCCCCCACAGTCAGCCCAGTTGCTGAGACTGGTTCTGACCCAAAATTGTCAGTTAAAGTTTCTTGTGCAAGCCCAGCCCTGCCCCCAGCATCTCTGGAGCAAATAGAGCAGGAGGAGGAAACCCCTTGGAATGTGTGCAAGGAGATACCTGGGACCTGGGATCCTCCACCTCTCTCCTCCTCTCCTCTCCCTCTGAAGAGCTGCAGCCCCGTGGAGAGAGCAGCGACCATCCCAGAGCAAGAGCTTCAGCAGCTGGAGATAGGTGAGCAGTGATCAAAATACAGCTGCTTGCTGGTGGCCTCCTGGCAGTTGGTGCTGGGGTTTGGGGTTGGATCTCATCTTGCTGATAGTTCCTCTCTCGTTACACAAATTGCTCAGCCTTCCTTGAAATTACCAAAATGAGTCGTTCTTAACCAATTAGAGATGCCCCAAAGGCAGGATTTCCTTCCACCCTCTGTAAACAGTGGAGCAAACTTTTGTGAGAGGTGCAGGAACTTCTGAAGAAACTTTAATAATTGATCATTTGGCTGTATTTTTAGGCATGAAGTCTTTTTATAATTATCTTTGTAAAGCAATAAAAGACATATAAAAGCTTAGGCAGTTTAAATGGGATTATGATGAGTGCTGTTAGAACACTGTTAGTTCCAAACTTGTGTTCATGTGCATCAGATGAACACCAAATAATTCCAACTTTTTTTTATTTTCAAGCATAATTCTCTTAATAAAGGGTCAAGACTGTTGGATGGGAGATGTCAAACAAAGCAGTGTAGTTACAGTCAGCCTGCAACTGTTTTGTTCTGGGCACTGGAAAAGCTGTAGGTGCCAACCATCAAATTTGCCTGCCAGCAGCAATCCAGAATTTGCAAACCAGCAGTAAGTTCAGGGTGGGATTCAGTGAAGCAGCAGTGCAGTGCCATTGCCCCAGGACAGCTCCCCCTTTCCTTGGCTCTTTTCTCCCAAATTTTGTGCTCTTTGTAACCCAACTGAAAACTGCAGCCTAGGAAAAAAGTATCTTGAAATGGAACTGTTGACATGGAACTGAGGAAACTGAGGAGTGGCATTTTAGGGCTTGCTGAGGGCCAACTTTCTTCTGAAATGGCTTTGGATCTTCAGCAGCCTCCTGAGGTCTGGGTGCCATCAGTGCAAGTTACTGGCTGCATAAATTTGACCTTTCCCTGGGTGTGATGTGGATGGGTTGAGAGTGAAGACTGATTTGTGACATAAGAGGCAAGAACTGGGAGATTCTGGGTGCTGGTCCTGGCTCTGGCATTTGCATTGCACAACCCAGCTGTCCTTCCTGGCTCAGGTTCCCTCTTTTCACCTCTCTTCAGCAGAGGAGGTGTCATCTGTACTGCAGACACTGATACCAACACTCATTAGATAATGCTGAAGAAGCTTTGGGAATTAATTGCAGGAACTCTGATTAGACATGGGAGGCATGAGAGGAGCCACTGGAAATACCTTCTTTCTCTTTGCTTTGCTTGCAGAACTGTTTCTGAACAGCCTTTCACAGCCTTACTCACTGGAAGAGCAGGAACAAATGCTCTCATGTCTCAGCATCGACAGCCCCTTCGTGTCAGATGCCAGTGAGAAGGTACCCATGGACCTGTGCCACTGGGGCAGGGCCACCACCTCAGGGGGCTGGAAGCTGTGACCAGATGGGGACATCTGGGGTTTCTCATGTTTGTTGCTGCTTCCTGACCCCCAGTTTGCTGGGCAGTTACAAATCTGGGCAGGGGTATTGTGGTGCAGCATGGATCCCTTCCCTCTGGTTGCTCTCCTGTGCTCTGGACTCACAAGGAGGCATCAAGTGTGGGGAGGTGGGAAATCCCAGGGGCCTGGTACCCCCTTTATGCAGAAGAAAGGAACTGAAGGGGCAATGACAGCAGAGGAGCTGTCAGACTGAAGGGCTGCCCAGGGTCCTTGTCCTGGCAGTGGCCACTGCAGGGATGTTTAGGGAGAGAATGATAGAATCCCAAAATGTCAAGTTGGAAGGGAACTGGGGGATCATCTGCTCCAGCCCTTCTAAGGACCAGAAGGACAGGGAAGAACAGAGACCCAGAGTCTTGGATAATAATTCCCAGCCTATGGATCTGATTTCCATGAACTTCTTCTAACCCATTCATACTAATCACTCACCTAGTTCAAATAATTTTATTTGCTTTATCTCTGGTGTTCATAAGGAAGGAAATAGGAGTGAGAAACACTGAAAAACCCTTATGGAAGCAGGGAAGGACATGAGCCCTTCAGTCATTGTTTTCAAAGACACAGAGTCCAAGATTGTGTAGCCTGCCATCTACAGGAGTCATTCCTGGCTGTGGACATCTTGGTTTCCTATTTCTATTCCTCTTCTCAGCCCTCTAATGCTTTTTGAGGAGGATTGAGCAGAGTTCTGTACAGCAGCTCAGCTGCTGACACACCTTGCTGTCCAGTGTGAGATGGGGGCTCTGATTTGGGGTTTTTTTCCCCCTAATATCTAATCCTAACATTTAATTTGACTTCTGACCAGTACTTAACCTCTCTGCTGATGTTGCCAGGTTGACCTTCTCTCAGTCTAAGATAGTGGAGGTTTTTCCATGCAGAGCAGTAGTGTAGAGTCTGTAGTTGTTCATGGGTGATACTTGTCACTTACTGACATCAGAATTTTATCTGCTGCTTTATTCTCTGTCACTTAATATGATAAAACCTCCTTTTCTCGTCCAACTTTTCAGCTGATTATTGATTTGATTATTAACAATATCTTATTATGTCTGCAAACTGTTGCAGTGCTGTTCAGCCCCTTTTCCAGCTGTCAGGTTAAAGTTGGGTAACTCAAACCCCAGCCTGAGGTCCCTCTGGATTTCTGCCATTTTCTTCCTGAGGTTGATTTAATGTTTATCTCATGCCAGCTCATTTTCTTTAGGAACCTTTTACAGACTTGTATTTATTTCTGCAGAACTCCATGAAGGCTTCTCACAGCTTGAGGGACACCATGAGCTCTGGGATTCATTCCTGGAACAGCCAGGGGGATGGACAGAGCTTCAGCTGGAACAACCTGCTGAGCCGCAGTCGGCACACGGACACTCCCAGCTACTTCAATGGTGAGCCTGAGGTCCTGGAGTCTGGAGAAGGGCAGGAATCCCTTCCTCAGTATCTGGAGAGCCTGGGATAAGGGATCTTTGAGTCCCTGTGACCCTGTGTGTCAGCACAGCCCCTCCTCAGTGCCCGTGGGTAGTCAGGAGGCCGTGTCTGCCCCAGACATCCATGGGTGGGAGGCACTCAAAGTCTGCAGGGTGTGGGCAAAGGCAGAGAAGTTCCTGCAGACAGTTTGGTGTGTGCAGGAATATGTGCTTTATGACCATAAATGTCTACAAAGTAATTTTGAGGACATGTTGTGCAAATCAATACATCTCTTCAGCTGCTTTCCTGCTAAATCCAGCTCTGCTCTGTGACTCATCCTTGTCTGCATCCCTGCTCAGTGGAAGGCCTACAGAAATAGGATAGAGAGGAGTTCTGATGTATGCATCGTGTCCATTGCTTGGTCTGTGTTGGACTCTGAGCTCTCTGTGCCTCTGGAAGAAGTTAATGACTTCTCTTGTGTGTTTCAGGAGTGAAAATCCAGATCCAGTTGCTAAGTGGAGAAAATTTGCACATCAGGGATTTCCACAGGACAAAGGTGGGAGACATTGCCACTGGGATAAGCAGCCAGGTGAGACACAAAGCTGGGGATAAGGGATGGAAGTTTTTCTGGGAAGTGGGTTCTTCCATAATGCAGCCTCATGTCTTAAAACCAGTGACCCAGAACTGCTCAAGGATCCTAAGGACATATTTACTAATGCAGCTTCAGTGCTGCTGCTCCATGTGTGCTGCCAGATGTTTCCTTAATTACAAACCATTGCTAATTGTCACAAGGTCTGTATAGATCTCCATCTTAGGAAGGACCTGTGCTGCAGCCTAACAGCCCTTCTTCTCAGCTCTAGAGATAAATATCTTTCCTCTCTTCCTAAGGAACAGATATTTACAATGACTTTTTTCATCAAGAGCAGTGATCCCAGCTAAGGGAAGGGGCTGTGTCTGGCTCTGGTGCTTCTAACTCATCAGGTTGGAGGAGATACTGGCAGACTCCAGCAGTCCTCTCTGTGGGCCTCTTTGGCAGGCCCTGAAAGAAACCCCTGAGTGTCTGTGGGACTGTGACTCATCCAAGTGTAAAATGTGGTGATCAGCTCTGCACAAAGAGGTTGTACAAGTCCGGAAAATGTTTTGGTGGCTTTGGTTTGCTTTGACTTCATTCTCTTGGGCATCACAAAGCAAACTATCACTAGCCTGCAGAGGAACTCAGAGTGCCCAAACACAGGCAGTTCAGGAAGTACCAAGCAGTGGTCAAAACCTTGGGTGAGGCAGTTTGGCAGCCAGGTGAATGCTGCTTGGTTTCTGCCATCCTTTCTTAGGAGAAAAAGTTAGGTTGTTCCTGCCAAGCACAAGCCTCCTGGAGCTTGTCTTGAACTGGGGAGCTATTTGCTGGGTTTGATAGAGGGATGCTGTGTTCTGGAAGAGGCTGGAAGGGCCACTCAGGTCTGTCTGTTCTGCTTCACAGATCCCAGTCCCTGCTTTCAGCCTGGTTACCAAGGAAGGGCAACCAGTCCACTATGACATGGAGGTGCCTGACTCAGGAATTGAGCTGCAGTGCACCCTGGCCCCCGACTGCAGCGTCAGCTGGACCTGGAGAGTCAATCATGGGCAGCTGGAGAACAGGCCATGAAGCTCTTCCTATTTTGGAGGTTTTTACCTTGTTGAAAGAAGGAATTGCAAAAGCTTCCAACCAGCCCTGCCATGGAGCACCAAGGGGAGCTGCTGGTGTTTTGTGCTGCAGTAGGATAGGGGTTCAGCAGCTCGCTGCTCCCAGGCCTCACTTCTGTTGTCTGTTCTGATCCAGTTCCAAGACATGTCCTGAGCTTAGATGTTCCCCAGAACAGTGGGAATTACTTGTTTTGGGTGTGAGTGTTAGGTTGAGCTTGAGGATGGCGGGTGGAAATTCCTGCTTTTCAGAGGAATCCAGTTGTGCTTTGCAGGATGAGCCTCCTCATGGAGCAGCAGCTTTGGGCTCGCCCAGAGGAGGGGGTTTGGGATCCTCAGTGCAGCTGTGGTGGTTTGTGCTGAGGGGAGCTGGCTGACTTCCTCCTAACTGGAGGGAAAAATGAACATTTCTCTTGGCTTTGGGTAGCATCATCTCTACCTCAAGCCTTTTGCATGGGGAAAATCAACAGCAGTAACGAGCTGGGTTCTTGGTTTCACCTCCCACCCTTCCCCGCAGACGCTTCCTTCTTGAATCAGAAAAAAACTTTGTTCCCAGCAAGAGCTTTGCTTGCAGCTCTCATCTTCAGGTCTCCTCCCCAGCTTCAGAGCTGGTGCTGTCTCTCTGGTGTGGCTGCCAGTGTGGGGCAGGAGGGGGGTGGGTAGTCCTTGGTGGGCAGGGGGAAGGTGCTGTGTTCCTCCTCCTGTTTCCATCACCGCCTTGGGACTGCTCAGGGATTGTCCCCTCCAAGCAGCTCCCTGCAGGGGGAAGGGATGGCAGCTCAGCCAAGGTCTGAATTTTGCTGCAGTGTCTCTAGAAGTCTGGCTCCTGGCTGTCAGTGCAGCCCCTCAGCCCTTCCACTGGTGATCAGTGCCCCAGTTCTGTGCCTGGCACCAGCCTTCCTGCTGCTCCCCTTGTGTCACCAGGTGTGAAAGGAGTGGGATGAGCTGCTGGGCCCAGAGTGCCTTAAGCTTTGACTTTTTAATTTTATTTTTTCACAGATTTGTGGATTGTTTGGCATACACTGAAAGTGTGTGGGTCACACTGGGATGGGGAGATGTTGCTCACCCTTCTGTAACCCAAAAACCAGAAGGAGGTGTAAGCTATGGGTGAGCTGCTTCAGGGCTGCTCCAAGGCCCTGCATCACCATACTCATGGTGTGCTGTGGCTCTTCCACTGGATCTCCAGTGGCCTCTGGGCAGGGGCCATCTGCATCCTGCAGGAACAGCTCCCAGAAAGCAAGGAGGGTCCTGCCAGATGGATCCGTGCTGGTTCTGGGGGACACAATGGCACAGGAACCTTGGCAGTTTTCTTAAATGAAATTCACTTAGAAAATAGCTGGGAAAAGTTAAACTGTAGGCCTCCCTTTTGGAGGACCAGTTGATTCCCATTGGTCTCCCAGAACATGGGCTGGTGTTGACACCCTAGGCAGTGAGATCCTGAATCAGAAAACTGAAGTTCTGATGCAATAAAAAAAGTGGAAGTCCACGAAACAATGAAACCTGTCACCACTATGGGTATAGGTTTGTATAAAACCTATAAAAATTTCTTCTAGCACTTTTTGTTCTAAAGCACTTAATACATTGTCCAAAATAGACACAGCTGAAATGCCACACAGGAGTCTTCTTAGCAAACAGTTAACACATTGCTCACAACTCTTCCAGGAAGAGTGGGGCCAAGGGGTAGGTTGGCTCAATTTTTGTTATTTTCAGATGCCATAAACTACTAAGAATTGTGAGCTCTGGGGCAGGGGCATCAAAATGCCTTCCCAGGAGCTCCCAAGCACACGTTCAGCTCAGCAGGAACTCTCCCCATGCCTGGCATCCTTCCTGGGCTTCCTCTGAGGAGGGGGCGGGGGGGAGGAGAAAAACCTGTTGGTTGTTTCTAGGAAGAGTCTGGTGGTGCTGTGTCTGTGCCACGTCCCTGCTGGTGCTGGGTCAGTACCAGAACCTATGCAGAGCTCCTGGTGCAGGCTCTGGGCAGGGGGCAGCAGCCTCTGTGCAGCCCTGCTGAGCTTTACCCTTCAGCTATAGCATTAATGTGACCCTTGGGCCACCTGCAGCCAGCCCAGGATGTCCCTGCTGGGGGGATGGAGATGGGCACCTTCTGTACCACCAGCATTAGCCACTGTCTCTCTCCTCCTCGTTTGGTCCAACACCTTCAGCCCTATTTTGCTGCCACCCCAAGTGAGGCTGCAGGTTTCCACCCAAGGAATCTTTTCCGTGTCAGTGGGCTGGGGGCCAGCAGTCCCTGTTTGGGCTGGTACCACAAACCACTGCTTTCTCAGTGTCCTGAAATGTGGTTCTTCTCTCAGGAGTATCCCCAGGGGGTTCATGGGTTTGCTACCTACTATCTTGGGATTTCCTTGACTCTCTCCTGCTGCCAGGACAGTTTCCTCTTAATCTGACTGCTCAGTTTTGCTGTGACAAGCCTAAAAGGTCCAGACTGGCTGTGCAATAGTGGCAGAAGAGAAAGTCAGGAAAGCTTTTTGTTATCCACATTAAAATTAGGCTGAGACTGTGTAATAAGACAAGGAGTCTTGAGGACAGAACCCCAGTTCAGGGTAGGGAGGACAAATAGCAGGAGGAGGGATAAACACAGATGGCTCCTGTCATGTAGCTCCTTCTGAAAGTCTGGAAAAGTCACTGCTGGCAAAGCAGGATGGAGCTGATCATTTGGGGAGGACTGTCCTGGCGTGGGTGAAAGCAGTGAACTGGCAAGCTGGTGTTGAATGAATGACACTTTATAAAACTGTGATGTCTTGAAATTAACATTTTTTTGACCTGCATTTTCACAGGGAAAAAAAATAAATCTGAGGGAAAAAAAAAGATTCTTCATTCTCATTGTGAGTGATTTGATCCATTGTCCCAGGAACAGGAGGTGCTGGGCATGGCAGCCTGGCCTGGTTACACTGCTCTGTGTGACTGAGTCTTGGGGGATGGATTTCTGTGGGGGAAGGTGCAGCAGCACCTGGGATAGATCTGAGCTGTTGGTATCTCTCTCTTTTCAGGTAGATTGTCCCTTTGCCTCCTCCTGTCCCATTGCAGGCAGGGGGTTTGCTGTACAGGACCTGGGTACGTGCAGCTGGCTGGGGTCTGGTGGCCTTCTCCTTGGGGATTCTTGCACAGTGAGAAGTGGCACTGCCCCTTGGAACACTCCTGGCTTTTCCCTTCTCTGGCACTGCCCCTTGGAACACTTTCCTGGCTTTTCCCCTCCTCTGCCACTCAGTCCTCATGTTTTCACCTAGAGGACCACCCCAGCTTCCAGTCCTGGGAGGAGGTGCAGGGCTGAACAGAGCCCTGAAGTTACCCTGCCCCAGCTGCAGCCATGGTGAGGGATTCATCAGGCACCTGGAGATGCTCAGGGGAGCAGGGTCACCTCTCCTGAGGGCTCCTCCTTACACGCAGAGTGTTGGACCTCAGCAGAGCAGCAAGCAGGAGTCTGCACATCCCCCTCCCTCTGCACAGGATCACAGAATGTCAGGGGCTGGAAGAGATCTCTGGAGTCCAAGCCCCTGCAGGGCAGCTTCACACAGAGTAGGTGGCACAGGGTGGCATCCAGGGGGGTTGGGAATGTCTCCAGAGATGGATCATCCTCCACATCTCTGGGCAGCCTGGGACAGTGCTCTGCTGCATTCAAAGTAGAGAAATTCCTCCTCATGTTTAGATGGGATTCCTGAGCTCAAGTACTTCTTGTTCTGTCACTGGGCACCACTGGAATAAGACTGGCCCCATCCTCCTGACACCCTGTCAGGATTTATAAGCTTGATAAAATCTCCCCTTAGTCTTCTCCAGACTAAAAAGGCCAAAGTCCTGCCATCCCTCCTCCCATCCATCCATCCCTCCATCCCTGCATCCTTCTCTCCCTCCATCCATCCCTCCATCCCTGCATCCTTCTCTCCCTCCATCCTTTTCTCCCCTCCTTGCAGCCTCAGCCCCATGCAAAGCTTCACCACCTCCCAGACACACACTTTATCCTTAGAGTCATTTTATTACCAGTTCTGCTCTAGATGAAACAGGCCATCAGTATATAAAAATAATGTATACAAATTAGCAGTTAATGTTTTACATTTCTGGCTTAAAGGCATTTTATAAGTTACACGTTCCCTTCCCTCCCCTCAGCCCGGGGCTCGAGCCTGCGCTGGGGCTTGGGGCCAGGACTTACCCGGGTGTAAAGCTGGGGCCAGGGAGAACCTGAGCAGGGGCTGCTTAACCAAGTAAATGCAGGAAGAGGTTAATTGTGCCAGCGTGGGGGGCAGGGAGGTTGGTGGGGGCTTTGGGGGGGAGGTTCCTGTGGCTCCCCCTGCAGCGTGTTGGGATTGTGGGGGTTGCTGTGGGGCAGCTTCCCGATGGTCACTGTTGGGTCACTGTTGGGTCCCAGAGGCTTCAGCCCCAGCACTGGAGGTGGGTGCTGGGATGTGGGAGAGCAGAGGTGCCCCCTCGGGGACCATCCTTGACCTCGCTGCTGTTGGTCACAGCTATGGAGCCTCAGCTGAGCCTCAGGTGAGAGCCTGTACCTGGGTGTGCCAGCCCCTGCTCCCCTTGCACCAAGAAATGTTAAGGAAGACATAAAAGAGCTGGGGAAGAGCATCCTGCCAGCCCCGGGGGAGCAGGAGTGCCCGGGGTGGGGTTTTGCAGCAGGTCCCTCGCTGGGGGAGGACGTGGGGCCGGGAGGGCTCTGCGGGTGCAGGGCCCGGTGGTCCCTGGCTCACAGCCCCCTGTCCTGCCACGGGAAATCCAAGGCACCAGCAAGCTGGAGAGCGGGGACAGGCGGTGTGCAGGGCTGACCCCCGAGGGGCGGGCGATGGAGCAGCTCCGGGGAAGGGATGGGGCAGGCCCTCTTTTCCTCCCAGGACAAGCTGGTGCCTGTTCCGTGCTTCCCCATCCCTGCTCATACCCGGGAGGGTCTCCCAGCCCTGCCGGGGGGGAGGGGAGCTCAGGGGCATCGCTAAGCCAGAGCCGGGGGGTCCCCAGCAGGGTGGGTGCTGGGAAGCCGAGCATCCGGAGCAGCCGGGAGCGGGCACCGTGCCCCTGCCCCAGGCTGTCCCGGGCCGGTGGGTCGATGTCCTCTGGTCCCATCTGCGCCGGGAGGACCGCGCTGCCCCGGGCCCGGCACTCACAGCGAGATGTCCGGCGTGCTCTGCAGGCTCTGCCCCGCCGCCCGCCTCTTGGCGCTGCCGCGGCCCTTCTCCGCCCGCCGGTAAGGATTGTTCCGCAGATCTGCACCGGGAGAAGGTGCTGAGCCTGCCCGCCCCGGGACCCGGCACCCACCGCACCCCGCCGTGTCCCCTGGGGTGCTGGGGGGGGGGGAGCAGAGGGAGCACCCAACAACCGGCACGGGGGATCCCATCCTGCGGCTCCTCGGGTGCCCTGGGGCTGGTGCCGGTGCCGGCTCCCCCGGGTTGGTTTTTGGCGTGGGGCAGAGTCCGGCCCAGCGGCCACGCAGCCGGAGGCGCTGGGGAGCAAAAGCCGGGAGGGTGGCAGAGCCCGGCAGCCCCCGGCCCGGCACCCCCGTTACCTACAGAGGACTCTGCTCGGGGAAGCTCACGTCGCAGAAGAGCCGGGACGAGCGCTTGCCCGTCCGGGCCGTGAAAGGAACGGTTTTGAGAGCTGAGCAGAGCAATCCAGAGGCAGCGAGGAAACGGAGGAAGAAGAGGAGGAGGAGGGAAGAGAAGGGAGGAGAAAGAAGCAGAAAAGGAGGAAGAGCCATGAGACAGAGCAGAGAGCACCCGGCAGCTTGGTGTGTGGGATGGGAAGGTGCTACAGGTGGGTTTGGTCCCCACAATGGGGCTCAGGCTGTGACAGTCCCCTGCAGCCCCTCTGCTCACCTGAAACAATCTCTCACCTGAAATAATATCCTCGATGGCCCCGTCCTTCCCTTCATAGATGAGTGGCTCCTTCACCATCTGCTTCTTCTTCAGCTCAGCAATCATGTCCATCTGCTGCCTCTTGGCTTTCTGGATGGGCAGCTGGGGGTGGGACAGTGTGGGTTGAGCAGCATGGCCTCCGCAAGGTGCCCCCACCTCCACCCCCACCCAGCTCTCCCCCACTGGGACCTCCTTCACCCTCTGCCCCCACCAGCCTGCTTGGGGCTGCCCCACCAGGACAGGGACATATGGGACACCTTCACCTCGGGGTGGTCCTCGCTGCCAGGGGGGATGGATTCTGCCTCTTTGGCCACGGCCTCTTGTTTCTTCCACAGCTCGATGTCCTGCTCTGCTTTCTGAGATGTGCAGGGAGGGTGCACTGAGCCAGGGGGGTCCTGTAGCAGGACCACCACCCCCCACTTCCTCCCTTCAGCAGCCCCCAGCCCACCCCAACCCAGCTCCAGCATCTCCCACCAACCTGAAGGGCAGCACCCTGGGGTCTCTCTGCCCCAAACCTCCTCCGAGGCTCACATGGCTTTTTCTGGTTACCCCAAAGTGGGGTCAGACTCTCCCAACCCCAAATCCCCTCGCAACCCCCAGAAACGGGGTCTGAGCCCCCTGTCCCCTCCTACCTTGTAGGCTCTGATGAAGCGCATGAACATGGGGAAGAAGGTGGTGGGGGGGCTGTTCTTGGGGTTCTCCCCAAAGTACTCCACAGCTGACTCGTAGGCTTCCTGCAGGCAGGGACACCCTGAGCTGGGGGCTGGGGCTGCACCCATCACCCACCACCTCCCTCCAGCCTCTCCCACCTCACCACTCCCCTCCACATCCCCCCAGTGCTCCTGACGAAGCCACAGCCCCACCAGAACCTCTCCCGCCCCTATGGAGGAGTGGGGGGGCCCATTCCTACCCCCAGCACTCACCTTGGCGGTTTTGCTGTCAGCCTGCAGCTTCTCCATCACCTCGGAGTTGACCTTGAGGAAGTCCTTGAGCACAGGGCTGTCGTCCTGCCGCATGAACTCCTTGCGGGTCAGCTCCATGCCCTGCTGCAGGCTCCGCACGTCCTGCAGCACGCTGTCCAGGGAGACTGTGGGGTGGGGGACAGGCCCGGGGGGGCAAGGTCAGGGTGGGCTCAGGGACCCCCGTGCCCGGCTGCAGCCCGCCCGGACCCGCATCCCGCACCCGGGGGGCGGTACCTGTGCCCGCCTTGTCGAGGAAGTGCAGCTCGGTGTGGAACCCGGTCAGCTCCGGGTACTTCTCCGTGATCACCCGCACCAGGTAGTGCAGCAGCGTCTGCTTGCGGTCTGTGGACTTCATCTCCAGGAGCTGGGAGGGAGCAGGGTCAGCCCCAGCCAGCACCCCATCACCCCAGCACCCACACCACCCTCTGCAGGGGGGGCTCTGGGCCCCCACAGCTCTCCCTCCATTCCTCTGTCCCCACATTTCCCTGTCCCCATGGCTGTCTCCATGCCTGCCCCTGCATCCCCTCATCTCCTTGACTGTCCCCATATCCCTCGACCCCCACGGCTGTCCCCGCATCCCCCCATCCTCACAGCTGTCCCTACATCTCGCCATCCCCACAGACAGTTCCCATGTCCCTCCATGCCCACAGCCAGTCCCTGTGTCCCTAGGCAGTGTCCCCATGTCCCCAGACACGGGCAGCCCCATCCCGTCCCTACCGCGTCGAGGCTCTGCAGCCGGAACCCGTAGGCTGCCCCCCGCTTGCTGCTGTTCATGTAGTTCCCGAAGGCCAGGACAATCTGCGGAGACACGAGGGCTTTGGGGACACAACCCAGCACCCCGGGGCACAGGGTGCAGCACCCAGTGCCTGACATCCCCCCCACCGGGGCCACCTCGCCCCCCACTCCTCACCTCGAGGATGTTGCGGAGTTTGTTGGAGGACTTGAGGGAGATGGAGGCGGCGATGATGGCGTGGAGTTGCTGCGGGTGGGAGGAGAAGGACGTGGGGCTCCCAGGATGTCACCTCCCCTCCCCCCCATCCCTGCAGCCCCTCGGCCACCCCGCGTCTCCCCTCACCCAGCACCTACGGGCATCAGCAGCTGGGCCGTGTCGCTGAAGTTGCCCAGGAAGATCATGACGTTCATGCGCTCGGCCAGGCGGGGGATTTTGCTGAAGTGGATCAGGAACTGATCCTCCTCCGACAGCTCCTCCAGCGGCCGCTGCTCCCGCTCGAACTTCCCGATCAGCGTCCGCTCGTACTCGGTGGGCAGGAACCGCAGCAGCAGCTCCAGGAAGTCGAGGCTCAGGGCTTGCTGGTCGTACCTGTGGGTGGGGGGAGACCCCAGGGCAGTCAAACCTCAGGGCAGGTCCCCCAGGGCCTCACCAGCACCCACGGACGGTTCCCCCCTTCCTCCATCCCGTGACTGATTCCCACATCCCTCCATCCCCACATCCCTCCAGTCCCAACACCCCTCTCACCATCTCAACCCCGCGGTGTAGCCAGACTTAACACCCACCCAGCCACCTTCCCCCCCTGCTCCCCCCAGGGAAGGGCCCCTCACGTCTCGATGGCCGTGCAGATCTCCTGGATGCTGCGCCCGCCCTTGCGCAGGGTGATGGCCAAGTTCTTGGCCCGGTTGGACTCCATGAGGGTGACCTTGCTGGGAGCCTTCTGCGTGGCCTTAACCTTGAGGGCACTGATGTCCAAGCCAGGGCCCTGAGCCTTGGTCTTGAACTGCTCCTCAAAGTCACTCATGTCCAGCTCCTGTGGGGAGACAGGGCTGAGGGCACTGCGGGGAGGTGACACAGGACACTGGGGACAAGGATGGGGCCAGAGGACCAGGACAAGGTGGAGAGGAGTGAGAGGATGAACATGGAACAAGGGGATCAGGTCAAGTTGAAGGGATGAGGGTGGAGCAAGGAGATGAGGACAGGGAGAGGACAAGGGGACAGGGAGGGTAAAAGGACAGGATGAGGGGACCAGGGGATGAAGATGGGGGTGAAGACATGGACAGGATGTGAGGATAAGGATGGAGCAAGGGGACAAGGACAGGCTGAGGGGACAAGGTGTGACAGGGGATGCATGGCAGATCCCACATTGTCCCTCTCTGTGGCACCAAGGAGTTGTTCCAACCTCCAGCTCCTCCAGCACCCATCTGGCACCGTGGGTGGGTACAAGGTGGGCAGGGAGGCAGCCTCAGCACGGGTGCAGTGTGGACAGGGGTGCCCAATCCCCCCCCCATGTCCTCACCTGCAGCACCTTCTCGTCGTTGAGCTCGGTGAAGACGGTGCCATCGATCTGGTTGGGCTTCAGAGCCACCCAGTTGAAGACGGGCATGCGGAACTTGGTCTGGATGGGCTTCTTCACCTTCACTGCGGGGCAGTGGGGAGGGGGGGCACGTCATGGGGTGGGGGCACTCCCAAACCCACCCCTGGGTGTCCCCAGCCCTCGCCCGGGTGATGTCCCCACCACCCCTGGGCCACACTCACCTGAACCACCAGTGGCAGGGGGGGCACCAGACCCAGCTGGGAGCTGCCCACCGAGGGGAGGGGGTGGTGGAGGGGCGGGAATGGGGCCCTCCAGCCCCCCTGGGAGTGGAGGTGGGGGTGGTGGTACTTGGGCACCCGGGAGTGGAGGTGCTGGGGGGATGCCAGGGGTAGGGCATCCCCCCAAGGGCAGGGGGGGTGCGGGGGGCACCACGGGGCCCAGCTCAGCCCCTGGGAGTGGAGGGGGGGGTGGAGGGGCAGGGGGTGCTGGGGGGGAGATGGGGCTGGAGCTGGAGCTGCGGCATCTGCAATGGAAAGAAGAGGTGGGTGAGATGGTGGCATGGCCACATTCCCTCTGCCACCGAGTGACAACGTCCCCGGGCACCTCCCTGTCCCCCTGACTCTATTTCTGTGCCCAGAGACAACGCTGGCACTTCCCCTCCCCGCCCCGTGCCAGCTGTCCCCACCAGGGAGGGGACATCACGGGCTGCCACCATCCCGGGGTACCTGTGCCGGTGTCTGTGGTGGTGGCAGTGGTGGTGGCAGTGGTGGTGGCAGTGGTGGCCTCTCCAGTAACCACGGGGGCTGCTGGGGTTTCTATGGCAACGGGGACGATTTGGATGGCGACGTCTCCGTCGGGCCCCCGCAGGATCTGCACCAAACCCTGCTCCTCCAGCTCGGCCAAGCGCCGCTCCAGCGCCCGCCGGTAGCTCTCCTGGGGCTGGGGGGCCGGGGGGCTGGGGGGCCGGGGGGGGCTCAGCTGCTCCTGCAGTGGTGACAAGTCCTGGGAGCATCGCTGCTGTCCCCCTGCACCCCTCAACCCCCTGTGTCCCAGGCACCCATCCCTCCCTCCCTCTCCGCAGCACCCATGGGTGCTCACCCGCAGAGCCTCCAGCTCCCGCCGGGCCTGGCTCAGCTGCTTCTCCAGCTCTGCAATCTTGGCCATGGAGTCGTTCTCCACATCCTGCAGCTTCTCCGTCAGCTGTGGGGATGAGGAGACGTCGCTCAGCACCATCCCTGGTGCCTCCCCCCTCGGGGCTGGCGTCAGCAGCTCCTGCCCACGCGCCCACGTCCCACCTGGGTGACGTTTTCCTGCAGCTCCTCCATGTGCTCCAGCACCGCCGTCTTCGTCTCTGAGTCCTCCAGCATGGCCCCCACGTCGAAGACGTTGTCCAGGTAGGCTTGGATCTGCACCTGCAGCTTCTCGCTCTCCGTCAGGCGGAGGCTCTGCCAGGGGACAGTCGGTGGCACCGTCACGGTCGGTGTGCCACCCCCTGCAGCACCCACCCTGCTCCGGGGAGGTGTGGGATCACCCACCTCCAGGTACTGGTCCAGCCCCAGGTGGGTGAACTCGTACTGCAGGAAGACGCGGAAGTTCATGTTCTCCACCGAGTGCACCACGATGTTGATGAACTGCATGCAGGCCACCTGCGGAGAGGCACTGGCTCAGCGTGGCCACCACCACCCTACGGTGGCCTGCCAGTCTCTGGGGACATGGTAGTCCTTGGGGACACAGCATCCCAGAGACTGAGCAGGGGATCCATGGACATCGGGGAACCGATGCCCTGGGGGAAAGCCAAGTGGCTCAACAGCCTTGGGGACACGATGGCTTGGGGACAGTGTGGTGGCTCAGCACCCTCTGGGGACACACAATGTCCTGGGGACACCATCGTGACTTTGGGATGCAGCACCCTGGGGATGACCCAGGAGCTCCTGGGGACAGTGGAGCTCACTCACCATGAAGTCGATGTTGGTGTCCTCGTTCCTGAAATATTCCATCAGCTTCTCGAAGCGGTTCCTCTCCCCGCAGACCTGGGGGGGAGCAGGGGGCTGAGGGACATGGCCAAGGGTGGCACCCTTGTGGTGGGGGGGCAGAAGGGACTCTGGTGACACCCAGACCTTCCAGGTGCCACCTGGTCCCACTGGGACATGGCCCTGGAGACACTGGCATGGGGACATGGAGCCCAATGGCTGGAGAGCCCCTGTGGGGTGGGCATCTTCCAAGATTTTCCTGATGATGGAAACTGAGGCACAAACCCAGATGGATGTCAGCCTGGGGACCACGCGTCCCTGCTGGGCACTCACCTCCTTGAAGTTGTCAAAGGCAGCCAGGATGATGTCGTGGCCACCTCGGACCAGGCAGACAGCAGCCAGCAGCTCCAGCACCAGTGCCTTGGTCCTGCAAGGACATGGGATGCAAGGGGGGTTGGGACCACAGGGTGGGTGAGGGGACAGGGAGACGGGTGACAGGGACAGGTCCTACCTGGCGTTCTTGTTGTTGAGGCTCAGGGTGATCTCGTTGACACAAGCTGGGTGATTCATCACCAGGCTGAAGCCAGACTTGGGGGAGAAAAGAAACATTGGGGTTGTGTGTCCTCCTGCCCCCACCCCAAGGATGCTCCAGGACCTGAGGACACCCCCGTGCCACCTCCCCACCAGCCATGAAATTGGGTGAGAACCTCTCAGAGCAAAGGGATGGAGAATGGGTCCCACCCCAACCCCCACCCCTGAGCCTGCAGATGGTCCCATGGGAGCTGGTGAATTTTGGGGTGTCCCGGGTGGGTCCCCGGGGACGTTTCCCCCTCCTCACCTGGTAGTTCATGATGGCGCGGAGACAGAGGATGCAGAGGTGGACATCGTCCTTGTGGCTGGCAAGGCGGGAGCTCCTCAGGGCCTTCCTGTGCGAGGGGTTCAGCCTGGGGGGCGAGAGGGCGGCTGAGAGGGGGCTGGGGGGCTGGGGGGGGCACAGCACAAGCAAGGAGGGGGCAGCGCAGAGTGGGGACAGCAGGTAGGGGACAGTGGGGGACCTGTGGGAGACCCTCCCCTCTACCAGCCCTCTGGGGGGGTGGGATGGTGGCCGGGTGCCCCCCTCGGGTGCAGGGGTGGTCTCGGAGGCTCACCAGGACGGGCAGGAGCTGCTGCCGGGTGACCTGGGGACACTGTCCCCATCTCTGGAGGGGACGCTGGAGGGGACGCTGGGGTGGACGTGGCGGAGGAGGGTTTGGAGGTGCTGGTTCGAGAGGCAGCAGCTGGAGGAGCGTTAGAGCCTGCGGGACAGGAGGGAGAGAGGGGGCTCCCGCGTGGCCTTGGGGACACGGCAGCTGCCACCCCCCTTGCCACGGGTGCCACGTCCCTCCTGACCTCTCCCTGGGGCCGGGGGGGACACCCCAGCTGCTGGCAGGGGGTGAGGGACCCCTGAGGTGCCTCATTATGGCTCTCGGGGTGACCACAGGGGGGGTGTCCACTGGGACCCCCTGCCCACCCGGGACCCCCCACAGGCAGGCAGGGTCCCCATCAGCGGGGTCCCCCCCGTGTCCCCGTCCCCAGCCCCTCACCTACCGTCAGCGTCCCCGGCAGCGTGCAAGAGAAGAGCGGGGTTAGGGGGGGCTGCGGGGATGGCGGGGCTGGCGGGGGCACAGGCCTGGTCCTCCCCCCAAAACCTCTCAAACACCTCCGATTTTGTGCTGATTTCTGGGTTCTGCCCAGAGCAGCCCATGCTGGGGGGGTCCAGCAGGATTTACCCCTCCCTCGGGGGTGTCACTTGGTGTCCCCAAGCACCCACCTGGAGGCCCAGGCCTGCACCTCCCTCAGAGCCCCCCCGTGAGCACAGGGGTGCAGCAAGGCAGAGAGCGGGGGACAGGGGGGACAGGGAGGGGACAGAGGGGACAAAGGTCTGGGCATTACCTGACAGTGAGGTGCCGTGCTTTGGGGGGGCCCTGGGGAGGGGGTGAGGAGCTGCTTTTGTTCAGGTCCTCCAGAGAGCGCTCCGTCCCCTTGCCCTTGTCAGAGCCCGGGCTGCCGTTCTCTGTGCTCTCCATGTCGTACCTGGTGGCCCGGGGGGGGACACGGGGGCAGGGGGTGAGATGTGACACCCCCAGATGGGCACACACACCCCAACCACCCACCCTGGGGTCCTCAGGGCTGAGGACATGGGCTTGGAGGGGTTGGGGGTGCTGGGGGGCAGCCCCGAGGAACCCCCTGCCCACCCACCCCAAATCCCAGGGGCAGCAGATGGGGAAGGGGACTAGGGGACATGGTGGGGATGTGTTGGGGACACAGTGGGGACACAGTGGGGACACAGTGGGGATGTGTTGGGGACACAGTGGGGACACACTGGGGACACAGTGGGGATGTGTTGGGGACACAGTGGGGACACAGTGGGGACACGGTGGGGATGTGTTGGGGACACAGTGGGGACACACTGGGGACACAGTGGGGATGTGTTGGGGACACAGTGGGGACACAGTGGGGACACAGTGGGGACATACGCGACGGAGCACTGGGCGAAGGAGAGATATTCCAGCAGCACATCCAGGCCCTGGTTCTCCTCATTGAGGAACTCCTGGACCCATCTGGAGGAGTTCGGGGGTGTCAGGGGGCTCCACCCCGCAGCCTCAGCACCCCCAACACCCCCCAACAGCCCCAGCAAGGCTGGGACACGCTGGTGACACGAGGTGGCACCATCAGCTGAGCTAGGTGGGTGCCACCACCCTGGCTTCTGATGCACAGGGGACAAAACCTGAAGGGTCCAATGTCACCAGAGCCACCAGTGCCACCACTGCCATTAGGGCCATCACTGCCACCAGTGCTACCAATGCCATCACTGCCATCACTGCTACCACTGCCACCAGTGCCACCACTGTGACAACGACAGGACAGCCTGACCCTGGGACCACAAGCACCCACTGCTCAGCACCCACCACACCACAGAGAGGGGGGGACACCCGAGGTAGGGACCGGAGTCCATCCTGACACCCCAAAAATGGGGCTGGGCTCCCAGAGCACCCCCATCCTCCCCCAAGAGCCACCCCAGAGGGACAGGGGGAGGCCACCAGCCTCCCCATCCCCCTGTCACCTTGACCACCAGAAGCCACCAGCACCCTGCTCCCTGTGCCAGCAGTGCTGGGGACAGCAGCAGCTGGGTGACAAGGACACCCCGATCCTGCTGGGTGACAAGGACACCCCGATCCTTACCCGATGTAGTTTGTCCTCAGGGAAATCTCCAGCTCCCGCAGCACCTGCGTCGACTCCTGCGCTCGCCTCTTGAACTGGGGAACAGGCAGAGCCATTGGCACTGTCCCCACGCCCGGCCTGGGACAGGGACAAGTGGCACAAGGAGTGGCCCTCACCTTCCTGCTCACAGCCCCTGAGTCCAGGTAGCTCCTCAGCTTCTGGATGTAGGCACCCGGGGGGTTTTTCACCTGGAAACGTTCCTAAGAGGCCCAGAGAGGCTGAAACCAGGACAGCACTCGCGGCACCGGGAGGTGACACTGTCCCCACGGCAGCCACCACGTCCCTGTCCCCTCCCCCCTGCTGCACCCACGTTTAATCAGGTTAATGAGGTTAATGAGGTGCTGACTCCTCATGCAGACGGGTGTCAGTGCTGGGCATGTGGGGGGCTGATGCCCACACCCCGAGTGGCACTTGGGGACAAGGGACAGCACTGGGGACACGGTGATGCCCGGACCTCACCTGGTCACAGACGAGCTCCCACTTCTTCTCGTTGTCGTACTGGTTGAGCAGTTTCATCTTGTCAGGGGGCAGGTTCATGGTGTTCTGCAGGGGGATGAGTGTCAGGGCTGGGGGTCACCCCAAGCCCCCCAGGCCATGGCACCCACTGCTCACCCAGCCCCGGGCATCCCTGCTCAGTGGTGGGACAATGGGGACACTGCTGGGATGATGGGGGCACCAGCAGGACAATGGGAACACTGGTGAGAGGACATGGACACTGGTGGGATGATGGGGATAGCAGTGGGAGGCTGGGGACACTGAGGGGACAATGGGGACACAGCATTCCCAGGATGCTGGCATTCCACCAGCCACAGAGCCAGCAGCAAGGTCCTCACCTGGGGGTTCCCCAGGCAGAGGGACAGGAGGGAAACTGGACCCATCCACACGTGTCACGAGTGCACAGCACTCCCGGGCTCAGCTAGCCAGTCCCAGCCCCACCAAAACCAGGTGGGGACAAGGACACAGAGTGGTGACACAGCTGAGGGACCAGCTGGGAGCCTGGGCCCTGCCAGGGGGTGACGGTCACCTCCGTGTCCCCTGCTGCAGACACAGCCCGTGCCCAGGTGCTGCACTCCCCGTTTCTTTAGGCACAGTGTCAGGGCCCGGTGTGTCACCATGTCCCTCCGTGCCACCACTGCAAAACCCAATCCCTGTCACCCCCCCTCAGGATGTGACGTGGTTTCCGCTCTCCCAACGGCACCAAAACCACCCCAACCCACGGCCCCAGCCTTGGGGACACGGCAGGGCCTGGATGGGCACCCCAGGGACATGGGCAGACCCCTTCGTGGGGCACCCTGGGTGGTGCTGGGAGCTCAGACTGGGTTCTGGCCCAGTAACCGCCCAAAAGCCCCAGTTCTGGGTGGCCTGGGCCCTGGGGGAAAAGCAGGAGCTGGGGTTGCTGCTGGCATGGGGAGCCCCAAGTCACCCTAAACCTCCAGTTTTGGGGTCCCCTGATGTTGACGGTGGGGACGGGGGGTGAGCATACCCCCAGAACACCCCCGTCCCCAGGGATGAGGCATCTCCAGGGCTTTGGTTGCCCACAGAGGAGCAGGTCCAAGAGGAGAGAGGTGCCTGGGCAACCCAGGACCTGTGGAGCAGCTTCTGCCAGAAGCCAAAGCCAGGAGGGGTGGGAGAGGAGCCAGCACCGTGTGGTGCAACTAAGGGATGACTGGGCAGGGAGGGGACATCCCCATCAGGGAGGGGACAGTCTGGTGGTGGGGTCAGAAATGGCCTTGTTGGGAACCTGCTGGGACTGGGCCAGGGCTGCTGAGTGGGTCCTGGGGAGGGCAACAGCACCCAGAGGTCCCCTTTGCTGAGGAGGCAGCTGTGAGATGGATGAGACCTCCAGGAGGGACAGACCAAGGGACAACGCAGCCAAACCCCACAGCCAGGGCTCTGGCAGCAGCTGTGGGTTAGGGTTCTGCTGTGGGACACTGTCGGGTGGCCTCAGCACAGAGGGGGTGGTGGCACCCACCACGTGGGTCACCTCTGCCACTGACCTCATGTGAAACGTGAGAAAACCAAGACCAAGTGTCACGGGTGGGACAAGAGCTCTGGTGGGATGAGGGCACAGGTGGGGTGGGGGGTGCTGGGGGTGTCCCTGCACAGGTGGCTCTGCCACCAAGCCCCTGATCCCTTCCTCACCAGCAGGGCTGGGCCGGGTGGCAGGATGTGGGGACAGAGTCTGGGGACAAACTGGGTGGTGGCTGTGTCCCACCACAGCCCGGGTAGGCACGTGGTGCTGAGGGGGGGAGGAAGTGGCTCTGCTGTGGTCCCCAACGTCACACCAAGAAACTGGTTCCCATTTCCTGCTGGGGAGGGGGGACTGGCAGGGCAGGAGGTGTGGGGCAGGGGGGCAGCCAAGCACCCCAGAGGTGGCAGAGGGACATGGTCCTCCTTGTCCTCTTCCTGCCCTGGGGACAAGGATGAAGAGGCCACGGGGACTTGCCACAACCCACCCCTGATTGCCCAGCACCCTCCAGCTGGGTGCCAGCACCCTCATCCCACCCTGGCATGGAGCTCCCCCCCACCCAGGCCTGCCAGCAGTGTCACAACCTGCTGTGTCCCTGAACAGATGCCACCAAATGTGTCCCCCCTGTCCCAACCCTCTTGGGACACGAGCTGCCACAGCACCCAAGGTGCCAGCCCACCCCTGCCTGGTGCCAGGACGTGTCCAGCTGGGTCCCCCTGGGCTGTCCCCAACCCCTGGGCTGTCCCCACGAGCACCACCAGCACCTTCCGGTACCAGAAGTTGTTCTCCTATCACAGCACCCACAGCCTGGGGAAGGGGAGGGGGGGGGCGGGGGGGACGGAGCTATTTTGGGTGTCAGGAACCTCCTTTTTGTTCTGAGCTGAGCCCTGCACCCAGCCCTGGCATGAAGGACAAAGCTGAGCACCTTGTTGCCTGCACAGCACCCACCAGCTGGGGGGCACCCGGGGCTGGGTGTCACTCATGAGGGACAGAAAGCTCAGCTGGCACATGGGACCAGAGAGCATCCCAGTCTGGACCAGCAGGATGGCCCCAAGATGGGGCTTTAGGGGGACAAATGTCACGGGGGGGCCAGGCTGGTGGCAGATGGACCATGGATCCTGGGACTCTCCAGCCCTCCTGGCCACAGCTCCTGATGCTTCCACCCAAAGGAAGCCCCGCTGTCCCCTGGTGTCCCCTCCAGCACCCCCGGGCACCCTTGTCCCCTTCGAGGCTCAGCTCCAGCACCCAGCAGGATCATCCCCCCCAGAGCTCTCCTGACCCTAGCTGGGCAACCCTGGGACCAGTTGATCCCACCAGGAAGACCCTGGATTGGGGTGGACCCCAGTCCTATGGGAAGGGGCAAGGAGCAGCCAGCTCCCCACCAGGGCTGGATCCAGCATTTTCCTTTCCCAGTTGAGCTGAGGCTGACACAGAGCCCAGGGCTCACTGCTGACCCATTGCACCACCAGGGCCAGCAGCACATCTGCACACATCTGCACACATCTGCAGTGGTGACGTTTGCTGTGCTCTTCCCTCTCCCCTGCTCCTGGGAGAAGCAGCAGCAAAGCCCCCATCAGCCAAACCTCCTGTCCCCAAATGCCACCGTCCCCATCTGCCACCATCTCCAAGGCTCCAGCTGAACCCACCTCTGCTATTTCCAGCACCACACCCCTGCCTCACCACCTCACTTTTGTATTCCCGATTTCTACTTCCTGATGTGCAAAGAGGCACAAAAACAACTGCCCCAAGCAGGAGCATCCCAGCGTCCCCATCCCAGGAGGCAAGATGCTCCCCTTCCTTCACTCCATCCCAAAAAGGCACCTCGGCACATCCCAAGTCACTTGGCTTGGGGACAACCCTCCCACGATGCTGCCAATGTGGCATCTGCTGTGCTGCCCTAGCTGGGAAGGAGCCAGTTTTGAGGGAATAAAACTAAATTCTCCATTTCTTGGCAAGCCACAGGTTTACCCGACCCCTTCCTGCTGGTGCTTTGGATCCCCCTGGGCTCCACCGTTGGGGTTATTTTACCTGCCAGGTTTTGCCCCGCCAGCTCTCCCAGTTTAGGGTGTCCAGCTCAAAACTGGTTTGCACCAACGTGCTCTCCTGGCATCACCGTAACCATGGCAACGGGCTGGATCTGGACCACGTCCCACTGGGAGATGCCCAACCCAGCACCGAGCTCACAAACTCAGGAGGCGGAAAACTTGAATCCCAAGTTGAGGAATGAGGTTGGGGTTGGTGAGGATGGAGGGAGCAGCCTTGTCCTGTCCCCCTGGGGGTCCAGCTGCCCCCCCAGCATGGGAAGGGGGAAGGGAACCTGCTGAAGGCGGAAGCGAGACTGGGACACCCGATTTCACAAGATGCCTGCCTGGTTCCTGTCTGCCAACCCCCACCCCTGGGTCATCCCTGCTCCCTCTCCCTCGGGATGGAGGCACCAGGGGCCTGCAGCATCATTTTCCCCTTTTCTGATCACTTTTCAGCTCGCTCTTGCCAACCTGCTGTCACCTCCCTGCCGTTTCCTGAGGCCTCGCAGGGGTGGCGGAAGCACCCTGAGGTCCCTGTCCCCTCCTGTCACCACAGCACCCAGCACCCATTGCCCACATCCCCACCCTGCTCAGCCACCTCCCAACCTGCCCCGGCAGTGGATGTCCCACAGCACAGCCCCCCCTCTCCTAGGGGATTTTGGGGTCCTTGCTGAACCCTTCACCAGGTAGACAGCGGGGTAGAGGTGGCTGCTCCAGCTGTGATTCCTGTACCCAGATCATCCTATAAAACCCAGGAGATCCAAACAACCTTCCCAAGAAATCACATCAGGGCTGGGCTGGAGGATCCCAGCAGATCCCATTCCCAGCAGATTCCATTCCCAGCAGATCCCACCCTCACAGTGGGACCTTGTGCCCACCATGGGGTGGGTAACGGGGCTCCAGCTCCCCCCCCACGAGCTTGAGGCATTAAACACCATTAATAGGAATTATTTTTTTTCCCAGATCCCAGCCCAACCCTCCCCCACGGAACATTTTTGGGAAGGGCACGGAGAGGGGATGGAGCCCGGTGGGACCGTGGCGCCAAGGTCACGGCCAGCCGACCCTGCTCAAGGACGGGGGGTGGGGGGCAGCAGGGAGCTCCCCCCTCGGGGGTGCCGGGGGATGGTGGGTCCGGAGGGATCGGGAGCGGTGCCGGTGGCTCTGCCGGGAGAGGAGGAGGTGACAGCCGCAGCCCCGGTTGTCTGCGGCACGCTGCCGGCTCCGGGCCCTGCCGCTGCCTCCAGCCATGGCGGAGAACCGGGACCCGAGAACCGGGACCGGGGACGGGAGAGCTGGGGTCACCCGCAGAGAGCGGGGGGAGGGGGGTTCTGAGGAGGGGGGGCACAGGGGGACCCCCTCGGGCAGGGCCTGGCATCCCCCGGGGGGGTAAAAAAAATTAATGAAATGCTGCTAAATAGTAAGAAGGGATCAGTAACATCATCAGTGGTGTGGTGGCGATAAAACAACTCCAACAGTTGCAGTCTGTCTCCGGAGGATCAGGCCGGTAACGCTGCTGAGGATGCTGCGATGCCGATGATGCTGAGAAAAAGTCCGGGCAAGATTCTGCCCCCCCCCCCCCCCCCCCCCAAAACATCCCCTGAAGCGGGGGTGCCCCCCCAGCCCCCTTCCTCCCCAGCACCCCCCGTAAGGAGGGTACCCCCAGCCCCCCCCCCCCAGCCCCCCCGGAGCCCCCCACTCACCAGGGCCCTCCCGAATCGCTCCTCCAGTTCCGCAGCCGCGGGCATCGGCTGCCGGGCGGGCGGGGCGGCCGCGGGGGGGGGCCTGGGGCGGGCGGGGGTCTCGGCTCTCCCTGCCCGCAGCCCCCCCCTCCATGCCCCCGGCCGCGTTGCCCATGGCGGGGCGCGGGGTGGTGCTGGGCAGCGGGGGTGCCCGGGGAGGCTTCTCCTCCTCCTCCTCCTCCTCCTCCTCCTCTCTCCCCCCTTCTCCTCCGCCGCTCTTCGCCGCTTGCAACTTCTCCGGGGCGTTATTGCGCTGCCAACGCCTCCCCCCGCCCCCCCCCGCCCCGCGGGATGGGCTGAGCCCGACCCGGCCCCGCGGCCACAGCCCGGCGAGAGAGGCGGCACCGGCACCGGCACCGGCACCGGCACCGGCACCTGCCGGGGCTGCAGCAGCCCCGCTCCGCTCCTCTTGGGCTGGGCTATTTATTTTATTTTATTTTATTTTATTTTATTTTATTTTATTTTATTTTATTTTATTTATTATTTCCTTTTATTTTATTATTACTTTATTTACTTTACTTTGTTATTTTATTGACTTTATTATTTTATTTTCTTTTATTTTTACTTGCCTTTTAGTTATTCAATTATTTATACTTTTCAATTATATTTTATTTTACCTATTTTTCACTCCATTCCATTACACACTTTAAATTTTATTTCAGTTTTTATTTTATCATTTTCCATTCATTTCATTATCTTGTTTGACTTCAATTTTATATTGTAAATTTTATTTTATTTTTATTAATTATTTTGTCTTATTTGTTTGAATCTTGATTTTATTTTACTTTCAGTGTTTTTTAAATCTTACTTCAGTCACTCTTTCATTTGCTGTTTATATAATTTTATATTTATTTTACTCTCCTTTTTTACAGCATTTATTTCACTATTTACTGCATGTACTTTTATTTTTTTATTTTACTTCCACTTTTAATCTTATTTACATCACTATTTGTTCTGTTCCATACACATTCTTTTTTTCCCATTATTTATTTTTTATTTTCTTTTCCTTTTAGCAGTTCCCCCCCCACACCCCTGGGCTGCCCCAGCCCTGCAGCCACTTCACCCCCTCCCGTCTGGGCTGTTCGCCCCCCAGCAGGGGCTGCAAACCCTGCCCGGACACAGAGCTGTCACAGCACTGAGGTTTGGGGAGAAATCCTGAGATCTGGGGTGAGATTTGGTGAGATTTGGTGAGATCTGGGGAGGTCTGATAAGAGTTGGGGAGATTTACTGAGATTTACTGAGATTTGGTGAGATTTGGTGAGAATTGGTAAGATTTGGGGAGATTTGGGGAGATTTGGGGAGATTCAGTGAGCTCTGGGGAGGTGGCTGAGGTGTGGGAGCAGGGGGTGAGGTCAGAGGGGTTTGGGGTGCTTGTGGATGGATCCCATGGGACCCTGGGACCCCCTGTCCCCCACCCCACACATCCCTGGGCCCCATGGTGCCTGTGGCAGGGCGGGCGGTACTGGGCCAGGGCAGGCGGTACCGGGATGGGGCAGGCGGTACTGGGATGGGGCAGGCGGTACCAGGGTGGGGCAGGTGGTACTGGGATGGGGCAGGCGGTACCAGGGTGGGGCAGGTGGTACCGGGATGGGGCAGGCGGTACCGGGATGGGGCAGGCGGTACTGGGATGGGGCAGGCGGTACCAGGATGGGGCAGGTGGTACCGGGATGGAGCAGGCAGTACCGGGATGGGGCAGGCGGTAGTGGGCCAGGGCAGGTGGTACTGGGATGGGGCAGGTGGTACCGGGATGGGGCAGGCAGTACTGGGCCAGGGGAAGGTTCCCATCCTGCTCCACCATTTCTTGTCCTCCCCTGGCTCCCGGGCAGGGGACGTGGGACAGGGCCCAGGTGGCTGCCACCAGCTCCCTGGGGACACCGCGTCCTCCCCGGCACCTCCGGGGGTTTGGGAGGTGGGAGAGGACCCGTGGCAGCACCCGAATTGGGGTCACCCACATTTGGGTTTGCTCTGTTCTCCTCAGCTCAGTTTCGCTGCTGGAATCTCTGCGTTTCATTAATTATGTCAGCAACTCGTTAAATATTTTGCCTTTAATTCCCTGATCCTGGATTTTAAGGGAAGACATCACCACCCTCTGTGGGGATAGGGGTGGCCACACTCCCCGAGGGGTGTCTGTGTGAGGTGACACAGATGTCCCACACCAGGGACAGGCTCTGCTCTGGGGCAGGGGGTCTGGGGGGACCCCAGGGGTCTGTGGTCTCCCTCCTGCAGCTGGGTGAAACGTGGGTGCTGTGACTGCCACAGCTCCATCCTGGTGGGACACGGGTGCTAGGACAGGTCCTGGGCCGCCTGGGACAGTTTGATCCCATCATGTCCCCCAGCTGGGAGTGGGATGTCCCCTCGTCACGGAGCAGCAGGCAGGGGTGGGCAGGGGGGGGGCCAAGGGATCCATGTCCTGGTCCATGGGATGAGGCCATGAAATCAGAGGGAGAAACAAGGGCTGTGCCCTGAGCAGGACAGGTTTGGGGCCTCCTTGGCATGGGCCGAGCCTCACCATGGACCTGGGGTCCCTCTGACCCCCGGGGAGATGTTCCTGAGCTGCAAGGAGGGAGCCCAGTCCTGAGTTTGGAGTGCTGGGGGTTGCACCTTGGCCATGGCTGCCCCAGCACCCTGAGTACCAGGAGGGTGAGGGAGAGGAGTGCCCTGGGCACCCCAGGGACTGGGGCGACTCCAGAGCTGGAAAAACATCCAGAGTTCTGTGGTCCTTCACCTGGGTGACTTCAGGGCTCTTATCTGCTCTTCCACCCTGCAGAACCAGTCCTGGGTGCTGCACCCTGGGCTGATGAGTGTTGACCTCAAAGAGCCCCAACCACCAGAACCCAGTCAGAAGGTGGCCATGTCCCTTGGGAGGTGAGGACACCCCACATGGGTGTTCCTGAGCTTCCCTCATCACCAAAATTCCTGCGCTCACGGAGCTGCCTCTGCATCCAGCACTCCTCGAGTCTTCTCTCCTCCCACCACTTCTTTGCTGTTGGACTTGTGATTTCTGGAAGCTTTTCTCTGATGGTTCAAATCCCCTGGCTGTTACCTCCCTGCTAGAACAGTTCAGACAAAACCCAGAAACAACAGAACACATTCATCTTCAATACTTGCCCTGGGCAAATTTCTATTTTATCTCAGGAGGGTTGGCATCAGGCTCAGGTTTGTTTTCTTCATCACTTTCAGTTCACTGAAAGCCCCCAAGCAGGACACCATCCTCCTCTGTGGCTTTTTGCCCTTGTATTCACAGCTCCACAGATTTCTCAGCATTACCCCTACCCAGGAGATGGTTCCTCATCCAAACCAATGTTCCTAGGTCTGGGTTGTGAAGCCCAGACTGAAGCCTGGATTATCAGAATCTCTTGGCCCTGAGGATCCTGATGCTCCAGGAGCCCCAGGGGATTTGGCCAACTGAGCCCACCCCATGTACCCCCCCAGGAACCTGAGCCTTGGGGTGTCTGGGATGGGGGGGCTGCTCCCCCAGGCTCCCCAGGGGCATCACTCTGCCTGCGTGGGGCATTTCCTGTGCTTTATGACTCGTGGCTGAAGTGAAGGTCAACCCAAGAGTCCTTCTTGATGGAAAGATCAAGATCTTCATTCCTGTGCCTCCGAGATGCTGAGATTGGATTTCTATTTTCAGTCCTGCTGAATTTCTCAACAATTTTAATGAGTCCTGGGCCTAACTCTGCTCTTCACTCAGCCCATCACTCTCCAGAACCCATTTCTGTGCTGTCACCCACGGGGAGCAGCAGAAGGAGGAGACCCAGGTCCCTCCTGCAGCTGCTTCTGTTGGTACCTTGGGGTTTTCCACATAAAAACCAGAACTGCAGCAAGAAACCTCAGGCCTGGAGTCCTGGGAGATGGGTGTCAGGGCTGCCAGGAGGTTGGAAAACAGAGGAAGATAAACACAGTGTCCAACCAGAAATATTTTGGTGCTGTCATGTGGCTTGATGAGCCCTAACGTGGTGTTTGTTATCAGCTGCAGCTCCAGGCATTCAGCTGGGATCCCCAGGGACACGGCAGAGTCCAGGGCTGAGGAACGAGGAAAACAGGACAGAAAATGGGTAAAAAGTGGGATATGATGTGTGTGGACATGAAGGGAGGAGCAGGGGAGGAGGAAGAGGTTCCTTGGCCTCCCTCTGTTCTCCTGGGAAGGGGAAGCAAATGCCACGGGTAAAACAGGGAATAGTTTGGTTTGTTTATTTGCTTCCAAGGAGTTTCTGGTCCAACTCGGAGCAGCGAATTCACTTCTCCTGCTGTGGCAGCAGGGGAGGAACAGGAAAGAGGTGAGCTCTGAGCATTGAGAGAGGTGCTCAGACCCTGGGGGGAATGAGCCACGATGTGTGAAAACATGGAGGTGGCCTCAGCATGGTGGGGGGGTCCCCGAAAGGGCTCCTCATTCTCCAGCTGAAGTTCCCAGCTTCCAAACCAGGTTCCTTCTTCAGTGGCATCTCCTGCTCCCACCCAGGGGTGGTCCTGGGCACGGGACCTCCTGCATCCCCTGGGCAGAGGTACCCAGAACAGTGTCAGCCGTGGCCACCACCCACGGGACCAGAGCTGTGACACAGGAACTCCAGGCAGGGCTGGGTGCAGCTGGGGAGCTCCTGACACAGCAAGGGGACAACAGGGTGACAGCATCCCTCCCCCCTGACCCGGAGAAGAGCTGATGAGAGCCACAAAGTCTCCCAGCCCCGGGACCACAGGCACCCCAGTGATATCCCATCTCCAGAGGCAGCAGGATGCCCAAAGCCTGATGTGGGACCCTCCCTACGTGGTGGCCACCAGAAGGTTCTGCAAGCTGAGAGCAGGTTTTCCATGGCTCCTGTCCCTTCCATCCCTGTCCCATGCTCACTCCTGACAGCACCTCTGACACGTGTCCCCTCCGTGGATGTGAGGGGGTGGATTTGGTTCAGTTTAATTAAAACATTTTATTCCCCCTGCCCCTCGTGGCTTCACCCAGGAGGTGAGGAGGAAAAGAGGGGGAGGAGGAGGAGGAAAAGAGGGGCAGGAAAAGAGGGGCAGGAAAAGAGGGGCAGGAAAAGAGGGGCAGGAAAAGAGGGGCAGGAAAAGAGGGGCAGGAAAAGAGGGGCAGGAAAAGAGGGGCAGGAAAAGAGGGGCAGGAAAAGAGGGGCAGGAAAAGGAAGAAGAAGAGTGCCTCAGCCTTGCATTGCTGGCAGAGGGCTGGACCCTCCAGGGCAGAACCACAAGCAGGAGGGGAGGGTGACAGAGGCACAGGGTGGCTGAGGTTGAGGGGATCTCTGGAGGTCATCTGGCCCATCCTCCTGCTCCAGCAGGGCCCCCTCGAGCAGGCTGCCCAGGACCATGCCCAGATCATTTTATATCCTCAGGTGGGGGGATCACACACCCTCCCTGGCACCCTCTGCCCATGATCCATCCCCAGGTAAAAAACGTTTCCTGAGGGTCAGATGGAGCCTCCTGTGGCCCAGCCCATGGCCTCTGGTCCTGTCACCAAGCTGACTCTGGCTCTGTCCTCTCCCCCCTCTCCCTTCAGGTGGTCCCACACATGGATGGGATGCTCCTGAGCAGTCCCAGCTCCCTCAGCCTTTCCTCAGCATTCCATCACCCTTCACCGGATTCTCACCAGTATGTCCACACCTCCCTGGTACTGGGGATCCCCGAACATGACACAGATCACAGGGTGACCACAGAATGCTCTGAGCTGGAAGGGACCTTAAAGCTCCCTCAGTTCCAACCCTGCCATGCCATGGGCTGGGACCCTTCCTGCAGCTGCAGCCTCAGCCCTGCAGAGTAAAGGGAAGGAATCCCCATCCCCGAAGGAATCCCCATTCCCAAAGGAATCCCCATCCCTGGGGGGTTTCACAGCCGTGGAGCTGAGGGCCATGGGGCGGTGGTGGCCTTGTCAGTGCTAGGGGTAGAGATGGGCTTTGGGATCTCCCAGGTTGTTTCCTAGCAGAAGGATTAGGGTTTCTCAGGGTCCCCTTTCCCCACCTGCTGGTCAGACTCTGCCTAACACAGCCCAGAAACCCCTTCCCAGTACGGACACATCCTTGGGGCACGCACAACCCGGGGTCCCCAGCTGGGTGTCCCCCAGCCCCCGCCGGGTCCTGCCGTGTCCCCAGGGCAGGGCTGGGCACGTTTTTTGCAGGAAAGGGACTCCAGCCCCTGGTTTCTCCCCAAGCTGCCTCCACAGGAGGAGGTTGGAGGTGACACAGCAAGTTCTGGGTCCCCCACAGCCCTGCTGGTACCAGAACTGGCCCAGAAACAGGGAGAGCAGAGTCGCCAGGGATCATCCCGGCCCTTGCTGGGCTCAGGCCATGGTGCCAAACCCCCCCCTGAAGATGTGGGAAGAGTCTTGTGAAGCAGGGGCTGCTGGTGAGCATCCCCACCCTGTCCCTGCAGCATCCCTCCTGGACAGACAGAGGTGATGGATGGACCAGCTCCCAAAGGGAGACACAGCTCAGGCAGCTCTTTCCCAGCAATTATTTTTGGGTGGGTGGCAAAGAGCAGCACAGAGAGTGCAGAGATGCTCAGTGCTTTACTGGTGCCAAGTGAAGGCCGTGCTGAGGACAGCAGGCAGGGCTGTCCCCACAGGGACACTGTGGGAACCCAAGATCACCCCAAGAAGAGGAAACCTGGGGTCTGGATCTGGCACTTGGCCAGGCTCCTGGGGGGAGCTGCTGGAGGAGGTTTCATCTCCATCACTGCCTGCTCCCTGCCTGTCCTGGGGTTGCAGAGCTCACACCTCTCTCCTCCTCCTCCTCTTGGGCTGGCAGCTGCTCTGAGGAGCTGGGACCTGGTGGTGACAGAAGAGAAATGCCACACTGGGGACATGCCCGAGGGTTTGCTGGTGCCAGGACAGGTTGGAGAAGCTGCCCGGGACCAGAAGTTTGGGGTGACAAGGCAGAGAGAAGGGGGCTGGTGGGACACATTGGGATTGATGCTTCAGGGGCCATCACCTTCCTCATCCCCAGCCTCTGACACTCTCCTCTCCGGGCTCTGGGTCAGCAGGGTCAGCCTGTTGAGGGCCAGCAGGGCTCTGCCAGTTTTCTGGAGAGAAGAGAAGAGGAGAGGAGGAGCTCTGAGCCCCACCAGAACCATCCCCACATCCCCACATCCCCCTGGGTACCTGCCACTTGCGACGGGTCAGGAACTGCCTGATCCTCTCCTTGGAGAGCACCTTGGTGCTGCTGGGCTGGGGCTGCAGCCAGGGATGGAGCAGAGCCCCCGAGCTGGAGAGACGGCGGCTGGGGCAGAGGAGGGGGTGTCAGGGGGGGCTGCACCACCACCAGACCCTCAGGAGGTGGCATTGTCCCCTGGAGTGTCCCCTCCAGCCACCACATCCAGCTCTTTCCCCTCCAAAGCCCAGCCCAACTCTGCCCATGGGATCCCCCCCAGCTCCTACCCAGGCTCCTTCTGCAGCAGTTGCCCAATGAAGTTCTTGGCTTGCTGGGAGATCTCTGAGAAGGTCTCGTCCTCAAAGTCCCACTGGGCAGCTGTGACGTTGCTCAGTGTCTCCATGTCACTGTTCCCCAGGAAAGGGGACTCCCCGCTCAGCCTGGGGGGTGACAGGGCCATCAGTGGCAGCTCAGCCCCCCCAGCCTGCGCTGCTGTCCCCAGGAGGCACTCACAGGATGTAGCAGATGACACCAACGCTCCACATGTCCGTGGAGCAGCTCACGGGCTCAAAGGCCACCACTTCAGGAGCCATGAACTCGGGGGTGCCGTGCAGCACCTTCACAGGGGTGTCTGGAGCTGCAGAAATGAGGGAGACCACGGGGCAGGTGTGGAGCTGGGGTCTCCCTGGGGCACCCCAGCACCTCCTGGGCACATGAACCCCCACATCCAGGTGGAGCTGCCACCCCCCAGGACCCACTGCAGGTCTTGGTGCTCTCCTACACCATCTCTGGATGCCAAGAACCCCCAGAACCCGGGGGGTTTTGGGGTCTCCACCTCAGGGGCAGGGCTGGGGAGATGCAGGGCCCAGATCCAGCACCCCAGGGCTGTCTGTCCCAGAGGAAGGGGCAGAGGACATCAGGTTCCTCACTGAGGTGCCCAGGACAGGCCATGTCCCTGGGATGGTGACAGTCCCTGCCCTGGTGCCCCCCAGCAGCCCCCCCCCGTTGCTCACCCAGCTGCCGTGCCAAGCCAAAGTCGATGATCTTGAGGCAGTGGCTGCCGGGGCTGACGCAGACGATGTTCTCAGGTTTGAGGTCAAGGTGGACGATGGTCTGGTTGTGCATGAACTGCAGCCCCTCCAGGATCTGCTGCAGGTACTGGGCACTGCTGGGCTCCGTGTGCTCAAACTCATCGCCCACGATGCGCTCAAAGAGCTCCCCCCCCGCCACGCTGCAGGGGGAGGAGGTGCTGGGGACCCTGCTGGGACCCCAAGGAGGAGAAGCCCCTTCCCCAACCAGGGAACCCAGACCCAGTGCTCTGGGACCACCTCACCACTCATCTCCCCTGGGTCTGCAGGTTTCCCATCCATCCTGCACCCTATGCCAGCACCCCAGGGTGCAGGGACCCCTCCCCAATGTGCTCTGCTGGGGGAGGGCACGGTGCTGGAGACCCCCCTGAGATCTACAAACCCCAAAGACAACAAGCCCAACCAGGGAACACACTCAGTGCTCTGGGAGCATCTCATCACCCTTTTCTCCAGGGTCTGCAGACACCCCATCCATCCTGCACCCCAGGCTGCAGGGACCCCTCCCCACCCTCAGTGCTCTTCCTCGCAGGGTTCAGCACTGTCCCCCCACCCAGCCCTGTCCCTCTGCCCCACTCACTACTCCATCACCATCACCAGCTCGGTGGGGCTCTGGAAGGCAGCCAGGCACTGCACAAGACGTGGGTGATGCAGAAGGTTCATGAGCTCCACCTCTGCCCGAGCTGCCCCTTTCTCTCTTGCCGTCCTTGTCCGGAAGTATTTCCCAGCCCGGATTTTGCCGCTGGATTTTTCCTGCAGCCGGTACACGGTCCCGAACCTTCCCCTGGGGCAGAGCGAGGGTGAGAAGCCATCACCCCCCATCCCACATCCCATCCCAAATCCCCAAGCAGAGGGGGTGCAGGGTCCCCACTTACTCCCCCAGCTTCTCCAGCCGGGTGTAGAGATCAGAAACCTTCTGCTGGGTGTTGATGGCCACGTCGCAGTGCTCAAAGCTCCCCTCAGCTCCTGGGGGATGGGGCAGGGATGGAGCCTTCACAACTGGGGATCAGTTCCCTGTGCTCCCCCTCTCATGGTCATTTCTGTGCCCCCCCAGGTCTGGCCACCCTCCCCACGTGGAGTGGGACCCGGGGGTAGAGGCACCCAGGCTGGTGCCAGAGGAGCTGCTGGCAGAGCCCAGCACCCTGCAGCTCAGCTTGGGATGAAAGGATCAGGAGTCCAAGGGAAACAGGGCATGAAACAGGAGGGGATGGGAGTTGGTGTGGATCTGGGGGGGAGGGGGCTCACACCAGCACTGGGGTCCCCATGCCAGCACCTCCATCACCTCTCCTGGGGCAGTGCCCCTGCTCAGCCCTACCTGCTGCCTGGGCCATGCTGGTGCCACAGCTCCTGCCTGGGGGTGCTGGCACTGTTCAGGACGGGTGCTGGCACTGTCAGGATGGGTGCTGGATGTGGCCCCGGGTGCTGAGGGAGGTGATGCTGCAGTGTGGAGCCCCACGCTGTCACCCTGCCAGGAGAGACCCCCAGCATCCCCCACCCCATGTCCCCAGGAGGGGACCCAAAGCCCCTCAGCAAGGGGCCAAGAGCAAGAGGCCCCCTTGGCAAGGTCCCTTCTCAGGTGGGGCCAAGGTCACTCCCTGCCACCACTTTTCTCCTGCCACATCTTGCATCAGCCAGGAAATCCCCCGGAAAAGCCACATTTCTGGGGCAAAGGACCTGCTTCCTCCTGCACCTCCCTCCCCCCTCCATCCTCCCAAGGTTTGGGGCACAGGGTGATGACACCCAAGGGTGGCAGCACCCAGACCCCAACCCTCGAGCCTCAGTCACTGACCTGTCACTGACCTGTCACCAGAGGGTCCCCTCCTGTCCCAGGCCCCCCTCAGGTCCTTGCTGCTTCCCAGTCACTGTGGAGCCACCACGGAGCTGGGAAGGAAGGAGCAGTGCTGGGGGTCCTGACCCAGGAGGCTGAGGGTGTCCTGGGACCACCTCAGGGTGCAGCCCGGAGCATCCCTCCCTCTCGGGTGCTGGGAAGAGCCCGGAGCTCTCCTCCCCTTCCTTCCCAGTGGAGCCTTTCCGGGCTTGGGGGGTAAACAACCTCCAGCAGCACAGCTGAGCCCTCCCCGAACCCTGCCCAGCACCCTGGGCCCCCACCCCTCAGCACCCCCTTGAGGGTCACAAGTTGGGCTCAGCTGCCCGGGCAGGGACCTGCAGAGACCTGGCACAGCTCATGACACCGCAGAGCTCAACCCTCCCCGAGCAAATCCCGACCCTGGAGCTCCTCAGGATTTAAATCCCAGCCCCGCTCACACCCCCGCCCCCTCCCCACCCCCTCTGCGGCCGGATTCCCGCAGAGCTCCCGCACCTGAGCCTTATTCCCGGCTCCCACCCCCCCATCGCTGCCCCCAGACCCCACCCTGGGCTTGGGCTTTGCCCGGGTGAGCTCAGCTCCAGGCTCAGGGAAGCTGGGATGGAAGGGATGGGGTGCTGCAAAACTCCTCCGGGCCTCTGAGCCGGGCGGTTTGGAGGAAAACCGGGGTTTTTCGGCTCTTCTCTCCCCAAAAGCCACCTTGAGCAGCTGCTCTGGCACCCGCTGCACCGCCGTGCCTCAGTTTCCCCTGTTTCAAACCAGGAATAACACCGTGATTTCCTCCCGGAGCCGAATCCGAAGCCGGGGGTTGGGCAGTGGCCCCGAGAAGAGACCCTCCCCCTGCCCCCCCGTGTCACAGCATCCCTCGGGGATGTCACCCCCTGTCACCTGCTGCTCTGACGTTGGGTCCTGGGGTGATCCGGGGCTCTGCCAGCGCTGCCAGACGCGTCACCTCCGCTCCCGATCGGCACAAAGTCCGCGGCTGCAGCAGTGGCGGGGGACAAATGTCCCCAGGGGCACCGCGGCCTCGCTGCCTGCCTGGCCCTGTCACCTTGCCACCGGCGGGGTCGAGCTGCTGGGTGAGGGTGGTGTGGCCGGGGGTCCCCAGCGGTGTCCCCGGTGTGGTGACACTGGGAACCGATTGCTGTGCTGGGGACAGGAGCAGGACACGGGGATGGCCGGGATGGGGACAGGAGCAGGACAGCCCCATGGGAACGTGACAGCATCCAGCACTCAGACAAAGGGAAAACCCATTGGGAGCTGCTTCCCATCACCATTCCCCATCCCATCCCCATCCTCATCCCATCCCATCCCCATCCCCATCCCATCCCATCCCCATCCTCATCCCATCCCATCCCCATCCCATCCCATCCTCATCCCCATCCCATCCCATCCCCATCCCATCCCATCCCATCCCATCCCATCCCATCCCATCCCATCCCATCCCATCCCATCCCATTCCATCCCATCCCATCCCCATCCCATCCCCACCCCACTCCATCCCCATCCCATCCCCATCCCATCTCCTTCCCTCCAGGACAAGCCAGGAATCGGGGTCACATCCCCGGGACAGCTCTGTGACACCAGCCCAGTGTCCTCAGGGACGCCGCGGTGACCCCGGGAGGTGACAAGCCAGCACAGCCAGGACCAGTTCTTGTCACTAGTGTTTTTCCCAGTTCCCGCTGGGCACCGGGAAGGGCTCCATGGACCTCACCCCCACCCCTGCCCTTTGTCACACCATGGGTGTTGGGTTTGGGGACATGGCCCATCCGTGTGTCACCCACCACAGCCATCCCCCTCCCGTTAATTAATTTCCCCGGTTAATGAGTCAGTAGAGCTCACACCCGGGCGCTCCCGGGCTCCCCCTGGGCCATGGAGCCACCCGCAGGGAGGAGCCCCCAGCAGAGCCAGGGGGGGACTTCCAGGTGACCCCCCCGACCCTGAGCCCCTCATCCTCCTCCTGGGGACACGGGAACATGGGGGACACGTGGAGGGGACAGGGACATGGGGGACACAGGGAGGTAACCAGGGACATGGGGAGGGCCAGGGGACATGGAGGGTACAGGGGACACTGCAGGGGACACTCGGATCGGGGGGGACACTGAGGATCGGGGGGGACACTCGGATCGGGGCGGCCACCAGAGTCCGGGGGCCCCACAGGGGTGATGAGGGGCGGGGGGGGGATGCAGCAGGGGACATGGGGTGCAGAGGGGACCTGGGGCCACATGGGGGGACACGAGAGGTGGCACCAGGGATGAGGCCACACGGAAGCCACGGTGGAGCTGGGAGGGCCTGGGTACACCCGGGGGACACCGGGGGACATGGTGGGGACCTGGGACCTGTCGGGGACACCGAGGGACATGGTGGAGTGAGACACGTGAGGGGGGGACACGGGCGCCGTGGGGAGCGCTCAGGGGCCTGGGGACACCCAGAGGGCGTGGGGGGGCGTGAGGACCCGCGGGGGTCGTGGGGACCCGCGGGGGGGGGAGGGGCGGGACCCCCGGAGACACCGGGGAGGGGGGAGCCGGGGGCGGGGCCATGGCGGGGGGCGGGGCCTGATGTGCGCGTGTTGGGGGCGGAGCCATAGTAGGGGCGGGGCTACAGGCGGGACAATGGCGGTGTCATGAGTGGGCGTGGCCACGCCAGCGGTGGGCGGGGACCGTTGGTTTGTGGGCGTGGTCTGAAGTGCGAGGGGCGGGGGTCGTTGTTTGGTGGGCGTGGTCATTGGGCGGTGGGCGGGGCCATTGGGCGGTGGGCGGAGTCAGGTGGGGCCCCAATGGGGGGGTCTGGGGGTGACCGGGAGCGGGTGGGGACACCGAGAGTGATGGGGACACTGAGGGTGATGGGGACACCGAGGGTGTTGGGGACACTGAGGAGGGGACACTGAGGAGGGGACACCGGGGCTCTCTGCAGAGCTGGGACCCGGCACTGCGCTCCCCTCCCCAGCCCGGTCCCGGTGCTGAGGTCCTGGCCCGGTCCCAGGGGGGGGCAGCACCACCCCAGGGCTCTGCTCTGCACCCCCTAAACTGCAAACCCGGACCCCAAAACGCTCCGGGGGGAGTCCCCCCCCATGCCATGGGGGACAGGACAGGACAGGGACAGGACGGTGCTGCCGGACGGGGATGTCCCCAGAATATTCCCGGGAGGTGTGGGAAGGGTCCCAGCACCCAGGTTTTGGGGTGCTACAGAGGGCAGGAGCAGCCCCGGGTGGCAGCTGGGGCGCTGGGTGGTCCCGCTCGGGCACCCCGGGGTGCTGGGGACTGAAACACAGCTGGGGAAACCCGAAATAAATGGGAAAAAATCATTCTGAGGGCATCAAACATAAAACGTGGCAGCACCTGGAGCTCAGGGCTCAGGGGAGGTGACACTGCCACGGGCACTGGGGACACAGCCAGGACCCTGCAGGGCCAAAAAAACCCCCAAAAAAACCCAATTCCACCTGGGCCAAAACCCAACCACATCTGGGGACCTCAGAGAGCTCTGGTGTCCCTCCAGTCCTTAAATCCACCTCGTGCAGTGCTGGGTGCTGGGTGCTGGGTGCTGGGTGATAGGTGCTGGGTGCTGGGTGATGGGTGATGGGTGATGGGTGGTGGGTGGTGGGTGGTGTGGGGTACAGGGCAGGGACCCCACAGCTGTGTCCTGTAGGGCTCTGAAGGGACAGAATCCTGGGGATGGGGACATGTGGAGGGGTCAAACCCTGCCCGGGGACCTGCGGGTCCTTCAGCTGCCCAGGGCACAGCTCTGACACCTCTGCCTGGCATGGAAACCCCCCCAAGGCAATTCCCGCACCATTCCTGCCCCATTCCCGCACCATTCCTGCCCCGCCAGCTCAGGGGGTGCTGGGGGGGTGTTCAGGGAGCACCCCGGGGGGGTGGCTCTGTCCCCCCGGGAAGATCCCAGCCTCTCCCAGACAGGGAGGTGACAGGGAGAGGTGACAGGGAGAGGTGACAGGGACAACCCCTCTGGAGGAGCACAGGGGCTACCCCGGGGCCACCCCAGGGCCCCCCCAGCTCGCCGGCTCCGTGTCACCCATTGTCACCACCCCCTGGCACCGGGGCCATGGGGGACGGGGGGATCCCCAGGTGACATCTGACCCTGCAGAGGGGGTTCTGTCCCCACAGGGGGGGCCGTGCTGGGACACAGCGGGTCCGTCCCCCTCCCCCTGCACATTTTACGCCATTTGGCCCATTTTACACCGTTCCTGCCGGGCCCTTTCCAGCACCAGTAACTCCCACCCATTAAAACCGTAGCACAAAGGGAACTTTCTGATTTGGGGGTTTTCCAGCCCAGAATGAACTCAACCCCTCCGTGTCCTCCCAAAGCCCCAAACTCCACTCAGAAGCTCCCAGCAGCCAATTCCCTGAATCCTTCACCCCCAAACCCCACGGGAACACCCACACCCCCCCCCATCCCCCCGGGACAGCCCAGCCCGAGAGCTCAGCCTCTGCACGGAGATTTATGTTTTCCCTTTATGCTTTATTTATTATTTATTTCTTTATTCCTCTCCTGTGCCCCGCTCCCCAGCACACACATCACAGCCTGAACCCCCCCGGGAATCCCGGGGCCTCCTGCCAGGACGCGTTCCCGGTGCCAGAGGGAATCCCGCACCGGGAGGCACCGGGCTCAGCTCCCGCCGCGGCTCCGGGGCTCCCGGATCCAAGATGGAGCCCGGGCTCCCCCCGGGAGGAGCAGGAGGAGGCACAGCTGGGATTGGGCTGGGACACCTGGGGGGAACCACTGCCCCCCCCGGGATGTGGCTGCAAATCCCGGCCCAGGGCCGGTTCCGAAGCGAGAGAGGCACCGGGGGGCAGCAGGAGGCCACAAACCCCTCCGGAGCTGGGGGTTCCCTCCGAGCCGGGCCCCTTCCCGGAGCCCCCCACCCCCCTGGGCAGCTCCGGTGGCACCGCGGGGCCGGGCAGCACCCGGGGCCGCGTTCCCGTTTCTCTATTCCGGGCCAAACCGCCCTCCCGGGGCCCTGACCACCCAACCCTGGCTCTGCCCGCCCTGCGGAGCCCGCGGAGCTGGGGCTGCGGGTCCCCGCTCCCTCTGCGCCCGTGGGGCCCGGCCAGGACCGAGCGGGCACCGGGACCCGGACCGGGAGTTGGGCCAAGCCCCCGTCAGGCCCCGGGCGCCTATGGCCATGGCAACGCGCGGCACCGGATGTAGCGCTGCCGCTGGGCATCACGGGACAGCGAGTCCGCGGCCGCCCCCTCCCCGAGCGCCCAGCGCGCCGCAGGACTACAGCCCCCACAATGCCCCGCGGCGGGATGCGCCCCTCCCCTTCCCCTTCCAACATCGCTCCCATTGGCTCCGCCGAGCCGTCGGGCAGCGGCACGGAGGCTCCTGATTGGCGGGCGGGCGGCGGGGCTGAGGCGGTGGCTATGGCGGCCGAGCGGGCGGTGGCGGAGCGGCCGCCGCCATTTTGTGTGTGTGCGGGCGGTTCCGGGCCCCGCCGCTCCGCTGCCGAGCGGGGGGTGCGCGGTGCGGCGGGGCCGGTGAGCGGCCGGGGACCGGCGGGGGCGGGGACTCCTCCTCCGGGGTGCCGAGTCGGAAGCGCGGAGCGGCCCGGCCGGACCTCCCTTTCCCCGGGAGCGCAGCGCGGGTCTCTCCGCCGGCCCTGAGGCGGCAGCGGCCCCGCTCCTCCCGGCAGGGTGCGGCCGGGGCTGCCGGGAGAGCCGCGGCTGGAGCCGGGGAAGCCCGGAGCGGAGCCGCGGCCTCCTCCCGGGGACTGGGGGTGCGGCGGGGCGGGGGGAGGCCCAGCCCGGGCCGGGCGGTCCCGCCGTGGCTCAGCCCCGGCCTCCCCCGGAGCGCTGGGACAGGGAAAACCTTGGGTTTTCTAACGAAATCCGCGTCGCGGTGTTGGCCCGGCCCGGCCCGGCTCCCCGCGGGGCTGGTGCCTGCCTGGCCCCGAGAGGAGCGAAGTGGGGAGGAGCAGCAGCGGTGGAGATGGAAATGAGGGGCTGGGAACGGGTCCGGAGCGGGGAAGCTGCTCCGGGCATCGCACAGAACCGCGGCGGGGGCAAAGAAAAAAAAAAATCCCTGGAATTGAATCCTTTGTTTCACACGTTTTGGCCGGAGCAGCGGGGTTCTCCCCGGGTGGATCCAGTGGATCCCAGAACATGGCCTCCAGCAGCTGCTGTGTGTGTGCTGGGGCCGAAGGGAAACTTCCCGAGCTGATAATAAAGTGGAGCAAACCTTGTGCTGGAGATAGAAATGCCCCTCCTGTGGCTGGGGGAAAGCAGGAGACAGCTGGGGGGGTTCCTGTGCTGAGTTAAGGAAAAAAAACCCAAACTGGTTCTTTTTTGGAAGAAAACTAATTTTTTTTTTTTTTTTTTTTTTTTTGGTAATGAACCCACCCCTCGGTGCAGGGCAGCTTCTGGGCTGGCAGGCTCTGCAGGGGCTCAGGCATGGAGCTGGGGTTGCTGTGAGAGCCTCAGCCACGTTTCCTTCCCTCTCGGGGGGCAGATAATGCCAGCTCATCCCGGGTGTCAGCAGGACTTGGTTTGGATGTGAAACAGGGAGATTTGGGAGGCTTCTGGTGAAAAACCAGATTATTTTACAGTTATGCACTTGGTGGTGTGGGGTTTGTTGATGGGGTTGCTTTGTTGTTGTGACTCTGATGACAGTTTCTGACCTGTGTTGCTTATTGGGCCCTGAACTCAGAACCTTGGTGGTTTTTAGATTCTGCATTTCCTGACAGGTTTCTTGTCGGGTGCTTCCACACTCACACGGCAGCCCAAGATCTAATTTCAAGTTGATTTTGCCAAACCAAAGGGGTTTTGCTCTGAGCTGTGTCCCTCACACCCCCCGGGGTTGTTGGTGGGAGGGGGCCAGGGCCTGGTCCTGGCAGCTGAGGTTTGGTTCTTACAAATGGACCAGAACCTCCTGTGAAGCCTCTGTGTGTGCAGAGCTTGCTGTGCTGCAGTCTCCTCTCTTTTTTTTTTTATTTTTTTATTTTATTAACAGAGTGCTGCTTATCTTGCACCACGGGAGTCACCAGGAGATCCCAGCCCACTGGGTAAGTGGCTCCTGCTCAGCCCGGGCAGGTAACGAAGGTCAGTGCAATTAGCAGGAGGTAGTTAGGGAGCAGTGGGATTGCTCCGTGAAACCCCAGGGAGAGGGGCAAGGAGCAGCCCAGGGCAGGGTTGGGGGTTTTGGGGTTTCACTTCACACCCCGGGGCTGTCACGATGGATACTTCCTTTTTTTATTATTAATTTTTATTATTTTCTTGCAGCCTTTTCAGGGAGCTCCTCTGGTCTCCCACCCCTTCACCCCTGCCTGGGGGGTGAGGGCTGTGCCAGCCCGAGGGGGGCTCAGTGCCTCCCCCTCCCCAGCCTTTTCCTCAGCATGTGGGGGACCCCGGTGAGGGGGGGGGTGTCCCTGAGTGCCCGTGTTCCCTCAGGAGCTCTGGGGGGGCAGTTGTGGGGTCAGGGGGTGCTGCTGGCTCAGACAACCCCAGGAATGATGTGCAGGCCCCGGGGCTGCCGGGCTCAGCCTGGACTTGTTGGGACTCGTTCGGAGGGGTTGGTTACCTGCTGCCCTCTGACACCACCCAGCAGCTCCTCGGGTTTGTGTGGGATTTCCCTGAGCTGGGGGGATGGGGAGGGAGGTGTGGGGGAAGCACACGGGGGGTTCGGGGGTCCCCATGGGGCTGTGTCTGCCCGGAGGTTTGGGCACAGGAGCTGTCGGCAGGGAGCAGGAGGGGAGGGGATCGTTACAGTGCTGGAGGGGCTCCTGGAGGTCTGATTGCTGCAGGATTTGTGGAGAACTCTTCCTGGGAGTTAAAGTAACAACTTGAGGTGAGTCCAGCCCTGTGGTGCCTGAGCTGGGAAACAGCCCTGGCTGGAACACCCCCCACCCCCATCACCCTTCCCTAATATGTTTTTGTTACTTAGTGTTTCCCCTTAGCCAGGTCCCAGGACCTCCATTTCATGGCTCCTGAAGCAGACTCCTCCTGGCAGGGCCCTGCCCCAGGACATCACCACCATGGCAGCAGGGACAGGGAGCAGGAAGGGGGCCTTGGGGGGAAATCCCTGGAGGGAAGGAGCCCGGGGGCCTGGGCACTGCCCCCCAGCCCTGGCTCTGCCCCCCCAGCCCTGGCTCTGCCCCCCCAGCCCTGGCTCTGCCCCCCCAGCCCTGGCACTGCCCCCCAGCCCTGGCACTGCCCCCCAGCCCTGCCTCTGCCCCGTGCTGATGGGGCAATGGGGAGGAGCTGGGTGGCTACCAGCCTATGGGGCAAATAGCCCTCCAGAGGTTCCTTGTTCCCCCCTGGAGTGGGGTCAGGGTGGTGTTAAACCCCCCCAGCAGAGCCCCCCCAGCTCCCCACTCCTCAGCCATTGATAAAAGCTCCTTTTCCACCACTCTGTTGGGGTGGGGTCACCACAGCTGCTCCCCAGTTACCAGTTACACATTCCCAGTTTGGACCTAATGCCCTCCAGGAGTTTGTGGGGATTTAATGCAATTCAGTCCAACTCTCTAATTTATTTGTTTTTCCCCCCAGAACCCCCCCAGCTGCCTGGCCCTGCTCCTGCCGCTCCCCTCCCGGGGAAGGCTGAGCCCTCAGCCCGTCAGCCATGTCACAGCCCCAGCACCACAACTTTTCCCTGGGCCACTCCAAAGCTTGAAGTTTCTCCTTTAGTTACCCCTAAAACCCCATTTTTAGCCATTTTTAGGCCGTTTGTGCCCAGATTTCAGGTTCCTGGGCCCAGTTCCTCCAGGCCTGGGGGGAGCAGAGCTCACTTGAAGCCAACCTTGCAGCAAACAGATCCCAGGTTATGAAGTGTCCCCACTGCCCAGACCACTCCAGGAGCTTTTCCAGGGATTTTTAACTATTTCAGCTCACAGAGCAGGGTGGGAACTGAAGATCAGTGGGGGAAAAGAACAGAAAGGGCTAAGGGGGAAATTTCAGCTCCTTTTAACCCAACACCAACAACCACCGAGCACTTAGAGCACCATGAGAATGCTTCAGAGTGAGTTCCCTGCTGGAATGCCAGGCAGAGTATTCTCTACAAATCACACCAAACCCGTTACAGTTACAAGTAATTAAATTTATTAGACCTCTGTATTTTTTATAGTCAGTTTTGGCCAATTTACAGCTTTCCTGGGGATCTTTTTTTTTTTTTTTTTTTTTTTTTTGGTTTAGACACACAAAAAAACCCCAACCTTAAAATCAACTCATAAACCAAGTGTCACAAATACATCAACCCCACCGTCCCTTCACAGCACCCCAACGCAGGAGGGGCCTGGCCCCCCCCCGCGCTTTCCTCTCGTTAAAAAGGGTCCCCGCTCTCTGTACAAGGTGTAGCCTGTGACACCACCGCTGTAAAAACCCCCCCGTGTCCCCCCCGCCCCCCAGTGTCACTCCCCCTGCTTGCAGGGGTCCTGCCCGCTCAGGTCCCTCTCCCGCAGCAGCCGCAGGTTCTCCGCTCTCAACCTGTCCACCTCCAGCTCCAGCTGCCGCACCCGCGTCTCCGTCGCTTCCCCCCCGTGTTTTTTGCTCTCCATCCTCAGCCGGTTGTTCTCCTCCTCCATGCGGGAGAGACATTTCTCCAGCTCCAGGTATTCCTTCACCAGCTCCTGCTTGCTCATGTTCTGCAGGCTCTCCACATGGTACCGCTCGTAGGTCTCCGAGAAGTCCCTCTGCAGAAACTCGCTGCCGTCGCCCCCCATCCCGTCGCTGCCCCCGTCCTCCTCCGCCGCCTCCTCCAGGAAATCCTCCTCGCTCGTGTCGTCCGACTTGGCGGCCGCTCGCCGGGGGTACAGCCCGGTTTTCAGGTCGGGCTCCTCCTGGTCGTGGTCCTCCATCAGGAACTGCGTGGTGTTGTAGGGGGCCACCGGTTGCCCCTTGGCGAACATCTCGGCGCGCAGCCGGGAGGCGCGGAGGCTCTGCCGCTCGTCGAACTGCTGCTTCTCCTCCCAGCTCAGCTTCGAGTAAGGCTTCCAGCGCCGCTTCTTCTTCGACGGCCGCCGCCGGTGCTTCTTCTTCACCGGCCACTCCTCGGTGCGCCCCACCGAGGGCCGGTACCGCGGGCCCAGGCCGGGACGCGCCGCTCCTCCCGCCGCCGGCCGCCCCTCGGCTCCGCCCGCGCCCTCCGCCGCCTCCTCCGCCCCGGGGGCCGGCAGCCGACCCGCCTCGCCGTCCGCCGCCTCTCCGCGCTCGGGCTCCGGCTGCGGCTCGGGCCGGGACTCCGGCTCGCCGCGGGGCTCCGCTTCGCACTGGGGCTCGGGCTCGGGCTCCGGCCCCGGCTCGGCGGACGCCGCGTCGGCCATGGCGTTGGGCTGCGCTCCGTCGGGGACCGGCGCTACCCGCACCGCATGGGGCCCTCCCGACACCCTCCGTCTGCCGCTGCCCTCAGGCCGCCCGGGCCATGGCGCGGGGCCCGGGCCCCGGGGGTCACCGTCACCACCGGCACCGGCCGCCGAGGGGTTAACGCCGCCGGGCCCGCCCCCCCGCGCGCATGGCACGCGCCACCGCCTCCCGCCACGCCCCTCCCCGCGCTCCCACCCGCCGCCGCCGCCGCCGCCTCCCGACTGCCGCTCCCCGCCCGCTCCCCCGCCTCATATACCCGCGCGCGCCCCGGCCCCGCCCCGCGCAGGCGCGCTGCTCGCCCCTCCCCGCGGCACGCGGGGACCCGCAGTGCCCCGCCCCCGCCGCGCGCCCGCCGCCGCCGCTACGGTTCCCCGCACGCGGGCGGCGCCGCCGAGCGGCCAATGGGCGGGCGGGGGGGGCGGGGCCGTCCGGCGGGCGACGCCCCCTGGAGGGGGCGGGAGGGCGGTGCCCGTTGGCCGCGGAGGACGCCGCTCTCGAGCGGCGCAGCCAATCCCGAGGGCCGGGGGGCGGGGCCGGCACGTACCACGCGCGGAGGGGGCGTCCCCCCCACCCGGGGCCGCGCGCGCCTCGCGACCTTCAGGGCCGCGCCGAGGGCAGCGCGTGCGTGGATCCCCCACGCGCCTCCCCACGCGCGCCCGTGGGGCGGCTCGGAGGAGCGCGAGCCCGCGGGGGGCGGGGCTGGGGCTGGAGCGGCCCCGCGGAGGGAGATGTAAACAAACCCGGGCGGAAACAAGGCCCGGCTTAAAGGCGCCGCGTCCCTTTCTGTCCAGGGGCGGAGCTGCGCTACAGAACGCCTGGGGCTGCCCGCGGGGGGAGGGGGACAGGGGGGAAGGGGCACCCTGGTCTCGCCGCCCCCCCCCCGTGTCCGTGTCCCCCCCCGCACAGTTCCCGTGTTACCCCCACAGTGCCCGCGTCCCCCCTGCCACGGTCCCAGGGGCCCCACGGCCGGGGGCAGAACACCCCGAGAGGACCCGTGGCCCGGGGGTCCTTGGGGGAGCCGTGGCTGGGGGGCCATGGAGGGGCCTGTGGGATGCGGGGCCTGGGGCACAGGGAGGGGGTGGGGACACCCCGGGGGGGGGGGGGTTTGTCCCACGTTGTGGCCGCAGAACGGGGCCTGGCCCAGGCCCCCCCGTCGCTGCCCACCCCCCCGCAGCCCCCCCGGCCCGGGGGTCACGGCGTGGAGGCCCCTGGGGAAGGCGCCGTTGGGGGTTCTGCGGGTCCCCAAGAGCCGCCCCCACACCCCGGGTCGCCGCCGTGGGAGTCCCCGGTGAGAGCCCCCGCCGGCGGGCAGCGGAGCGGGGCAGGGGCCCGGTGCCGGTCCCGGTGGCACCGGAGGCCTCGGCTCGGCCGGTGCTGCCCACAGCTCAGCGGGAGGAGCGGGCCCGGGGACAGGGCCGGGCCGGGCAGGTGCCACCGTGCGGGGACAGCGCGGGGGGAACAGGCGGGGCCGGGGGCTCTCCAAAGGCAACTTTAATTGCGGCGGGGTGACTGCCCGGAGCCCCGTGTCCTGCCACCCGCGGACGGGAGCGGGGGGATCCCCGGGGACGCGCTGGGGCGGTCCCACCCCCCCCTCCCGGTTCCCGGTTCCCGGTGCCGTCCCGGCGCTGCTGGCGGTGCGGGGCGGGGGTCCCGCAGGAGCCCCCGGGCTGCGTGAGGCGATTCCCGCGTCAGCCGGTGGAGCCTCCCCGGCGGGCGAAGCGGTGGGGACACGGCTGTCACCTCTGTCACCTCTTCCTGCCCTGCCAGCGGCGCAGCAGCCACTGGGTGATGAAGGGCCAAGCGAAGAGGAAGAGGAGGGTGTGCGGGGACACGGGCAGGGGCCACGGGGACGCTGCCTGGCGAGAGGACAGAGAAGAGGGGGTGTGAGGAGAGGGACAAGAGTGTCACGGGTGTCACCAAACATCCCCCTCCCCCCCGGTGTTCCATCGAGAGGCAGGTGGCGGGAGGTCACTGTCACCGCAGCTCTCTGTCATCCTGTGGCCATCTTGCATCAAAACTTGTCCCTGGTGCCCAGGTGCTGGGGACACGGCCCCAGGGATGTCACCTGCTCCCCAGATCAGGGACCCTTCCCCAGCCTGTCCCCTCATGCCAGATCTCCAGGACCCACGGTGTGCAGGCAGCCAGGCCCTTTGGGGCAGGCTGTGGGGCAGCAGGGACACCACGGAGCAGGGACACGATGGAGCAAGGGACACCATCTCCAAATTACCTGTGAAGGGAGTGCCTGGCCAGGGCCTGTCCCCCCCCTGTGCCCCTGCAAGACAGGAGAGGGTGTGGGGTGTGAGCAGGACTGAGCCCCCGAGATTCCTGTCTGCACTTCCACTTTCCACCTGCACCCCCATTCCCTGCCTGCACCCCAGATCCCCGCACTCCCATTCCCTGCCTGCACCCCCATTCCTTGCCTGCACCCCAGATCCCCGCACCCCCATTCCCTGCCAGCACCTCACTCCCCGTCCTACCCCAGAGCAGTCCCGGTGGCCCCGCAGTGGCCCCGCAGTGTCGGTACCTGCTGGGCCGTGCGGGTCTCCAGCTGGCTCAGCCGTTCCAGCACCCTCCTCATGTCGTCCTGCAGTGCCCGCACCGTGCCGGCCACGCGTGTCTCCAGCTCTGCCGGCAGCTCCCGGGGCAGCGCGGGGCCGTCCCGCCCTGTCCCGCACTGCCGGGGATCTGCGGGGACAAAGGCGCTGGCAGGGGGGGTCCGGTGGGTGCTTCCCGCACGCTGCCGGTCCGGCCGGCACCGCGGCTGCTCCAGCCCAGACGTGGCAGTGGGGCTGTGCGTGGGGACACCTCCCCGGGCAGCAGCCGTGGCCGTGGGTGCCAGCTGAGCCAGCAGCTGCAGGAGGGGCAGTGGCTCTGCTGGGGGGGACCCCTGGGCCTGTGCCCGCCTCCCCCCGGGCTCCAACCCCCCCTGGCACATCCCGGGCAGCCCAGGAAGGGTCTGAGGAACACCGGAGGCAGTGGGCAGTGCCAGAGGTGGTGGCACCAGGGATGAGGGTGACAATGCCACCTCACCACAACCCCCAGGATGTGTCTGACAGACACCAAGGTGGGCAGGAGGCTCCTTGTCCCCGCTCAGGGCCTGGCTGTCCCCAGATGCCAGCAGGGATGTGGGTGGCACTGCAGGAGCAGGGTGTCCCCGGGCCTGGCTTCACCCCCTGCCCCCCAGCAGTCAAAGCCCCTGGCAGTGGTGACCACAGGCAGGAGCTGGGCTCCACACTCCTCCCACTCCCAGCAACCCCAAATGCCCAAGTTCAGGGAATTTAGCACTATTTTGGGAAGCAGGAGACACAAGGGACACTTCCTAGGAGAGGAGACACGGAACTGCCGGGGTGCTGGCAATGGAGAGGGGACACTGCACCCTCCTTATGGCTGCCAACAACCACCCCTGGGGGCTGGAGCCAAACCCTGCTCCCTGATGGTGCCCACAGCCCCCAACCCCCCCTCTCAGCCCCCCAGACATCCCCTGACACCCCCCCCCGTGGGGTGGTGGTCAGGGAGCAGCAGAGGGACCCAAATGCTTCACCCACCTCTCGGGGTGCTCCTGCCCTCTGCTCTTCGGCCTTCGCCCCCCTCACCCTGCCCGCCGGGGGGGCACAGGCCCAGCGGGCACCCAGCCTGTGCCAGGGGAGAGGAGAGGGGTCCTGAGCCCCCCGGTTCCCTGCCCGGGGGCTGGGGGGGGTCCTGAGCCCCCCGGTTCCCTGCCTGGGGGCTGGGGGAGCACAGCAGCTGAGGATGGGGCACTGGTGGTGCCTCTGCCCACTGGGGTGGGGATGGAGAGGGGGCAGCTCAGAGCCCTGGGGAGGTGCTGGAGAGGGGCACAGAGCTCCTGTGAGAAGGAGGGTGGGCAGGGGGCTACTCCCCTAGACCCCCACACCCTGACCCACACCGTGACACCTCGGGCAGTGCGGGGAGCAGGGCTGTGAGGGGCCCACCCAGCCTGTCTGGGACTACCAGCCTGGCTCAGCCCCACGGCCACCAGTGTCCCCTGAGCCGTGCTGCAGGGGTGAGGGGCCCACGGGTGTGCACTGAGGGGTCCTCAGCATCCCCCCGGTGACAGGGACACAAAGCTCAGGGCCAGGCTGGCCTGGGGCTCACAGGTGCCCAGGAAGGTGACACCGAGGGGCTGGGTGGCAGGGTGGTGGTGGCAGGGCAGGGGGGGCTGGTGACACGGAGGTGGCAGGGCAGGACCCGGGTGCTCCTGTTACCTGCTCGGGCTCCACCTGCTCCAGGGTGTCACAGAACACATCCCCCTCCGAGTCACTGGTCACCGGGCCACCCTCGGTGGCCTCTGTGGCCGGAGCCAGCCCGTCCCCTGGAAGGGAACACAGGGCTCAGGGTGGCACAGGGGTGGCACAGGGGTGGCAGGGCCGTGTCCCCAGGGCAGCACGGTGACAGATGTGCAGGCAGCACCCGCCAGCACCACACCGGGCAGGAGCAGGGGGAAACTGAGGCACGGAAGGTGCTGGACTGGCTCCGCACGGCTGCCCGGGTGGTGGCTCCGAGTCCAAGGACCAAACTCCCCCTTTCCCTGTGGCAAAGCCCTGGCACAGGCACTCCCTGGCACGCTGCCATGGCAGGGGGGGGTTCTCTGCCCACACCCCGGGCGATCCAGGGCTGCTGGGAGCCCTCACACGCTGGGTGGCACAGTGTGACCCGCCAGGCGGGTGGGGACACTGCCCGGCTCCCCGCAGGCTGGCAGCCCGGGCGCAGGGGGACGGGCAGGGCCTGGGTGCTCGGTGACCATATATGATCCTGGGGGAGGCTGGGAACCGCCTGCCCGGAGCATCCTGCCCGGAGCGGGGCACGGGCTGGGGCTCCCGGGGACGGCAGAGCCGGGGGAGCCCCACGGGTGGGTGTGCGAGGGGCAGTGGGGACGGGCGGGCAGGGGAGGAGGCAGGACGGGGAGGGGATCGGAACGGAGCTGCCGGTGCCGGGTAGGGATGGACGGGGCTGGAGCGGAGGGCGGAGGTTCCCTCCTGGAGCACTGGGGGTGTTTCCCCAGTTTTCCACAGGGCACAGCCTCGCCCTCCCGCTGCCCTTGGGCACAACCCGGCCCCTTTGCCCCGGGAAGAGTCCAAGCAACACGCCCGGGGCTGCCCAGAGCCGGAGCCACGGGAAGCTCCGGAAAGGTCCCGCTGTCCGGGAATGCCGGTGGCAGCGGAGCCGAGGCCGCTGTGTCCCTGCCCGGTGCCTCCTCCCGGGGTCTCTGCTGGGTGCTGCCACGCCAGGGAGACCAACCTGGCACCTGCTGCCCGTCCCGATGCTCCCGGGGGGTTCCGGGGGGCTCCTCCTGGCTGGGATCGGCTGTCGGCTCCCGGCTGCCTGCAGGGAGGGGAAGGGGCAGGGGTGAGGGGCACCGAGGGGACAGTGCCCGGGGGCACCGAGGGGACAGTGCCCGGAGCTGCCAGCACAGCGGGGGGACAGGGACACAGAGGGATGGCAGGGACTGGGGAGGGGCTGGACCCCTGTGCGGGAAGGAGGAATCCATGGGAACTCCACCCCTGCCCAGACCCTGCCCCACGCCTGGGGGTGCCAGGGGAGTCCCTGTCCCCAAGCCCCTGTGGCACAGCCTCTGTCCTTGTCCCCTGGCAGGGCACACGTGGTGACAAACAGAGCCCAAGAGGAGTGGTGGCTGGGGACACAGCAGCCCCCAGAACAGGCTGGGGGTCCCAGCCCTCCCCCCGGAGCCCTGGGGATCAAGCTCAGCCACGTTTCCAGCAGCCCCAGGACTTTGCTCTCTGCTGCTGCCCGGGCAGGGATGTGGCAGTGCTGCCCCCGGGACCCACAGAGCCCAGCCCAGGGGACTGAACCCCCCAGGGGGATGAGGGCAGCCCCCACCCCACACAGGAGCCAGGGCTGCTCTGCTCAGGGAGAGAGCAAAACCCCAAATCCCTACTCAGTGCCTGTGCTGCCACCCCTGAGCACTGCCAGGTTCATAGAATCCCAGAATCCCAGACTGGTTTGGGTTGGCAGGGACCTTAAAGCCCCCCCAGTGCCACCCCTGCCATGGGCAGGGACACCTCCCACCAGCCCAGGGGGCTCCAAGCCCCATCCAACCTTCAACACTGCCAGGGATGGGGCAGCCACAGCTTCTGGAGGCAACCTGGGCACCCAGGGGCTCAGCACCCTCACCCCAAACAATTTCTTCCTAATGTCTGTGAATATACCCCAAAAGTTCATCTGCTGCCCACCTCACCCACTGGAGGTTGGCACAGCCAAACCACTGACGTGCAGCTGGCAGGATCCCCCTGAAGCTGCTGACACCTTTCTGACCCCTCACATCCAGCCCCTCACTCCTTCAGAGGCCTCCCCCAGTCAGACCCACTGAGCACTGCCCTGCTCTGGGGGTGGAACGGGTCCCCAGCCCCCTCACAGCAGGAGGCAGCAGCCACAGGCACAGAAAAGGCTGGGAATGACCCTTCTCCTGCACAAGGGGGTCCCAGTCATCCTGTTTTCAGCCTTGGTTTATCCCCATTCCCTCTGGCAGGGACTCTGCAGCCTATCCCCATGTTTACAGCCACCGCTCCCTGTGCAGAGCCCGGGGGTGCTGCCAAGAGCAAGCCCAGCCCAGCCCCAGCTCTGCTTTCGCTCCTCAGGGATTCGGTGTCTGGAAGCCAAAATCTCTGAATTTCTCCCCTCAAAGTTTTGTGAGGAGAAAACCCAGACTTGAAAAGACCTGAGCCACTTGAAGAGGAGCCTGTTTGGAGATGCCCAAACAAGGACCTTGGCAGCAGCTGCCCCGTGGCAGGAGGGTCAGGCAGGATCTGCTGTGTCTGTTCTGTCCTGTCCCCCTCTCACAACAAATGTGTGCTGGGGAAGAGCAGAGCCCGGAGGTGAGGGCTGTACGGGTGCAGAAGCAAGCATGGGACAGCAGGAGTGAAGTGCCAGGAGACAGAAGTGTGTCAGAGGAGTGAGGGATGTGCTGGGCACAGGCACAGCAGCTCCCACTCACCCCCTTTCCTCTTGAAGAAGGTCTCAGGGGGCCGGGGCATGTCGTGGATCACCTCATAGAGTGGCTCAAAGTACCTGAACATCTCCTCCGTTGTCTCATCCATGGGCACTGTGTCGATGACCTAGGGAGGGGACAGAGCTTGTGACGGGCACCAAGCACCCCACAACCCCTCTCTCCCCCTTCCCATTACCTTTTGGGCCACCTTCTTCATCTCAGCCACATAAGCTGCCATCGCCTCCTCCTTGGACATCTTCCCCAGGCTGTGCCAGGCGTCCCTGGGGGTGACAGGAGCTGTGAGCTGGAGGGGAGGGGGGGGAGTAATTCGGACCAGAAGTGGGGCCACCCCAACGCCCCCCCCCGGGGGCCTTACCACTTGTACCGGCCGATAGGGTCCCAGAAGCCGGGTCTCGGGCCTTGGCATCGCCCCGCCGTCGCCTGCTTGTAGTAGCTGTAGAACCGCAGCATCTCCTCATAGGAGGGCCGGTACGAACCTATGGAGGCGACACATCAGCGAAGCCGGGAACGGGGCCGGGGCGCTGCGGCCGCGGCCGCCGCCGCGGCCGCAGCTCCCCGGCCCCGTTCCCGGCTTCCTACTCACCGCTCCGGGGTAGCCCTTGGATAACCTGAACAGCAGCTCGGAACTGAGCCCCGCAGTTCGCCGCCTCCTCCATGGCGCTGACCCCGACCCCGTCCCCGCTGCTGCCGCTGCTCTGAGGGGAAGAGCGCGGGGAACCAATCAGCGCCCGCCTTCAATCGGGCCCTCAGCATTCTGACCAATCAGAGCGCCGCTTCCGAATCGGGACGCGCTGCCCCCTTTCCCGCCCCTTGGCTCCCCGGCGCGTCGCAGCCAATGAGGAGGCGAGGAGACAGCGCCCCCTGCTGGGAGAGGGAGGGATGGAGGGAGGGGTGTGGGGCGCCCTCTGGTGGGATGAGGGAGGGACTGCAGAGGGACAGGGACAGGGACAGGGACAGGGACAGGGACAGGGAACGGGGACGGGGACGGGGACAGGGATAGGGATAGGGATAGGGATAGGGATAGGGATAGGGATAGGGATAGGGATAAGGATAGGGATAGGGACGGGGACGGGGACGGGGACGGGGACAGGGACAGGGACAGGGATAGGGATAGGGATAGGGAAAGGGATAGGGATAGGGATAGGGATAGGGATAGGGATAGGGATAGGGATAGGGATAGGGATAGGGATAGGGATAGGGATAGGGATGGGGACAGGGACAGGGAACGGGGGCCGGGACAGGGATGGGGACGGGGACAGGGATAGGGACAGGGATAGGGACGGGGAGCATCGGGACAGGGACGGGGACAGAGAACCGGGACGGGGATAATGAGCATGGGGACAGGGACAGCCATAAGGAGCATCGGGATAGGAACAGGGACAAGGAGCACTGGGGCAGGGACAGAGCACAGGGACAGGGAAAATGAGCATCGGGACAGGGACAGCCATAAGGAGCATCGGGATAGGAACAGGGGCAAGGAGCACAGGGACAAGGACAGAAACAGGGATGGGGAGAGAGCAGAGTGAGCATCAGGACAGGGACAAGGGCAGAGAACCGGGACAGGGATAATGACATCGGGACAAGGACAGGGACAGGCAGCATGGGGACAGGGACAGCCACAAAGAGCATCGGGATAGGATCAGGGACAGAGCACAGGGAGAGGGATATTGAGCATCGGGACAAGTACAGGGAAGGGACAATGGGCATCAGGACAGGGACCATCGGGACAAGGATAATGAGCATCGGGACAAGGACAGAAACAGGGGCAGTGAGCACCGCGATAGGGACAGTGACAACAGGAATTGAGAATGCGACAGGAAGCACAGGGACAGGGACTCAGAGCACCGGGATAGGGAGAGTGGGAGTGAGCATCGGGACTGGCACAAGGAGAGAGATGGTGACAATGAGCACTGGGACAGTGACACAAGACACTGGGACTGGGGTGGGGAGTGGGGAGACCAAGTACAAGGGACAGTAACACTGAGTAACAGAACAGGGCACTGGGACAGTGACACTGAGCACTGGGACAGTGCTGCAGTGCAGCAGGCACAGAACACTGCATGGGGACACTGCATGGGGACACTGCATGGGGACACTGCATGGGACAATGCTCAGCTGCGGTGTCCCCAAACATCCCCTGGTGCTCCGGGACATTGCACCAGGGCACAGGGTGACACGCGGGGACAGGGCACTGGCCCACCTGGGGCTGTGCAGCAGCAGCACGGGTGTCTCCGTGGGGCAATGCCGTGGGGTGACATCCTGGGGTGACATCCTGGGGCAATGGGGCTGTGCTGTGGGACACCGGGACAGTCATCCAGGAGAGGGGGAGGGGATCCCCCGGGAGGGGGGGGAGCTCATTCCCGGTGCTCACCGGGACACCGGCTCCTTCCCGGCCCGGCCCCGGTCAGCACAAATGGTTAACCCCGCCCGGGCTGAGATGCGGCTCCTCTCGGTACTTCCCCGGTCCCGGCCCCGGTTCCGGCGGGGCCGCCCAGCTCCAGTCCCGCCCCAGCCCCATCCGCCACCGCCTAGTTCGGCTGTACCGGACGGGGAGCACCGGGGGTACCGGGAGAACAGGGAGCACCGGGAGAAGCGGGGGCACCGACGGCACCGGGTGCACCGGGGGTACTGGGAGAACCCGGAGAACCGGGGGCACCAGGAGAACAGGGGGGTACCGGGGATACAGGAAGTACCGGGAGTGCACCGGGGGCACCGGGAGCACCAGGAGTACCGGGGACACCGGCCCCCACCATGATCTGCGGCAGGAGGGCTCTTCCCGAGCAGCCCCGCACCCCCCCGCACGGCCCCGGTGTCCCTCGGCCCGGCAGAGCCCTGAGGAAAATGGGTGAGTCCCGGGACAAGGGGGGCACCGGGTGGAGACCCCGGGGGGGCTGTGCCGGGGGAGGTCCTGGTGTCTGGGAAGGTCCCGAAGTGGTTGGGGACCCCCATGGCAAGGATGGACCCACATGGCCAGGAGTGTCCCCAGGGTTAAAGGGGACCCCCATGGCATAGTGTCCCCAAGATAGAGTCCCCAGGCAGGAAATTGTCCCCATGGCAGGGAGTGTCCCCGGAGCTAATGGGGTCCCCCAGATCAGGACAGGGTCCCCGTGGCTGGGAGGGGTCCCAAAGGCAGCCCCAGAATAGCTGAGTATTGCCCAAGATGTTGGGGGGCAGCAGGGTTGGGGTTTGGCCACTTCACAAGTGACAGGAGCCCTCCTGCTCAGCGTGTTCATTGTCCCCATGGCTCAGCTCCAGCTCCCTGGAACCCTCACCCCATACCCTGCCTCAGTTTCCCCACAGATGGGTGTCATCATCAGCTTGGGGGCTCCCTGGCCCCACGGCATCTCAGGACCCCCCCAACCCCCCGGCAGCCAGAGCAGGACCCATGGGTGCCCATCAGGGTCGTGGTGTGGCACTGGCGGTGGCTGGACAGGGCAGGGACCCCCACCATGGAGTGGACCCCCACACCATGGCCCGCGGGTCCCCCGAGGCCACCGTGTCCCTGTGCCCGGCCCCGCTGCCAGCACCGACCCGTGATCCCCCGGCGGGGTTTGGGCAGGATTGGGGCGGGATTGGGGCGGGATTGGGGCGGGATTTGGGCGGGATTTGGGCAGGATTGGGGCGGGATTGGGGCGGGATTTGGGCAGGATTGGGGCGGGATTGGGGCGGGATTGGGGCGGGATTGGGGCGGGATTTGGGCAGCTCTGCTGGGTTCAGCCCCTGGGCTGTCAGCGATCCAGGCTCTGCCAATGCCCTGACAGGTCCTGTCGGTCCTGGACAGCCACACGGTGACCCAGAGGGACATGGTGGCTTGTCCTGGCTGTCCTCTCCTGTCTGTGCTGTCCATCCCATCCTGTTCCATCCCATCTCCATCCCATTCCCACCCCCCAGGGGACAGTGACCCATCCCCATCTCCCCTGGTGTCCCCACACCCCAGGGGACAGTGCTCCACGGCAGCACAGCAGGAGCCAGCCGTGGTGGCCCTGGGGACAAGAGTCCTGGTCCCCTGGGGTGGCCTTTGGGACACAAGTCGTGGTTCCCTGGGTGGTCCTGGGGACATAAGTCTCCGGGGTTCGTTGTGGGGTCCCCTGGGTGTCCCCCAGCACCCAGGATGTCCCACAGGATGCTGATGGATGGGGGAAATGTGGAGGAACCTGCATCACCCCCCAGGATGGGGACAACCAGGATGGGGTGGCCAGGCCACCAAAAGCCCAGCACAGCCCTGGGGGGAGAGAGGGTAACAGCAACTCCCAAAGTCACCATCCCCAGCCACATCTGATCCCACCATGGGCTGCAGGGACAGTGCCATCACCATGAGGTCCCCAGGAGGGCCCTGCTACCATGCATCCCCAAGGGGACCCCATGGCCCCATGTCCCATGGCCGGGGGCTGCATTCCCAACCCACAGCCACAGATTCACACCCAGTGTCAGCTGAATAAAGGTTTTTTTTGAACAGAGCCTGTCCTGCTGTCCCTGTCACCTCCCGGGGCCCCTGGGGGTGGGATGGGGGGGGACACAAGGGCTGAGGTCACCCTGAGACACAGCACTACCCATGGGTGCTGCACCCATGGCAGGGGGCACTCATCAGAGCAGCCCCCAAAATGTGAGGGAGGAGCGGAGGGTCCTGCCAGACACCCCCACCCCCCAGGAGGGGACACAGGAGGGGACACAGAGGTACCCTGGTGGCACGGGGGGGGAGGTGCTGGGCTCCTGCTGTGTGTGTCCCACCCCAGGGCCCTGCAGCTCCAGAGCAGGGAGGGGACAGCGGGTGCAGGGCTTCGGGGTGCAGTTGGGAAACCTTTGGTTGGCAGGGCTGGAGCTCTCGAGGGATTTGGGGGGGCAGGGGTCCCCTGGGGTCCCCTCAGGGTGGGGAGGAGAGGCTGCTGCCTGGGGGGTCTCAATGGGATGGGGGAACAGAAACCTTGGAGGTCACAGGAGGGGTTGAACAGGAGAGACCCTGGGGGTGGAGATGCCCAAGGTGGGGGGCAGGGTGGGGGCTCCTCCCTGCATCCTGCTCCAGCGTGTGTACCCATGTTCCCACACCTCTATCCATGTCCCAGCATGTATATCCATGTTCCACGTGTATCCATGTTCTCACAAGTGTATCCATGCTCCTATGTATGTATCCATGTCCCAACGTGTGCATCCACATTCCCACACCTCTATCCCTGCTCCCACACTTCCAGAGGAAAGCAGCAAAGCAGAGACCCCGGTGGGGCAGCAGTGGTGATGGATCCTTCCCCCAGTGATGGAGAGGAAAGACCCCACAGAGTCAGAGAAGGGCTGGGTGCCCCCTGGATCTTTGGATCCCCCCCAGGATCTCGGGATCCCCCTGGATCTTCAGGTCCCCTCCGGATCTTTGGGCTTTGCTGCTGCTGTGGGTCCAGCACCCGCTGAGCTCGGAGGTTTGGAGCAGAGGGGAGGAGCAGGATGAGGCCTGGTTTGCACCATCAGCCCTTGGGAAGCTCCCGATCCCTCTGTGGGGATGGGGAAGCCCAGGGAGCAGGGATGGAGCCCAAGCCCCCACGGTGACCCCCCCAACCCCCAGGCACAGCAGAGCCTCTGCATGGGTTGGCCCCGGGGAGCAAAGCTGGGGAGCAGTGGCCTCCAGCCAGAGGAAAATGTGATTCGTGCCAGTGGGGGAGAGGAAAGGTTTAAAATATATATAATATAGACTTTTATTATTCACCCGTTAACTCCAGTACACGCCATTCCCAGCCAGGTTCAGCAGTTACATTCCCTTGATCACCTCGTCAGGAGGATCCCATGAAAACCAAAAGACAGGAGAGGGCTGGGGGTGGTGGTGGCTCCGGGCCGTGGTTCCTCCTCTCCCGGTGTGGTTCCGGGCAGGGCTGGGTCACTGCAGCACCAAACCCACCTGGGGGGCACAGGGCACAGGTCAGGGGGGTGGGCTGAGGGGTGGGAGGGCTCAGTGTGGTCCCTGGGGGATACCCCACAGGTTTGGGGATGTTTGGGAGCAGGGAGAGCTCTGGGGCTGAGGCCAAATGGGTGCTTGGACCCTGCCCAGCCCCATGTGGGGAGGGAAATGTTTGGGGTGTGAGAGGGAATCCCAGAATGTCAGAGTTGGAAGGGACCCCAGGGACCACCTGCTCCAACCCTTCTCATGTTATTGTTTGTCTGGGATGTCCCAGCACCCACTGAGCTGAGACTTCAAACTTTCCAGAGTGGGGGAATCCACCCCTTCCCCTGGGAGACCATTCCAAGGTCTGACTGTCCTCATGGGGAAACATTTTCATTTTTGTTCAAGAGCTGCAGGGGTGGTGAGGTGAGGTGAGGGTGTTCCTAAGCCAGGAACAGCAACAGATTTGGGATAAGCTGCTTCCCACCAGCCTGGTCCTGGGACAGGACACCCAAGAGCAGCCCTGGTACCAGGCTGGAGAGAAAAAGGATCCCTGAAACCTCCCGGAGCTCCCTGACAGGCTGGGAGCAAGGCTGGGGGGAGCAGATCAAGTGTCCCCCCCCCTGTGGAGGAGACCAAAGCCTCATCACCACCATTCAGACCTTCCTGAGCTGCTGGGGCCCAGCCAGGAGGCTCCTGGTGCTCCAGCACTGCCCTCTCCGAGGCGCTGAGCACCTCCAGGGTGGGGGCACAGCACCCACTGGGTGCTCCGTGTGATGGCTGGGGGGACAAGGTGACAGCTCTGCCACCCTCTGTCTCAGCTCCTCATGGCCACCAGGTCCTGCCCAGGGGCTACCGAGGGGCTGACAGCACCATGAGAGGCTGACACCCTCCGGGGTGACAGTGGGTCCCTTGTGGGTCACCCTCCCAGGTGACTGTCACAACCACCAGTGTCCCACCTGGCACCCTGCAGCCTGTCCCCTCTGTCCCTGCCTCCCTGATCCTGTTCCAGCCCAGGACAGCCCCAGGGACAGGCTCTGAGCTGCACAGGACAGGTCCCCAGAGCCTGGGGACACTGGTGACAATCTCCTCTCCCTTGGGGGACACCCCCCAGCCACTGACCTTCTCAGGTGCCATGCTGGGACACTTCCAATTGTAGAGATAATACTGCAGGTTCCCATCCCCGATCCCAAACTTCAGCTTCTCCAGGAAGGTTTTGTTTTCCATGAGATCCAGTGCATTGAAGACGTCGAATCCTTTCTGCACAGGGAAGAAACCATCAGCTCCACCAGCCAGGTCCTCCCCCCCATCCTGAGGCACGTGCCTGGCCCTCATCCCAGCTCTGCCCCCCGTCCCTGCTCTGCCCCCCATCCCAGCTCTATCCCCATCCCATCCCTGCCTCCCATCCCTGCCCCCATCCCATCCCTGCCCCTGATCCCATCTCTGCCCCCCATCCCATCCCTGCCTCCATCCCATCCCTGCCCCCCATCTCTGCTCTGCCCCCCACCTCACCGACTTGGCGAGGATGAGCGCGTCGCTCATGAGGTCGATGAGAGGGGTCTTGGTGTGGACGTTGTAGAAGGAATAAGCAGCTTTCAGGCTCTTGTGAGTCGGGTGGTTCATGATGGTGGAGGGCAGGGTGTAGAAGCTCAGGAAGTCTGTCACCTCCCCTGGGGCACTCTGGAAGGCACAGGGGACAGGGTCAGTCCCTGCACCAGCCCAGGTGCTGTGTGAGCTCCTCAAACCCTCCCACCAGGGAGAGCTTCTCCCCCCAGGGCAGTGCCCTCCCTGCTCTCTCCCACAGCCTGGCACACACTCTCCTAGGAGCAGCAGCCCAGGACACCCCCCAGCCTGCTCCTGCCCCTCACCTCCACCACGAAGGTGTCGATGATGTTCTCCTGAGGTAGGAACCAGTGCTCCACCTCCTCCCGGCTCATCACGGGCATCAGGTGGAAGAGCTTCAGGTACTCAGTCAAGAGCTTGTGCACAGCAGGGATGTCCCTCTGCTCCATTGGCCTCAAGCCGGGGGTCTTGGGAGTCTGCAGGGTGGGACACGGTGGCTTTTGTCACCTTGGGGCTCTCTGACACAGGGCTGCTCCCACCAGCCCGTTCCCAGTCCCACTCAGTGCCCCCAGCCCTGCTCAGCTCAGACACCCAGCAGGAACCAAAGCCCCAAGAGCGGGGTCAAATCCCTCTGGAAGTGGCTCCTGCCCACCAGAAACACAAGCTCTATGCTTCTCTCCAGGTTCCTGCCCCAGGAGCCACAAGGAACCCCCTGATGTTGTTCCCAGTGGGACTGGATTCTGAACCCAGGCTGGGAGGGCTGAGCAGAGCCCAGGAGCAGCAGCAGGATCTGGGGTCCTGCACAAAAATGGGGTGGGGGACACAAAGCAGCAGCTGGGCTGGGGGCAGGTGCTGTGCAGGAGCACAGAGCAGCTCTTGCCAACCAAACCAAGAAGCTCGACTGACAGAAGTGCCACCAAGGTCAGGGAAGGTGGTGGCAATTTTGATGCTGTTTTTGTTCCCTAGCAGGACAAGTGCAGTGACAGAACCGAGGGGTTTGACTGAAGGAGGGACCAACCCAACTCCAGGGCACTCCCAGGCTGTGCTTGGGGAGATGAAGGCTGTCAGATCTGCCTTCTTGTTCGACCAGGAGGACAGGATATGACTCACCATGGAACAAAAGTTCACAGGCTTCTCTAGCTGCAAGAATTTGCCTTCAAAATCCAGGTATCCAGGCAAAAATAAATCAACAATAAATAAAGTACAATGCCTGGGCAGAGTCACTGATTACACAGAACAAATCCCAGCTTTCCAGGCAGGACCTGCCCTCAGCTGAGACATTTGTGTCTCCAGTTCCCAGCCTCGCCCCTTGCTCCACAGGGAGTGATTCAACTAAATTTAGATCTGAGGCAGAAATCCTTTGGGGTGAGGGTGCTGAGCCCCTGGGTGCCCAGGTTGCCCCCAGAAGCTGTGGCTGCCCCATCCCTGGCAGTGTTGAAGGTTGGATGGGGCTTGGAGCCCCCTGGGCTGGTGGGAGGTGTCCCTGCCCATGGCAGGGGTGGCACTGGGGGATATTTAAGGTCTCTCCAGCCCAAACCAGTCTGGGATTCTGGGGTTTTCCTTCCTGCCTCACACACCTCGGGCAGGCGGTAAAGCTTCATGGTACGTTGCATAGTCATGTTCCTGCTCAGGTGGGAAAACTTCACCTCAATGAGCTTCCGAGGATTCAGGGAGCGGTGCCAGTACCTGCAGAAACAGAACCATGGGGGGAGACTTCCCCTGGGCAGCAGGATGGCCACACGGGCAGGAAGGTTCCCGGAGCTGCCAGGAGAGGGCAAGCAAGCCCAGGGCCATGGGGTGGCCAGGAGTTCCCTCAGGGAAACCCAAGAGTGTCCTGAAGAGCCTGTGCTGAGGGAAGTCCTGCCTGGTGACACACCAGCAGCTTAAGCAAAGCCACCAGAGTTAGTCCTGTGGTGTGGACTAGGCAGGACTGTGTGGGGAGGAGAAACCTGGCCTGGGATCCATCCCTCCCATCCCAGGGAACACCACACAGACCACGGAGAGGATCCCAGCCGGGGAAGCTCTGCAGATGGAAACCTGCACGGAGAACCAGAGCCACTCACCTGCACGTCCCCACAGGCTTTGGCAGCACCACTCCTGCTGTGTAAACAGCCTGGAAGATCCCCTCCAGGTGCACCCTCCGTGTGATCTCACGGATCAGGACCGGAGCCACCCGTTTGGAGCGCAGCTTTTTGTGGACACAGAGGAAGTTGATCTCCACCATCTTCTTCTCTCTTGGGAAAGAAAGAAGGCAGAGTGTGAGTCCTGACTGGCCTGGGAGGGTCAGTCCAGCACCCTGGGTAATTCACCTCCCTGCCTTTCCAGAGAAAGAGGAGTCAAAGCCTTGGGGAAGGCTGAGGGGCAAGGGCTGGGTTTGGAAAACTCTTCTTTAAGCTGTTGCCGAAGGTTTTCCCAGGGATAAATAAATGGTCTCCATCCAGCTCTGGAGGATTTCTCTAAGAAAAAGCTCTCATTTGTTGAGGAAAAGAGCCTTCGTGTCTGCTCACTGCAAGGCGTCCTCACACAGAACCTTGCTGCCCCCCCTCTCCCAGGCTGAGCACCCCAGGTCTGGCTCTGCCGCTCAGGGAGGACCCCACAGCCAAACCTCCCCAGTGCTCCCAGGTCACCTCCCGTGCCACAGGGTGAGGAATGTGGCTGAGCAGCACTCACGTGTCATAGATGTGGATGGTGGCAGGGATGGCACTGATGAACCCCACCAGCTTCTTGCTGGAGACAACCCGGACCCCACAGTGCCACTGGGGCAGCCACCCCGGGGGACGCAGAGCCCTGGAGAAGAGAAATGGTTCACAAGTCACATCACAGGTCCCCCATGTCCCCAGCATGCTGCCCCTTGATGCCCTGTGTCCTCCTGCTGCCTGGCACGGTGGGAGGGTGAGGGTGACAGTGGTGTGATAAGCAGGACCTCTGGGATCCACTCCTGCTCTCCACGGCCAAGGGACATTCTTGTGAGTGACCCAGGAGGAAAATCATCTTCCTCTATTTGTGAACACCCTGGGGAAACACCAGCTCTGCTGCAGCACATCTGAGTGTCACTGCTCTCACTGTGCTGGGGCACCAGGAAGCTCCTCAGCTCCTGGGGTCATTACAAACACTCCAGGGATCACATTAAAAAGGAAAAAATATTCATTTTTAGGCTCCCGCATCCCAAAGCAGCCAGAGGTGGACTGGGCCAGGAGAGACACAGGTCTGTGGGACACGGTGACAGACAGCATGGAGCTGTTGGGAAGAAGTGACAGGATAAGCCCAGGTGGCTCCAGCACTGTCAGCAGGACCAGGAGCACCCACGCAGAGGTGGTGCCACTCACCAGAGCAGGAACTCGGGAGAGTAATCGAAGCGGAACATGTTGTCATCATCCTCCACGTAGTTCTCGTTCAGAAGTGTGTACAGCTCCTTCAGCTACAGCAGGAGACACCAAGCAGGTCAAGAACCTTCTTTATTCAGCCACCACAGGCCCCAGCTGCCCTCAGATGGCCCCTGAACACTTCTGGTGTGGCCACAACAATGGGAGCCACGTGTGGCCACGTCCCTCCTGGCTCCGGAACCGGTGCCGGAGCGGGGTAAGGATCAGGACACACTGATAAGTCCTGCAGCCCTCGGGTCATCTCCCAGGGAGGTGGGTCATGGTCTGGAGGGTCTTCCTAAGAAAAAATGCCCAGGTTTGGGCATCCTTATGCTTAAAGAGCAGGTAGAGAAGTCCTAGTTCATCCCCATGAAGAACGAGGCCAACGTGGGATGGGGAAGAGGGAAGTGCAGGGTGGGGATGTGAGAGCTGCTGGGAGCCATGGAGAGATTGGGGGTGTTGAGGCTGGAGGAGAGAAGGATCCCATGGGGAGACCTTAGAGCACCTTCCAGTGCCTGAAGGGGCTCCAGGAAAGCTGGGGAGGGACTTGGGACAAGGGCCTGGAGGGATGGGATGAGGGGGAAGGGTTTGCAGCTGGGAGAGGGGAGATGGAGAGGAGATCTTGGGCAGGAAAGGAGGGAGGGAGAAATTCTTTGGGGTGAGGGTGCTGAGCCCCTGGGTGCCCAGGTTGCCCCCAGAAGCTGTGGCTGCCCCATCCCTGGCAGTGTTGAAGGTTGGATGGGGCTTGGAGCCCCCTGGGCTGGTGGGAGGTGTCCCTGCCCATGGCAGGGGTGGCACTGGGGGGGCTTTAAGGTCCCTTCCAACCCAAACCATGGATCCAATGAAGTCCATGGAGATGGTGGTGAAGGATATGTTCCCATCCCCAAGCCCATCTCTGTCAGTCCAGGCATGGACCTGCCAGCCATGCAGAGGTGATGCCCTCCCAAGAGGTCTCTGCCCAGCTGCAATACTCACCACAGCCCTGTCCCCGAGGTCCAGAGCATCCCAGGTGAAGCCCTGGGGCAGGGTGTATGGCTCCTGACGGATGTTGTCCTTGTCTGGCTCTACTGGGCCGTGGGTGTTCACCACTTCTCCTGCAAGGGGGAGCAGGGAGTTGTGAAGATGCTCTCTGCTCTGTGCATTCAGTCTCCATGACCCCTCAGTCCAGTGACCAAGGTCCCCCCCATCTCCCTGCCCAGGTGCTGGGATCACCACGTCACCCTTTGGGATGTGCCACCCAGTCAGTGTGACACAGGGACACAGAACCAACAGGAGGAGCTGACCAGGGAGCTGAGAGGAGGTGACCAAACCCACCTGGAGCAGGCTGCTCAGGGAGGCTGATGATGCCCCCTCCCTGGAGGTGCTGAGGGTTGGAGGAAGCCTCGTGCAGCCTGGGCTGGTGGGAGGTGTCCCTGCCCATGGCAGGGGGGGCAATGGGGGGTCTTTAAGGTCCCTTCCCACCCAAACCATCCTGTGATCCTATGACTTGTGTCACAGATGTCTGTGAAGCCCTCAAGGGTCAGCAGTGAGAGGACAGCCAGACATCTGCTGGCCAAACCCCACTTTCTCTGAGGTTCTTTGCTCAGCCTGGGGACCACAAGGTTTCTCCTGAGAAGCAGGAGTTGGTGAGAGGCTGCACATACCCAGCTTGGGCACTGGCTGAGTGTCCCAGAACTGGTAGCTCCTCTTGCTGGCTTCCTCCATGGTTTTGGCAGGGCCCTGACCTACAGAGAAGAGCTCGATGGCTTTCTGAATCTCCTGGATCCTCTCAGCAGGTAAAGAGTTCATCTGGGGGCAGAAGAGGAGGGAGGGGAGACAGAATGAACAAACTGAGCCATCAGGGCTGTATTTCAGCTCCTCAACAAAAGAAGCTGGAGCTGCCCCAGCCTCGGGGTGTTGCAGGGGGTGCACCCTCTCCCCAGCCTCCTGCCTCACCCCCAGGACTGGGTTCCAGCACTGCTGGGTCACTGGAGCTTCAGCAGCTGCCTGGAAATGCTTTCAGCTCCAGCCAAGGAGGGTGCTGCAAACACCTCAGGAGCAAACAGCTCTGCTGGGCCAACCTTCACCCAGAGCCAGGAGGGCTCTCTGGGGGCTTTTTCTCTCTCTGCCTCATTCTCCTCCACCTCAGCTGGGTCCCTGTCTGCAAAGTGCATCTCCCAGAGGAGCTCCTGGGTGCTGTGGAGCAGGACAGGGTGGGGAGGCTGATGAAGGATTTGTCCTCCTGCCCCCTGTGCAGACCTCAGGCAAGGGGGAGCAGCTCTGCCCCCAACGCTGGGACCTTACACTGAAACACCCCAACCCCCAATTTAATGCTCTGCAGTCAAGAGGGCAAGATATTCTAAATATTTGGATGGGAGAGGAGCATCAGAGAGAAAACAGACCTGAGGGGTGTCCCCTGCCACAGGACCAGAGGGGACCAGCAGGCTGGGAGGGTGCCAGCCTGTCCCCAAGTGTCCCATGCTCCTTCCCTCAGCACTGGCTGCTCACCAGGGTGAGGAAAAGCCCAGAGGGGTCAAGGAGCCCCTGCCCTGCCCTGGCTGCTGCTGTGGTGTTCCCAATGCCAGCAGCATCAGAGATGTCCCCAAGCAGCAGGGATAGCAGGGAGGTGGCAGGGGGACCATGGCCCTTCCCTGCCTGCCAGGAGGGGACTCAGAGGGGTCAGCCCAACCCTCCTCAGCACAGGGTGGTGGCTCAGGGTGTCCACCCCAGGAGCTGTGTCACCCCTGGGTGCCCCCCAAACACCTCCTGCAGCACTGGGGATCCCCACGTGTGGAGCCAGGCTGGGAAATGACTCCAAACCCTCAGGTTCCTGAGCAGCCAAGTGCCCAAAACCAGGAGTGGGAGAATCCTGCCTTGTCCTGAGCTGTGTCAGAGGGCTGGGGACAGGGCCGGCAGTGATGGCAGCAAGGGGACAGTCACCTTCCCTGGCTGGTCCTGAGCCTGGTCAGGCTGATCTCCTCCTTTCTCTTTCTTCCTTTTGGGTTTCTTTTTCTTCTTTTTGGCTCCACTGTCATTTGCTGGACTCAAGCCCCTGGGGAAGCAAAGGAAAAGCACTGAGCCTCGGGGTTGTTCTTTTGGAGAGCACCGAGGAGGTTCCTGAAGCTTTCTGAAGGAAATGCAAACTCCTTGCTCTGATCCCCAGCTCCAGGAGGGGGACACAAGGTGCATGGGGGGTGGAGCTGGGGTGTTCCCTCCCCAGCCCAAAGGGGACAGCACCAACGTGTCCCACCCCATAAGTCCCATTTTTGCTGTCACATCACCCTGCTCAGCCCCCCATGCCCAACCCCCAGCACAGGTTTTTTTTCTCCTCTCTGAGCCCAAGGATGGAGGTGGGAGCAGCAAAGGTTGGCCCAGGGCTGGAGATGTGGCAGTACAGCCACATGGAGGGCACCTGGTGACATCAAAGTGTCACTGCCAGGCAGTGATGTGGGGACAGAGGTGGCAGTTCTGTTGGGAAATGATGGTGTTATTAGATTTCATATTGTTATGGTGGAGCTGGAAAACTGAGTCCAAGCAGCCCAGAGCCCCTGGGGATGGTCACCCCAAAGTGACAGAGCCCAGTGATGGGTGAGTCTGGCACTGACCCAGCACAGCCCCAGGGATGTCCCTGCTCTGGGGCTGCAGCACCTCAGCCCCTGCCCTGCCACTGTCCCCAGCACAAGGTGACATCTCATGGCTCAGGGGGAGATTCAACCCCAGAGACCCCAGGAATGGGATGAGGGGAGGGATGGGGGGGGACAGGGACACAGGGACACAGGGACACGGGGACACGGAAAGCCCTGAACCCCCAAACCCAGCCCTGTCCTGGGCTGGAGCAGCTCTGGAGCCAGGGGGAGAGAGTTGGGGGTGTTGAGGCTGGAGAAGAGAAGGATCCCATGGGGAGACCTTAGAGCACCTTCCAGTGCCTGGAGGGGCTCCAGGAAAGCTGGGGAGGGACTTGGGACAAGGGCAGGGAGGGATGGGACCCTGCGAGGGGGAAGGGTTTGCAGCTGGGAGAGGGGAGATGGAGAGGAGATCTTGGGCAGGGAGGGAGGGAGGGAGAAATCCTTTGGGGTGAGGGTGCTGAGCCCCTGGGTGCCCAGGTTGCCCCCAGAAGCTGTGGCTGCCCCATCCCTGGCAGTGTTGAAGGTTGGATGGGGCTTGGAGCCCCCTGGGCTGGTGGGAGGTGTCCCTGCCCATGGCAGGGGTGGCACTGGGGGGGCCTTAAGGTCCCTTCCAACCCAAACCAGTCTGGGGTTCTGGGATGGGAACCCACTGGGGCAGTGTCCAACTCTACTGCAGCACAGGCAGGGAAAGGAGACAGCCAGGAGGGGGATGAGGCTTAAAAAAAATCCGTGGGCTGAGCACTGAGTTGTGAAACCAGGAAAAAGTGGAGAAATGGCTTTAGGAGGATGTGGAGGTGCAGAACCCTCCTGTGATGGGGAGGGGACAGCAGCTGTGGCCCCAGGGGACACGGGGTGTGGAGCTGGGACACATTTCCTGCAGCCACAGCCTGAAGGGCAGAGGGACAGTGCTGGGTGTTTGTGGGGAAGATTCCCACCAGGTTACACACCAGGAGACAGCAAAGGGGCTGCTGAGGACCCCCCCTCTCTGAGCAGGGAGAGGAGCAGCCCCAGAGCTGGAGCTCTGCAGGATCAGGGCCACGGGGGCCATGGGGGCCACGTCCCCTCTCCTCCCAGCCCAGGAAGGGGCTTTACCTGCAGGGGGAGAGCTCAGCTCTGACCTGGCAGCAAAAGCAATGAGTGCAGCAGCAGTGACACTGCCCTCAGTCTGGTGACAAATGCAGAGTTGGGTTTCAGCAGGGTGACAGCTGGGAGGTCCCCAAGCACCAGGAGCCCCAAAACATCCCCACGGAGCAGCAGGAACCACCCCAACCCATTCCTTACCCTCAACCCAACAGCACCAGGGGGTTGTGCCAGGAGCTGCCCCAGGACACAGCCACACTTCCCTGGGTCCCCCCCTCTCTGGGATGCTGCAGGTGGCAGAGGTGACACACAAAGTCCTCCCAGCCCCTGTGCTGGCACCAATTCCCTTCATAAATCAGAGCCATCACCTCCCAGGTAACAGCTCTGGGAAAAATCCTCCCTGACTGATGAGCAAAGCCAGGGTGACCTGGGAGGAATCAGGGTGGGAAGAGGTGGGAGGAGGAGCTGCATTCCCAGGAACATGGATGGGGAAAGGCTCCTGTTCCAGCCAGGAGATGGAAACCCACCCAGCAGAGTTGGTTCCAGCAAAGGAAATGGAGGAAATGAATGGAAAACCCCAATGGTCCTTTCAGCTACACCTTGGGAAGCAAGGATTATTGGTGTTTGTTATTAAAAAGCCCATTTAGGAAAGCAGATTTCTTCTTCTTTATGCTCTGCTGCAGCTGCAGCCCCTCAGGTGCTCCCCAAAGGAATGAAAATGTCCCAGCAGTGTCCTGGGACCCCCCAAAATCCCAGTCCTGCACCTGACCTTGGGGAGACCTTGTGAGTGTCCCCAAGTACCTGAAGGGTGGGTGCAGGGAGGATGGAGCCAGACTCTGCCCAGTAACTCCCAGTGCCAGCAGGATGGGCAATGGGCACAAGCTGGGACATGGGAAGTTCCATTTAAATAGGAGGAAAAAACTCCTGTACAGTGAGGGTGCCCAGGGAGGTTGTGGAGTCCCCTTCTCTGGAGAGATTCCAAACCCCCTGGATGCAGCCCTGGGGGATGTGCTGTGGGGGATCCTGATTTAGTGGGGAGTGGGAGTGGGTGATCCCTGGGGGTCCCTTCCACCCCTGACACTTCTGTGGTTCTGTGACCTGTGAAGCTGTGAGGGCTTCACCCCCTGAGAAGGAAGGGTTAATGAAGGCTTAATGAAGGGTTAATGAAGGCTTAATGAAGGGTTAACTCCTGCCCCACCACCTCCCCACTGCCCCCCCAGCTTTTCCCCTCCTGTGCCACCCTCCCAGCCCCAGGGAGAGGTCAAGGTGGGGATGGGCACTTGGCTGCCCCCCACAAAACATCTCCCACCCCCAGTGGCAGTGGGACAGTTCCTGCTGTAGGGAAACACTTTTCCCTCCTCCCAGGAAAGACATCACCCCCCATGGCCATGCACCCCCTGTCCCTTCTCAGGACCCTCCCTGAACGTGAGAGGGGGGCACAATAAGCCCTGTGCAGGATTTACCCCCCCTAACCTGAGTCACCCCAAAAAGGGACCCCGGGAAGCTCAGCAATGAACCCGCAGGGCCTGAGGGTCCTGCCCAAGCCCAGCAATCACCAGTTGCATCCAGTAACAAAGTGCTGTGTCACCTGCACCCTGGCTGCTCCCTCTCTATTCCTGGATCCCAGGGATTTATCTCTGCAGGGTGGGGGAAGGAAGCAGAGCTCTGCTGCAGCCACCTCCCCTCTGTCCCTCCCCAGGCCCCATGGGCAGCTCTGGGGGGGCTGGGGGGGTCTCCAGAGCCAGGGCAGAAGGTTATTCCCTGTAGTGTTGAGGCTGTGGTGACCAAAAAGCCTTTTTATTGCCCAAACCAGAGCTGCCTCACACCTCCAGCTCCAAACGGTGCCAAACGCTGCTGATTCCACCCCAAAACCCAAACTGGGCTGGCATGACAAGGGTTGGGGGGTTCTGGGGCTCTGGGCAGCCTGGCAAAGGTCAGATGGGAAGCTGCAGATCCCTCCTCTGGATTTAGTGCTGGAAAATCCCCGTGCCAAGCCTGGGGCTAATCAGGACAGCACTTAGGGGGTAATCTCGTTAGGGGAAGGAGGCTCTGCAGAGGGCACAGAGCTGAGGGCTTGTTGTGTTCCCTCAACACCTACACCTGAAACCCGAGTGTCAGACTGTGAGATGTCCCAGGAACACCCCGCGGGGTGTCAGAGCAGGCAGGGAATGCGGGCAGGGATTCCTGACCCTTGTGCTTTCCCCACACCCCACCCAGCAACAACCCAGATGGTTCCACAGGACCATTCTCCAACTTCTCCCACCCAAACCTTTTCCCCGGGGGGTTCTGTCAACCACAGAGCTGTGGCACAGGGCTGGGACACTCAGATCCTTGGTGACAATGCCACTGACTCGGGGTGGCACTGGGGAGCCCCTGCTGTGTCTCTGCCTCTCCCAGCAGAGCCCAGGGACAGGACAGACACCAGAGTGTGAGCAGAGCCAGAATGGGATTATTTTAACTCGGGAAAGCACCTCAGAGCACTGCAGCACTTCCCAGTGAAGGAAACTCAATTCCTCTTTCCTGTCCTTAAAAGGAAAGGAAGCTTTGCTCTCACTAAGGAATAATTTCATGTTTTAACTCTCTGAGCCAAGATCCAGTGGCTCCCAGCACGACCTGGGCAGGGGCAGCTCTGCCAACCCCAGGGGCTCAAAGCACCTCCCCTGCCCCACACCTGGGGTCCCAGGGACACCGACACCTCCAGGGGACACGGACACCCCCAGGGGACACCGACACCCCCAGGGACACCGACAGAACTGAGGCAACCAAGCCAGAACCCCCCCTTCCCCACTGCTTGGTCCCCTCTCTCTCAGGTGGGTCCCGTCAGGCTTTGGAGGGGGACAGGAGACTTCCCAGAGAGCTCTGAAGCCTCCCTGGCTCTGCTGTGCCCATCAGCCACGTTTTTAATGTTATTTCCTGAAGGATCTGAACTCTCCCAGGGGATTTGCTGCAGGGCACTTCCCAGATGCAGCTCAGTGCTCACAAGGACCAACACTGGAACTCCTCAGGGCTGCAGAAGGTGCAGAGCCCACAGCAGGGTCTGAAGAGGGCCCAGGCACAAACCTGTTCCTGGCAGAGGGCAGCTGGGAAATCACAGTGATTAATCACCAAATCACAGTGATTAATCACCAAATCACAGTGATTAAGCACCAAATCAGAGTGAATTAAGCACCAGTCTCCTCTCTGCTCAGCTCTGGTTCCCACAAACCTGATCATGTCAGAGGAAAGAAAAGAAAAACCTCCCCAAGCACTGCTAACCCCATGAAACTGAGGCACTGTGCCACACCCGGGAGGCAAATAAAACCTCAAGGGGAATCTGGGCTGTGACGGGAAGAGCCTGGGGGGTAATTCCTGCCTGACCTTTTATCCCCTGGGATTCCTGGGCAGGTGGAATTGCCCACAGGGAGCAGGAAGAGCTCTGCAAGCCCTGGGCCTGCGGGCTGGGAAAGCAGCTGCTGGGGCACCAGGGAGGGGGAAGAGGAGCCTGGTGAGACCCGGAGGTGTGAGGCACACGGCAGGAAACCTCTGGAAACCTCTGGAAACCTCTGGACAGCTGTAACACTCCGTGCCCTGCCACATGCCAAGCCAGAGGGAAGGAAGACGAAGCCTTTCCCGCAAACCCCGGGCACGGCGAGGCCGTTCTGTGTCTCCGTAGTGACGGCAACGAGGAACCCCGGGACCGGGCCAGGGATTCAGAACTTACCGACCCAGACCCGGTCCGGTCCGGCTCCCCGCACCCTTTCACTCCCCGTGCCACGCTCCGGGCAGCACCGGGAGGGCCGGGCCGGGTGTGGGAAGCCCTGGGCTGTGCGGAGGTAACGGCGGGACCGGGCTGCAGCCCCGGGCTCCTTCCAGCCCCCAGGGGCCACCGGCTCCGGGAAAAGGCGCCCAAGCACCGCAGCCCCGCGGGGACGGGACGGGGGAACGCGGGGGGAGCCGTGCTGCGGGACGGATACGAACAGCGCCCAACCGGGCTCATTTCACCCCAAAAAGAAGGCCCTGGACCCCCCTTCCATCCCTCCCTCCCCCCGCCTCCCGCTCAGCCCCGGCACACGCTCCCGCAACAGGCGGGACCGGGAGCAGCCGCCCCGCCCCCTCGGCCAGACTGACGGGCGGCTCGGCCAATGGCCGTGCGGGGTGCTGCCTGCCGACCAATCAGAGCGCGCGGGGGGCGGGGCGCCGCTCACTTCCCGGCCGCTGCCGCCCCGCTCTGTCCCGGCTGCCGCCCCGGGCGCGGCCGCGCTCACCCGCGGTGGGAGCCGCGCTCCGCCTCGTTCTCGCAGTCGCTGCAGTGCTCGTGGTCGTTCTCCTCCGCCGGCGGCCGCGGAGGCCTCACCGGTGGCCGCCTCACTGCTGTCTCACCGTCGTCCGCCATCTTGAAACGGGGCCCGGGCGCCTGCCGCGCCCCCGCAACAAAGCGCAGCGCGATTGGGCGGCGGCCCGCGGGGCATGCCGGGAGCCGTAGTCTGCGCGGGGCCCGGGCAGCGGCTGCCGGTGGCTCCGGTCCGGGAGGGCCCCTCACCCCGCACACGCTGCGGGGCCCAGAGCCGCCGCCCCTCCTCCCGCCGCCCGCCCCGGGCCCTGCCCGCAGCCCCCACCCGCTTCCGGCACCGGGGGCGGGCCCGGCGCAGCGAGGGCACCGCCGATTGGCTGGGAGGGGAACGCCCCTGTTGCCCCCATCCAATAGGCGGCCGGGACACTGCGGGGCGGGTGAAGGCGGAAGGAGGGCCGGGGCGGAGGGCGCTGGGAGCGGATCCGCCGCGGTCCCGGCGGGCTGGGCCGAACCCCCGGGCCTCGCTTGCTCCGGCATGACCCGGCCTGACCGCCCCCTCCACAGACACCGGGCTCGGGCGGGCCCGCGGGTGTTCGTGTCCCGGCGCCGGGCTCGGTGCCCCCGGGACAGTCGGGGTCCGGCCCGGTGAAAGCTCTCGCTGCACGGAGCTTGATTCAGAACCAAGCGCAGGGGCCGGGGGGGTTCGCGGGGGCTGCTGCGGGAGCGGCTGTTTCCCCGCCAAGGTAACGGGGTGGGTGGTGATGATTCCCCTTGGATTGCAGCCTCGGGAGCCGAACTCCGGCTCGGTCCCTGCCCCGGGCCCCGGCGGGAGCTGCGGAGGGGAGCAGGACGAGCACTGTGTGCCCTGTGTCCCCTCACCCTGGGGGGATCCGGGGGGGGGCAGCTGCCACCTGCCCAAAACCAGATGAATTGGGGCAGAGTTGGGGCAGGGTTGGGCACCTCAGCCTTCCCAAGTCACCTTCTCAGAGCTTTGGGTCACGTCTCCCATTCCTCACAGCAGGAATAACGCTGTTGCCCAGTCTCATCAGCCTCCTTTTGGCTTTCCCCACCTTTGATCCAGTTTGTGCAGGCCAAATACCCCAAAACTGGGTGTACTGAGGGGGAAATGGTTTTGGCTCCTGCCTGTAACACCTGCAGGAGCTGCTGGCCTCACTACCCGTGTGCACGGTTCAGCCCCGGGGCTGTTAAATATTTATACATCATACCATGAACCTGATTTATCTGCACAGCCCCTGGCAGCACAAGTGCTTTCCAGCCCTGTCTGGTTCTGCTTCCCAAGCTCACCCTTATCCCTGCAGCAGAGGAGTGGCACGGAGGGAGCAGAGGGTTTGGGGACTGATCCCAGGTGAGGCTGAAGGCCTCGGGGTGCTGCAGCCACCCCTGGTGTTTGCAGAGGTTTTTAAGTGTATTTGAGATCCCTGGGCAGGGCAGCAGCCCCCAGGCCCAGCTCTGCTCCTGCAGCCTTTGCAGTGTGGGATCCTGCCAGGGAAGGTGGGATTTATCCTGCTGTGAGGAAGGGAGAAGCAGCCCCCGTGTCCTGGGGAGCATCCCGTGGGCTCGAGCTCTACATCAGCCTCCTCCAGAAGCACTGAGCTTCATTCCAAGTGCCCTTTCTGATTCCCTGTGGATTCCCCCTCCTTGCTGCTGCAGTTAACCCCATCTGTTCTCCTGGCTTCTTGGAAGGGGAAATGAACCCCCGTGGGGCTGCTGCTGGCAGGTGCTGCTGCTGCTGCTCCAGCTCCTGCTCTGACTCCTGCTTCCCCCTGCCAAAAGGACTCATCCACCCCTGGGGCTGCCTGCTCGTTGTAGGGCTGAGTGATGACAGAAGGAATTGTATTTTCCAGCAGCAGGGAGGCAGTGCTGGGGTTCTGGGGTTCTGCCCAGCCCCACAGAGCTGCTGGGGGGTGGCTGTGACACCAGAACTGAGAATGATCCTCAGGTCACTGGGGCTTGGGGGCTCCAGAGGGAAGCTGGGGCTAAGGAGCCTCGTGGTGCTTGGTGTCACCCGGGACAAGGTGACAGCCACACTGGGGCTGTGTCCTCTGGAATTAACTGCACCAAGCCCTGAGCTGGGGCTCTGCTCCCCACAGCCCCCCAGCCTGCCCTGCTTTTGGGGTGCTGGTGCCACCTTGCCCAGAGGAGCCTCCACAGCAGAATTCAGTGACCTGCAGGGCCTGGGCTGCATGGGGAGAGATCAGAAACCACGAGTGGGTCAGCCAGGGACCCCCCGAGCTCAGGGCCATCCTCCAGAGAGGCTCTGCCTTGGTGCTGTGTTTGCAGCCAGAGCTGAGTGCCGGGAGCCGGGATGGATCCTGACGGCTGGGGTGGTGCGGGGTTCCGGGAGGCAGGGAGGGGGTTTCCCATCCCGGTGGTGTCACAGGGGGCTGAGCTCCTCTCACCTGGGGAGATCCAGGAGGGCTCTCCCTCCCTCCTCACCCTCCCAGCTCTGGATCCAGGCTGGGATGTTCCCTGGCTTCCTCCCCCGGCTCTGGGTGCGGGTGCTGCTGGGGAGGGATTCCCGGAGGAGCTCAGGGCTGGGGCAGGCTGCACCCCCGGAGTCAGCAGCCCCCAGGAACCCTCATTTAACCCTCATTTAACCCTCATTTAAAGCTTTGCAGCTTGTGGGACGGGCACCCGGCTCAGAGGGGACCCAAAACCATCCTACGAGTCCCGGTAGCACCGTGAGGAGGAGCTCTGGCTCCGGCTGGGATGGATGCGGGCTGTGCAGGGGGTCAGGGGGCGGCCCGGTCCCGGGGGGTGTCCCACCCATTCCCGTCTCCTTCCAGAGGATGTTCCTGGTCGGGCTCTCGGGGGGGATCGCGTCGGGGAAGAGCTCGGTGGCGGCGGTGCTGGGGGAGCTGGGCTGTGCGGTCATCGACGCCGATGTGCTGGCCAGGGAGGGTGAGTGCGGGGCTCCCGGGTGCGGGGAGGGATGCGGGGAAGTGCAGACAGCAGAGGGTGCTCTGGGTACATCCGAGAAGCGTTCCCGGGCCCTGAGGCTGCGGGGAGCAGCGGTGTTCAGGGGCATCGGCACCGGGATGGGTTTTTAATAAGGAAAAAGAGAAGTCGGTGTGGTAATAAAACCCCGGGAACGGGAGGTCTGGGCCCGGGGCTCCCTCTCCTGGGCCGCGGTGCTTCCTCCTGCCTGTGGTTCTTGTACCGTGGGTGCTGTGCTGGTGTCCCCCCGGGACACCCCTCCTGTGGCGTGGGGACAGCAGGGCAGGGCACGGACACGCGTGGAGGAGAATTTCCCACTGCTGGGGGTGCTTGGCTGGAAATGCTGAGGGCTTGGATCACACTGGTGAGTTCGTGTGCTCAGGAAAACCAAACACACCAAACCAAACCAAACCACCCCAAAAAAGGCTCCAAATGCCCCGGATCAGAGGGAATTGTGTGTGTGTGTGAGTGTGTGTGTGTGTGAGTGTGAGTGTGTGTGTGTGTGTGTGTGTGAGTGTGTGTGTGAGTGTGTGTGTGTGTGAGTGTGTGTGTGTGTGTGTGTGTGTGTGTGTGAGTGTGTGTGTGTGAGTGTGTGTGTGAGTGTGTGTGTGTGTGAGTGTGAGTGCATGTGTGTCTGTGTGTGAGTGTGTGTGTGAGTGTGTGAGTGTGAGTGCATGTGTGTGAGTGTGTGTGTGTGTGTGTGAGAGTGTGTGTGTGTGTGTGTGAGTGAGTGTGTGTGTGTGTGAGTGTGTGAGTGTGTGTGTGTGAGTGCATGTGTGTCTGTGTGTGTGTGAGTGTGTGTGTCTGTGTGTGAGTGTCTGTGAGTGTGTGTGTGTGTGAGTGTGCGTGTGTGTGTGTGTGAGTGAGTGTGTGAGTGAGTGTGTGTGTGTGTGTGTCTGTGTGTCTGTGTGTGTCTGTGCACAGCCCCTGTCTCTCTCTCTCTCTCTCTCTCTGTCACTCTCCTGGCTGTGGAAAAGCCCCAGAAATCCCGATCTGTTGCCTCAGCAGGACTGGAGCAGCCCCTGGGTCAGCTGTGAATCCCTGTGCCACGGGGCTGCAGAGCAGCTCCAGCTCGGGAAGGGCTGGTTTGGGGTGGTTTGGAGTGGTTTGGTCTGGTTTGGGGTGGTTTGGAGTGGTTTGGGGTGATTTGGGGTGCAGGAGGTCTGGGGGCCGTGGTGCAGCAGGGTCAGGCTGGAGTGCCCGGACCTCCCCCCGGAGCCCCTCGAAGCCGTGATGCTCTTAAGGTTTTATTGCTCTGTAATTCCCTTGGAAGCGCCGGAAATCTGCTGGAGGTGCTAAAAGCCCTCGGGGAGGATAGGGAAACAATCCAGATACTCAGCATCGGGTTTCTACCAATCACTTCATTTTCCTCCCAATTCCTTTTTGATGTGTGTTTATTTGCTACCCGGATTTCTCCCACCCTGCAGCTGCCTCGATGTGAAATTCACGGGAGAAAGAAATTGCTCTTAAAGACTTTTATTAGGTTGGTCTGAGGTTACAAACCCAACCCTGGATTTTGGGAGAGAAATTTCCATAGGCTCTGTCATCCTCTGTCGTTAGCCTCAGCTTGAGCTTAATTATGGTTTTATTACTGAGTCCTGTTTTGTTGGGGCCTTTTTTGGTGGCTTTAAAATTGCATGTTTGGGTAACGTCAGAGTCCCTGCAGATTCCTGTGGGGAATTGATCTTTTAGAACAATTTCTGGGCTCGTTCTCATGAAGGATTTGGCAACTCGAGGTGAAAGACAGTAAAGCAAACTTCAGCAGCAGCCAGGCTGGGTTCAGCGGGTGCTGAAGTGTTGAAATAAAATAAACCTGATGCTGGTCCCGGGGCTGTTGGGGTCTCTCAGCTCAGCTCCTCGCTCTGCAGATGGTGGGACCCAGGGGCTCTCAGCCCCTCCTCACCCCCAGCAGCAGCAGGAGGGGGGTTGTGGTGCTGTGTTAATGCTTGCAGGGTGCTTTAATGTCTCTGGTGCCAGCCCAGGAAGGGACCTTGGGCTGGGAGGAGGGGGTTTTGCAGCAGGGAGGGCAGGAGTGGGCCCTGCTTGGCCTCAGATGCTGGGAGCTGCTGCGGTGCCCGGGAGGAGAGGCAGCGTGGTTATTTAATGAACAAAACTCATTTGAGGCCTCTTGCTGATGCAGAGCCTGGCTCTAACCTCGGGCTGTTTCCTGTTATCAGTGGTGCAGCCCCAGTTCAAGGCCTATCAGCAGATCCTACAAGCCTTTGGCACCCAGATCCTCTTGGAGAATGGAGAGATCAATCGTGAGGCTCTAGGAAACATTATCTTCTCCCAGCCTGAGAAACGGCTGCTGCTCAACTCCATCACCCACCCGGAGATCCAGAAGGAGATGCTGAAACAGATCCTGAAGTACTTTGTGCAAGGTAAGAGATCCTGGTGTCCCTGCCCGGGCAGGATCCATCCCTGCTCACTCTGCCCTGGGTTTTTAAGGGTCCCTTGGAGAGAGGGACGAGGCAGGAGGCACTGAAGTGACATGGAGTGACACTCTTTGGAGGCTTTATTCCTGCCCTTCACCACCTCCTCCTGCTGTGGTTTCCAGCACATCCCTGGGGCTGGGGAGCAGCCCTGGGAGGCCTTTCCTGAGGTTCCTCTGCTGGGTAATGTCACACCTCCCAAACCACCCAAATATTCCTCCCTGCCCACAGCCTCCTCGGGCTTGCCTGAAAGCTGCAGAGCCCGTTTTGTCTGGATGAGGTGAGAGGCACCTGACAGCCCTGGGTTCCAAAGTCCCGCTTTTTCCCCCGATAAATCTAACAAATGGAGCTGTCAGACTGGGTCAGATCAAACGCCAGATAAGATCAGTGTCCGGGTTCCGTGCAGGCAGAGGGATCTCTAACGGAGTCAGCCAGGTTCTGTGGAGCTTATCAGAGCTGAGCCCTGTGACAGCTGAAGGGGCCTGTGGAGGAGGAGGAGGAGGAGGAGGAGGGAGGAAGCAACAGGCAGGAGATCTGGGAGCCAGGGCTGGAGTGTTGCTGCTGCTGCTATCCTGCCCCTCGGCGAGCACCATGTGCCTTCAGCTGCCTGCTTTGTCCTCATTAGTCAGGATTTAATGATTTGGGATGGCTGGATGCTGTCTCTGAGGATGGCTGCGTGCAGAAAGCTCGGATCGATCCAACTGGAGGGCAGTGAGAAGTCTCTGGGTGGAGATGCTGTTAAAATGGTGGCTTCATGGACAGTGATGTCTTTGTCAGGGTTTTTATTGCCGTGGCCAGCTCCAGGAGGGGAGTTGGGTTATGAGGAGGAGACATCAGCACAGCTGGGGGGTCAATAGTGGAGTACATGTGGGGCAGTGAGGTCCTGGCTTGCAGCTTTCCCTCCCTCAGACCCCAACATCCCCAAATGCTGCTGCTTGTGAAGGGCAGGGGGAGATGGGGAGCCTGGGGTGGGCTGCAAGGCCCTGTGGGAGACAGTGGCTGCTGGTGACAAGCTCTGCCCTGCCTGGTGACGGGGGTCTGAAGCCAATCCTGGACACTTTGGGTGAGGTTTGGGCCCTGGAGGCACCCCCAGGTTTCAGTGGCAGAGCTGCCAGAGGTCTGCCAGGATTTCCTTGTTCCTTGTGGAAAAGCAGAGCTGTTTAGCCAAAGCTTTCCACAAAGGGAAGAAAACTGAGCTGGGAAACATCCACTCGAATCCCTGCAGCCTGGGGAAGTCTTGGAGGGGAGAAAGAGGAGAGCAAACCCTGCTGTGGGCACTGCAGAGCCTGGTGACAGCAGCAGCCACTTCCATTTCAGCTCCTTGTTTCAGCTCCTCATTATATTTTTCACAGCTTCACCTTTGGTCTGAGATCATCCAGGTTTGGGTTTGTTGGTTTTTTGTGGTTTGTTGTTTTTTTTTCCTGAAGTCTTGGCACTAAACCATTTCCTCCCTGCAGGAGGGAGGAGGGGAGGCAGAGGCTGTGCTGGAGCTGGTGCAGTTGGAGCAGGGGGGTTGGGGAGCACAAGTAACCCCCTACCCTTCCCTGGGGTGTTCTCCTCTCTGCAGGCTATCACTACGTCATCCTCGACATCCCCCTGCTCTTTGAGAACAGCAGCTTGACCAGGTTTATGAAATACACAGTCCTGGTGTATTGGTAAGTGCCCTGGGAGTCCCCCCCTCTGTTAGAGGCTGGAGGGGACTGTCACCTCCCTGCCTGGGGGGTGGGTTTGGCCTCCCCCCTTTCCACACACCAGCCCTTGGCTGTCAGCCTCAGCAGCAGCACAGTCCTTCACCTTTTACCAAAAACCTGGCTTCATTCTGGGGGGGATTTGCTGTCTTTGGGCCTTCTCAGCCAGAGCTCCCTCTGCTGGGACAGGGCCTGGGGCGCTTGGGTCACAGCAACCCCAGGCAATGCCCCAGGCTTGGGGCAGAGTGGCTGAAAAGTGCCCCACGGAAAAGGTCCTGGGGGTGCTGAACAGGAGCCAGAGTGTGCCCAGGGCCACCAGCATCCTGGCTACTGTCAGCACTGGTGTGGCCAGCAGGAGCAGGGCAGGGATCATCCCCTGTGCTGGGCACTGCTGAGGCTGCACCTCCAATCCTGGGGTCAGTTTTGGGTCAGAAAAGGGACACTGAGGGGCTGGAGGTGTCCAGGGAAGGGAAAGAGAGGTGGGGAAGGGTCTGGAGCAGAAGTCTGCCCAGGAGCAGCTGAGGGCCCTGGGGGTGTTGATCCTGGAGCAGAGGAGGCTGAGGGGAGACCTTGTGGCTCTCTGCAACCCCCTGAGAGGAGGTTGGAGCCAGGGGGGGTCGGGCTCTGCTCCCAAGGAACAAGGGATGGGACAAGAGGAACTTTTGGCACAACTCAAGTTGTGCCAGGGGAGGTTTAGGTTGGAGCTTGGGGACAATTTCTGCCTGGAAAGGGTTGTCAGGGCCTGGCCCAGGCTGCCCAGGGCAGGGCTGGAGTCCCCATCATCCCTGGAGGGGTTTCAGAGCCTGGAGATGTGGGGATGAGGGACATGGGGCAGGGGTGGCCTTGGCAGGGATGGGGGAAGGCTTGGACTCCAGGATCCTAAAGGGCTTCTCACACCAGGAGGTCCCTGTGTCCCAGTGTCCCAGCCTGGGGCTGATCCTCAGGATCCAGAATGAAGCAGGGGGCATCCCCCACACTTTCTCAGAACCACTGAGTCCAAACAGAACCCTGAGATCCCTGAATGCTTGACCCCCGGTTTTACTGGAAAGGGCACACCCCTCATGTCCTGTCCTGTCCCCCCCTCAGTGTGTCCCCCTATCCCTCAATGTCCCCCCCATCCCTCAGTGTCCCCTCCTGTCCCTCAATGTCCCCCCATCCCTCAGTGTCCCCTCCCTCAGTCCCCTATCCCTCAGTGTCCCATCCCTCAGTCCCCTATCCCTCAGTGTCCCCTCCCTCAGTGTCCCCCCCTGTCCCTCAGTGTCCCCTCCTGTCCATCAGTGTCCCCCCCTGTCCCTCAGTGTCCCCTCCTGTCCCTCAGTGACCCTCCCACCCAGCTCCAGCGCCTGATGAGGAGGTCCCCGGGGCTGTCCCAGGCCCAGGCCCAGGCCCGGATCTCCTCCCAGCTCCCTCTGGAGCAGAAGCTCAAGATGGCCACGGACATCATCGATAACAGTGGGGAGTGGGAGAGCACCCGGGAGCAGATCCTGAGGCTGCATTCCCGTCTGGAGAGCTCTTGGAGCTTCCTCTGGGCACGGCTGGCACTGGGCATGGCTCTGGGGGGGCTGCTCTGCCTCCTCCTGCGGGGCCTCGGCTCCTGACTCCCCCTGCTCCCTGACCACATTCCCAGGCTTGGGAAGGGCAGGGGGAAGGAAGCTGCTTCCCAGAGCTCTGCCAGAGGGATCCCCACCCAGGGGGGTGAACATGGGGGACTTCCAGCACCATCTCCCTTTTCCCTTCATCACACTCAGGTTCTCACCCTCCAGCTGGGGTGGGAATGGCTGCGGCCCATGGGGGGCTCCAGGATCCTGTGTCCCGTGATGGGCTCCAGGATCTCCTGTCCCATGGGGGGCTCCAGGATCCTGTGTCCCGTGATGGGCTCCAGGATCTCCTGTCCCACTGTGGGACTGCAGGGATTTTGGGTGCTGTTGTGTTTTCCAGAACCTTGTTAATGGTTATAAATATGTAGAGGTGAGTGGCAGGAGGATGGAGCCAGGCTCTGCTCAGGGATGTCCAGTGACAGGACAAGGGGTGCAAGCTGGAGCAGAGGAGGTTCCCCAGAAACATCAGGAAAAACTTTTGCAGTGTGAGGGTGAGGGAGCCCTGGCCCAGGCTGCCCAGGGGGGTGTGGAGTCTCCTTCTCTGCAGACATTCAAACCCCTCCTGGACACCTCCCTGTGTGCCCTGCTGGAGGTGACCCTGCTCTGACAGGGGATTGCACTCCAGGGGCTCTCGGGGTCCCTTCCATTCCCTGCAGGAGTGGGGGGGTCTCTCAGGCCCTGTCCCTGCCACTGGTGTCCCCAGGGTGGTCCCTCCTGGCTCACAGCCCCCCCAGGCTGGATTGAGATGGGGGGGATTTTCCCTTTTTTCACTGTAACAGGTATTACATCTGCTGGGGGGGTCACACAGCACCTCCCTTAAGGTAGGGGAGGGGTCTCCTCCCTGTTCACCTCCTTCCTCTCTGCCCCCATCACTTGGGGTGAAGACCCCAGACCCCCACCCCAGGTACCCCACACCTCAGCTCTGGATCTGAGGGGGTCTGAACCAGCCCCAGCCCCTCCCGATGTTGGGGTTCCAGCTGTTGGAGTTCCCGGGGGGGTCGGGGCTCTTGGCCCCAGGATTAATAAAGCTCCGACCCGCAGCCCCCGCACTCGGCTCCTCCCCGCGCTGCTCGGGAAAGGTCAGAGCTGAGCACACAGCTCACGGCTCAGCCCCGCACGGAGAAAACGGGGGGGAGCACGGCTGCCAGGGGGGCTGGGGGCTGGGATGGGGCTGGGATGGGGGCTGGGGGGATGGGATGGGGATGGGGTTACAGGCTGCGGGGTGGGGTGCAGGCGTGGGGGGCTGGGGTCTTGAGATGGGTGGCTGGGGTTCTGTGATGGGGGTCTGGGGTTAGGGGAGAGGGGGCTGGGGTCCTGAGATGGGGGTGTGGGGTTTTGTGATACGGGTTTGGGATCAGGGGAGGGGGGTCTGGGGTTCTCGACATGGGGGTCTGGGGTTCTGGGGTGGGGGTACCTGGGTTCTGGGGTGGGGGTCTGGGGTCCCAGATGGATGCCCTGTCCCAGTGCCACCCCCATCCCAGTGTTTTGGGGCCGGGGGGCATTGCCCACCCCTGCACAGGGTGGTCCTGAGGCTCTGGGCTCTCCCCACCCCCTCAGGATGGTGGCCCAGGTGACAGGGACACAGCAGAGCTGTCCCCAAGGCACAGGGACCTTCCCTGGGGTGTCACATCCCTGTCCCCTCCTGGAGCCAGGCACCCCCCCAACCCCCCCAGCCCAGGGGTCCCAGGACCTGGAGCCGGGGGGGTTCTGGTGTCGGTCCCTGGGTGGGTGCTGGGTGCCTTGGGTGCTCACAGTGGCCGTGGGTGGGGGCCTGGAGGGCAATGGGGGAGGTGGGGGAGACACCCCCCCCTGTCTGAGCCCCCTGTGCTGGTGACACATCTGCTGCCACCGTGTCCTGTGCCCCCCCTCCCCCGTGCCCCCCCGGCTCTGTGTGCAGCCCCCCCCCTCCCCCGCACGGCCAATATTTACCCTGCTGCAAATTGGTGCTGAATCAATTGTGCTGCGGCTGCTGCAGGGGGCTCCTGACAGGCAGACACACACACCCCTGCAGCCCCCCCTGCTGCAACCCCCCCACTGCAACCCCCCCACTGCAACCCCCCCACTGCAACCCCCCCACTGCAAACCCCCCACTGTAACCCCCCCACTGCAACCCCCCCTGCACGCTCCCCATTGCATCCCCTCTTGCAACCCCACTGCATCTCCCCACACCCCCCCTTGCAGCCCCCCCGCTGTACCCCCCTGCCCCCCCATTGCAACCCCCCGCTGCACCCCCTCCTCCATTCCCCCTCCCCCCTTTGCTGCATCACCCCCGGACCCCCCTCCGCACCCCTCCCTGCACCCCCCGCACTGTGGTCCCCCCGGTACCCCCTCCCTGCCCCTCCCCCAGTGCTCCCCTTCCTTGGTGTCCCCCCCGGAGCCCCCCCTGTCCCGGTGCCCCCCCTCAAGCACCCCCTCTCCCGAGGTGTCACCCCCCACATCTCGAGGCACCCACTGAGGGGAAGGAGAGGGACCCACAGAGAACCCCCCCCCCTTCCCCCGTGGCTGTGGGGACAGGGGTGACATTCCCCAGTGGGTGGGGGTCCCAGTGCCCGGGCGGGGGGGTCCCCAATGTCACTGTACGGCCCCCGCGGTCACAGGTGTCACCGTCCCTCGTGTGTCCCTGCGGAGTGGCATGGTGTCACTGTCACTGCATGGCCCCCGGGGTCACGGGTGTCACCGTCCCCATGTGCCCCTGGGGAGTGGCAAAGTGTCACTGCCACCGCTCATGGGGTGTCACACGGTATCACTGTGGCCGCACAGTCCCACTCGTGTCACACCTTGCTGCCGCACAGCCCCGCAGGACTGGACGGTGTCACTGCTGCTCCCCGGGGTGTCACACGGTGTCACTGTCACCGCGCAGTGCACAGGGTGTCACTGTCACCGCGGGGCTGCCCGTTGCCACGCAGTGTCACTGCAGCTCCCGTGGGTTGTCACACGGAGTCACCGTCAGTGCCTGATGCACAGGGTGTCACAGAGCGTGGTGTCACTGCATGGCCCACGGCGTGTCACCGAGTGTCACCGTCACCGCTGTCCCACAGTGTATCACCCACTGTCACTGTCACTGCATGGCCCACGGCGTGTCACCCAGTGTCACCGTCACTGCATGGCCTGGGGTGTCACACACTGTCACCACACAGGACACACCCCAATGCCACCCCCTGCACATCCTCTGGGCTGTCACCCCGTGTCACCGCGCATCCCTCAGCTGTGTCACACCATCTGCTGTCACCCAGTGTCACTGTGCACCCACGGCTGTGTCACACCATGGGCTGTCACCATGTGTCACCTCCGGCTGTGTCACCCCCTGTCCCCACCATCCATTTGCACCCCGAGGACCCCGCAGCAGGTCCCGGCAGCCCCGGTCCCCTGGGGGACACATCCCCACCCCTGTCCCCTCCTCGTCCCCAGACGGGTCCTGAGCAGCCGCTTCCCGTCCCTCTGCGCTGTCCCTGTCACCCGCGCTGTCCCTGTCACCCGGGCTCTTATTAAGCCGCGCTGTCTGCAGCCCTTAATTGCCGCGCGGCGGGAGGGTGGCGGGTCCCGCGGTGGCCCTAATGAGGGACAGGGACAGGGACAGGGACAGGGACAGGGACAGGGACAGGGGGGAGGTGCCACCCCTGGTTTGTCCCCTCCTGCAGCTGGGCTACCCCGTGGGACAAGGGACGGTGCCCGGTGCTGGGCTGGGAAGTGCCTGCACTAACCCAGCTGGCCAGCTAGCCACCGGGCCACCACTGGCCAGCCAGAGAGCCCCCAGGGCAGCGGGCTAGCCACCAGCCAACGGGGCAACTGCTCGGCCAGCCAGCTAGCCAAGCAGGAAATGAAGCAGCCAACTGGCCAGCCAGCTGACCCACCACCTAGCCAGCTAGCCAAGCAGCTAGTCCCCTGCCAGCTAGGCAATCAGCTGCCAACCACCCAGCTAGCCAACTGGCCAGCTAGGTAGCCAACCGGCCAGGGAAGCTGCGGAGCGGGCACCAACCTGCCAGGCACCCAGCTCTCTAGCCCAGTGGCCAGCCACACATCCAACTTCCCAAGAAGCCATCCCAGTGCCACACCAGCCAGCTAGCCACCTGGCCACCAGCCTGGCCCCCAGCCCTGTCCTGCAGCTCTGTCCCCATGGGTTCCTGTGGTGTGTCCGTGTCACCTCCCTGCTGCCCCGCTGAGCCCTGGCACACTCAGCACAGCCCAGAGGAAGCCCCCAGCCCACCCTGCCCAGAGTCACCCCCGGGGGCTCGGGGTGTCCCCTGGATTGTCCCCACCCGGGCACCAGGAGCTGGGGGTTCCCTCCTGCTGGAATCATCTCCACCTCCGGATGCTCCGGGGGGGCTCCCCCTGCTCCCCTCCTCCAGTCCTCCCAGTGACCGTCACTGTCCCCACCCCGTGCTCGGGGTGTCCCTTCTCAGAGCTGGAGGGGACACAGGGCTGGGGTGGCTGATGGCCCCAGAGGACAGGCTGGTCCTGGACAGGGACCCCCGGACACCCGGAGGGACTCCTGGACAGCGGCCACCACGGTGCCGGGCAGCAGCAGAGGGACCCCTGACCACCTCCCCCCCCCCTTCTCCAGCCCAGGCTGCCCCCACCCCTGGGTGCTCTGCCCACCCCGGGGGGCACAAGGACCCGGCCCTGGATCCCCTCCCAAGCCCCACCTTGGGGACACGGGGGGGCTTTGGGGGACAGGACCCATCCCCACCAGGGACAGCCCGTGGTCCCCAGCCCCCCCCCGCCTCATCTCCAGCTCTGAGCATCAGCACTGACCCCGGGGTGGGGCACGGTGTCCCTGTCCCTGTCACACGGGGTCCGCCGGGCAGAGAGGGGAAACTGAGGCAGTGGGGTGGCCTGGGCTGTGGCACCACCATCAGGACGCAGTGGCCGGGACCGGGGATGTCCCCTGATGCACCCAGGGGGGTGTCCCCTGTGTCCCCACTGGAGCCACCACGGATTCCCCCGGGGTGACCTCTCCGGGTGGGTTTTGAGGCTCTCGTTAATGAAGAAAGATAATGAGGGGGGGACAGTGACAGGGGAGAGGACCAGGGAAGGAGCCGGTGACAGGCCGGTGACAGCATGGGGGGACAGGAGGGGTGGCAGCTCCCCCACCCCGGAATAATCCCCCTTCCCCAGCAGTACTTGTCGCTTTGTCACCAGTTAATTGATTTTCCCACGCTGATTAAATTAGAGCCTCGGCGGGGGGACACACGGGGACAATCGATGGGCGGCCAAGTGTCCCCTGGTCCCCTCTTTTCTGTGCTGGGGGCTGTCCCCTGGGTGTGGGGACACGTGTGTGGCACCGCACGGGGACACACGCCCAGCGTGGGGGGTTCTGGGTGGGGACAACGAACCCCTGGACCCCACAGGGGTGTGACAACCCGAGGCCACCAAACCGCTGGGGCAGGCGGCACTGGGGTGGGTGGCACTATGACCGTATGTCCCCCCCCTGCCCCCGCCGTGTCCCCTTCCCCCTACCCCCGTTGTGTCCCCTCCCCCCCAGCCCCGTTGTGTCCCCCCCGGCCCCGCGTCCCTCGCTCACCCCCGGTGCTGGCGGCGGCTGTCACTTGCCATCGCGTCCCGCTGTCCCCAACGCGGGTGACACAGATGGCAGGCGACAGCGGGCGCAGCCGCGCGGCCCCGTGTCACGAGCCCTTTTTGGGGCTGCTACCCCAAAGCGGGGCCCCGCTGTCCCTGAGGTGGCCCCGGTGTCCCACGGAGGTGCCATCTGGTCCTGTCACCTCGCGGTTAACGCCAGCGGGTGCTTGGTGTCACCTGGGCTGTCCCCAAGCCTGCGCCCTGCGGGAGGGGAAACTGAGGCACGGGGGAGGGAAGGGCCTGGAGGTGCTGCCGGGACCCTCCCCACGAGGACACGGGTGGCAGTGCCGGGGGTGTCCCCAGCCCCACGGGGACACGGGTGGCAGTGCCGGCCGAACAGGGCGGGGCTGGGGGAGACCCCGGGGGTCCCAGCCAGGGGGGAGGGGCGAGCCCCCGCTGGGGGCATGGTCACGGTGTGTGGGCGTGGCATCCCGGATGGGCGTGTTCTGTGACTTGTGGGCGTGGTTCTCGGTGGAGCCGGGGGGCGTGCCCGCCGCTTGGAGGGCGTGGCCTGTGCCGAGGGGCGTGTCTGGGGGCGTGGCCCGGGCGCGGGGCGCTCGGAGCCGGCGGAGCGCAGCGGAGCGGAGCCGCCGCCAGCCCCGGTTCCCCCCGCCCCGGTCCCCCCCCAACCGGCACCATTCCCACCCCCGGGGGGCAGCGCGGCCCGGCCGGGCGGCGGCTCAGCCTGGGCCGCAAAACTTTACTGGCGGCGGCGGCGGGGGTGGTGATGGTGCTGGGGCTGGTGGTGCTCATCCCGGTGCTGGTGAGCTCCGCCGGTACCGACGGCCGGTACGAGATGCTGGGAACCTGCCGGATGGTTTGCGAACCCTACGGCCCCGCCGCCGCCCCCCCGCCGCAACCGGCCGACCGCGGCCCCCTCCCGCCGCCCTCCACCCTGGTGCAAGGTCCCCAAGGCAAACCGGGGCGAGCGGGGAAACCGGGACCGCCGGGACCGCCGGGAGAACCGGGACCCCCGGGACCGGCGGGGGCGCGGGGCGAAGCGGGACGACCGGGACCCCCGGGATTACCGGGACCGGGGGCTACGGGTGCCGTGAGCGCGGCCACCTACAGCACGGTACCGCGCGTCGCCTTCTACGCCGGCCTCAAGAACCCCCACGAGGGCTACGAGGTCCTCAAGTTCGACGACGTGGTCACCAACCTGGGCAACAGCTACGACGCCGCCTCCGGCAAGTTCACCTGCGCCATCCCCGGCACCTACTTCTTCACCTACCACGTCCTCATGCGCGGCGGCGACGGCACCAGCATGTGGGCCGATCTCTGCAAGAACGGGCAGGTAAGGGCTGGTCATCCCCGAGGCTACCTGATCATCCCCGAGGCTACCTGGCCATCCCCGGGGCTACCTGGCCATCCCGGCTACCGGCCCCACTGCGGGGACAGGAGCTGTCGCTGACCCCCAGGCACCGCAGAAGGGCTCTGCGTGCTCCCTCTGGGTGCCCCATCCTTTTCCCAGGGTGCTGGTGGGCTCTGGATGCTCCCTCCGGGTGTTCCAGCCTTTTCCTGGAGGTGACGATGGGCTCTGGGTGCTGTCCCGTCCTTTTCTCAGCCTCAGGGATGCATCCCCAGGATGCTCCATCCTTTTCCCGGTGGTGCTGTTGAGCTCTGGGTGCGTTCCTGGGATGCTTCATCTGTCTCCTACACCCCGAGATGCACCCCCAGAGTGCTCCATCTTTCTCCTGGCCCTGGAGATGCCCTCCTCTAGGGTGCTCCATCCTCCTCCCAGTGGTGCTGATGGGCTCTGGGATGTCACATCCTTCTCCCTGCTGCACAGATGCACCCCTGGGGTGCTCCATCCTTCTCCTGGCCTCAGGAATGCACCCCCAAGATGCTCCATCCTTTTCCCAGAGGCGATGGTAGGCTCTGGGTGCATCCCTGGGGTGCTCCATCCTATTCCCATCCCTAGGGATGTATCCCAGGACACTCTGTACCTCTCCTCGTGGGGATTATGAGCTCTGGGTGTATCCCCAGGGTGCCACATCCTTCTCCTGGTCACGGTGATGCACCACGAGGTGCCCTGTCCTGCTCCCAGTGACATGATGGGCTCTGGGTGCAGCCCCGGGGTGCCCTGTCCTGCTCCCAGCTCCGGAGATGTTCCCCCAGGATGCTCGATCCTTCTCCTGGTGACAATGATGGGCTCGGGTGGGTCCGCAGGGAGCCCCATCCTTCTCCTGGTGACAGTGACAGGCTTGGGGTGTGTCTCCGGGGTGCCCCATTCTTCTGGTGACAGTGACAGGCTTGGGGTGCATCCCTGGAGTGTCCCCTCCTTCTTCTGTTCCCAGAGATGCCCCCACCGCGTGCCCTGTCCCCCGGCCACCTCTGGGGAAATTCTCTGCAGCCATTGCCGTGCTGCCCTGATGTGTCCCCTGGGGTCCCCTCCGTCCTTTCCTTGGCCCCCCTGTGCCTTCGGGGAGACTTGCAGTGTCTCCTCCGTGTTCCCGAGGTGCCCTGCCCTCCCCGGCCGTGCCGTTGTCCCCTCTGGGACTCTCCGGGGGGGTGGGCACAGGGGACAGTGTCTGCGGTGGCCTGGGGGACACCCACAGCCCCTCCCCTGCCGCTGGGGTGCTGCACCCCCAGCCCGGGGACAGCTCTGCTGCTGTGTCAGGAGAGATGTCCCCATCCTGGGCCGGGCTGCGAGGGGACATTGCTGGGGGGACACTGTGGGGTGGGCACCTCGGGGCTGGCTCTATCCTCCTCCCCCCCCAGCTCCAGCATCCCTCTGGAAATCCTCCCCATCCCAAGCCGCAGCCCCTCAATCCCGGCGGCTTTCGGTGTCCCTTCCCCACGCCGTGTCCCCCTCCCCGGCCACCACTCCAGGCACGAGCCACGACCCCCGGAATGTCACCCCGGCTCAGTCCCCTGGGGTGGTACCACAACCGGGATTCATCCCGCTCCTCATCCCGTTGTCCCGGCACCGAGCCCCGCGTCCCCATCCCGAGGACTTCGAATTAACCCACAACTGAGTTATCAACCCCAAAACTCGGCCGGGGGCAGGGGGGGGGTGCGGGGGCACCGCGCTTCACCCCTCAGCTCCGCAGCCCCTGAGCCGGCAGCGCCGCGGGGGGGGCAGGAGCCGCTCACTGGGATTTTCCATCCCAGCACTTCGAATTTTCTTTTATTGGGTTTTTTTTTTCTTTTTTTTTTTTTTTTTTTTTTTTTAATGTGGTTTGGGGTTTTTTGTTTGGGTTTTTTGTGTTTTTTTTCCTACCTCCAGCCCTAAATCGGGGGGGGGGGGAGGTGTTGTGTCCCGGTGTCGCTTGTCCCCACCACCTCTTTCTCTCAAGCACCCTCCTCCTAACTCCGGACCGAACACCCCCCCAAAACCACCCACCCACTGTTTCCTCCCCCCAGATTTTTGGAGACCCCCAAAACCATTTTTGGGGACCCCTCCCCACCCTTCCCAGCTCCGGCCCCCCTGGCTCCGCGGGGGATCTCGCACCCGGATAAATTTCCAGCAGCTCCGGAGAGAGGAACCGCACTGGGTCGGGCTCGCCATGCAGCTTCATTAACCGGTGGTTAATTACCACCCAGCTCTCCGGGCTGCGGGAGCGGCTCAGGAGAGCGGGGAGCGGGCCAGCCCAGGTTCAAAAAGGTCCCCCCTAAATTGCCCCAAATCGTTCAAAAATGGGGTTAATTAAGGCTTTGTTACCAAAAATAGCCCATCGCCGGCAAGGCTGGGGGGTCCGGGGGGGTCCCCGCGGATCAGCGGCGATCCCGGCATCGCCTGAGGGAATGGTGGCTTCGGGGGGATCCTTCTGCCCCCCCTCTACCTCTGGGCGATGCAGGGTTGGGTGCAGCCCATCACCGCTGCATCGGGGCTGGAGTTAATGAGAGCCTGGGGAGGGCCTGGCTCCTGTCGGGTAATTAGCATTAATTATTATTTGTATTGAGCGGGGCGGAGGTGGAATGCTGGACGGAGGGAGAGGCGGGGGGGTCAGAGCAAGGAGGTTCTGGGGTCCCCGAAGTGGGGGTGACAGCGGAGCTGGGGGGGCCCCACTCGGGAGGGGGGTGTGTGTGTGTGTTTGTGCCTGGGGACGGTCCCCAAGGGACTCATCTGCAGGGACACCGGGACCTGCTGGGGGGAGGGGCGCCTGCCATTGTTTCGGGGGGTCCTGGGGGGCTCTCGCTGCTATGCCTGGGGGTCCTGGTGACACGTGGGGCACATGGTGTCCCCGAGGCGCCGAGTGTCACTGTGAGCGGCTCAGCCTGGACAGGGGACCACCCCACTATCCCCCTCTGTCCTCTCTCCCCCCGACCCCCTTGGGTGCAGCCAGCCACCCTAACCCCATCCCGCGGGGTCCCCGGGTTGGTGACACCCCCAGTGGTGCCGCTGGGATGGGTGACAGTGGCTTCATCATGGCTGTATCCCACACACACACTGTCCTCACCTCCTGCTCTGGCATGGGGAAACTGAGGCAGGGAGGGGCCGAGGCCATCAGGGGGGGTGCAGTGGCCCAAGATGGTTCCCCCCCCCCCTCCGCTGTGCGGCGGTGCCGGCCCTGGCGCTGCCATTTGTCTTCCCCGGTCAGCTCCAGGGCCGGCGGGTGCGCGGTGACGAGGCGGCTCCTTAACGAGGGAAGACGGATGGCACCGGGTGGCAGTGGCCGCGGGGGGGGGGACGGTGGCGGCAGAGCCCGGCGCCAAACAGCTTCTCCTGGTGCTTCTTCCCCGCTGCTTCTCCTCCCCCCCCTCCTTTTCCTCGGCAAAACCTCTGGGGATCGGGGCCTTGGGACCCCCTGAGATTCGCCCACGGGGAGGGGACCCCCGATGCGGTGTCAGGGTGGGCAGCGGGTGGGTGTTCGGGGGGTGCTGGTGATGGCAGAGGGTGATGGGGGACAGGCAGCCCAGCAGGACCACCGGCTGGGCCGTCGGGAGGTGCCAGAGCGAGCGGTGCCTGAGCTCCTGGCAGCTGCAGAGCCATTCCCGAGGGGCACAGGAGCCCTGGGACCCCTGTCAGGGTGGGTAAAGGACAGGGATACATGGGGACAATCCCCCCTCCCCTTCCCTGCCGGCTCCGGGGCCCTGCAGCAGCTCGGCGGTGCCTCCCCACCCACCGTGAGCCAATTAAGAGCCCATCCTCCTCAGCGGTAATTAGGAGCAGCTTCTCCCCGCCGCCTCGCTTGTGCCTTTTCGCTGGGGATTGTACCTGCCGGCTTGTCCCTGTCACCCAGCGCCATCTCCCCGTGAGGCGCCGGCCTTGATTTGATTCCCCAAATTATCTCGCAGCTCCAGCCGGGGCGGCTCCGGCACCGTCGCTTTTCCACGCACCTCCCTGCCCCGCTGCTCCCCGCCCCGGAGTGAGCATCCCCCCCAGAACCGGGTTTGGGTTGGGGGGATTTGGGCTCAGCCCTCCCCAAATGCTCCTGGTCCCCGGGGAGCTCCTGGGAAGAAGGGGGGGGGGACGGACGTGTTGGGTGCATTGGGGCTGGGCTGGGAGATGGGTCCTGGGTCCTGTGTCCTGGTCCTGCATCCCAGACCAGAGCTGGGGTCCTGGGTCTGGGTCAGGGTCTCACATCTGAACCCAGGCTCAGGATCCCATGTCTAAATCCTGCACCCAAATCCAGAGGGGAAGTCCCAAACCTCACCATGGTCCTGCACCCCAACCCAGAGCTGTTGTCCCACGTCTGAGCTGTGATCCCACCTCCAAGTCTCGGTCCTACACCTGAGCTCCCCAGGTCCTGGAGAGGCCCTGGGTGACACTTGGAGAAGCCACCTCCATCCACGGGACATTTCTGCGGGGTGGGGACCCAGGGCACCCCGCACTGCCCAAGCTGGCAGGTGTCCCCCTGCCTGCAGGGGAGTGGGGATGTCCCCAGGGATCTGAGGGCCAGGCTGTCCCCTGAGCCCCCGGGGCCCAACCAGGGTGACACGGGTGTCCCCTGCGCAGGTCCGGGCCAGCGCCATCGCGCAGGATGCCGACCAGAACTACGACTACGCCAGCAACAGCGTCATCCTGCACCTGGATGCGGGGGACGAGGTCTTCATCAAGCTGGACGGGGGAAAGGCCCACGGGGGCAACAACAACAAATACAGCACCTTCTCTGGCTTCATCATCTACTCGGACTGAGCCCAGGCCCACGGCATCGCCCCACAGTGCTCCAGCCCCACGGCATTGTCCTGTGGTCCCCCAGCCCCCCAGCATCCCTCTGCAGCCCCCCACGGCATCACCCCACAGATGTCCAACCCCACGGTGTCCCCCAGTGACTGTCAGCTCTATCCCTCTGCCACGGTTTGGCCCCATAGAAACCCCCCAGAGGTTTCCAACCCCACAGCAACCCCCCCCTCCCACCCCAGTGATCTCCAGTGACCTCCCAGCCCCACGGCATCCCCCATGCTGGTCCAGACCATCTGTGGTGCCCTGACCCCCCCTTTCCCATCGGCTCACCCCACGGCTGCCGATTTGGGGCTGGGGGTTCCACAGGGGACTGCTCCCCCCCCTCCTTGTGCTGCCCCCCCATGCCCTGGCTCCCCGCTGCCCCCCACCCCAGGGCGATGCTGGGGGTCCCCCTGCCAGGTGTCGTTGTCCCCCGGCCCCGTGCTGGGGGGGTTGTGCTGGGGGTGCCCAGCCCCGGGTGACCCCACAGTAAATCAGAGCTGTGCCCTCTCCCTGTGTCTGTGTCCCTGCGAGGGGCAGAGCCCGTGTCCCCCACCCCGGGGACAGGGTCCTCCTGCCACCCCCCGGCCGACCCCACTTGGTCTCATGAATCGCCCAGACTGGGGGTGCCGGGAGGGGCTCCCGTGTCCCCCAGTGCTGACGTCCCTTCTGCCATCTCCAGAGGGGACACTGGGGGTGCCCCCTGTCGCCATGTCCCTGTCACCAGAGCCCAGGGGTCCCCACGGGAGGGTGGGAGGGGTGTCCCCTCGGGGACACGTAACGGGGAGGGTGGTGGGGCCAGGCAGGGCCATGGGGACCCCCTGGCACACGGCCCCATCCCCGCTGCCTCGTTGCGGGCAGGACGTGTCCCAGTTTGCGGTGACAGCGAATGCCCGGGGCCACCATCCGCCTGCAGACCGCTGCGGCAGGGTCAGGGGACAGGGGACAGGAGGCCCTGGGGAGGTGCGGGTGGCCCTGGGACAAGGCGCAGGGTTCGTTTCTCGGCAGTACCGGAGGGAGAGGCAGCGGGCGGGCAGCGGGGGCTCGGTGGGGCCGGGGCTGCCAGCCCTCAGCTGTGGGGGGAATGCGGCCATTCGGGGCTGGTGTGGCTGCAGCCATCACCCGGGCTGGCACCGGGCGGACCCTCCGCGTCCCCGGGGCCCTTGGCCGGGCTCTCCCCGCCGGGCAGCGCTTGTGCCGCCGGTGTCCCCCGTGGGCACGACGGGGAGGGGACGGGGCAGGGGAAAGATGGCGGCCAGCGCGGGGACAAAGGGACTACAACTCCCATGGGGCACCGCGTGGGGCGGGCCCGCGTGGGGCGGGGCTTCGGTGGGAGGGACCAATCAGGATAGGGGGCGGGGCCTGAGCGTCCGTTTGAAAGGGCGAGCGGCGGCGGCAGCGGTGAGAGAGGCGGCGGGACCGGGGGCAGCGGAGGGGCCGGGAATGGGGATCCAGGAACCGGGGGAGCACCGCAAGGGATGGGAGGGGACACCGCGGTGCTCGGGGGGGCCCTGGCACCGGGGAGGCGGGAGGGGTCTGGGGGGGAGGATGTGTGCCAGGGGGCTGAAGGGCAGGGGACAGTCTGGGGGAGGCTGCGGGGGCACCGAGGGGGGTGCGGGATCCTTGTGGGTGGGGGCAGAGCTGTGGGAAGGGGCTGTGGGGGCTCCGGTGGGACACAGCCCCGGGGTGCTGCGGGGGGTGCTAAGGGCGGCTGTAGGGGCACCGGGGGGGTTACGGGGGTCCTTTCCCCCCTCTCTCCGGCTGAGCCTTTCCTCCTCCCCAGAGCTCTTGAGACCCTCGGGACCTTTGAGCCCAGAGCCGTGTTCTTTCTCCGTGTTCTCCGTGTTCTTTCTCCGTGTTCTCCGTGTTTGCCTCCCGGTTGCCATGGCCCCCAGCACCCCCCTCCCCGAGGAGGGCACCGTGGCCGTTGTGGTGCGCGTGCGGCCCCCCGCCCTCAGCGAGCGGGACCGGCCCGGACCCCCCCTCCTGCACCTGCGGGACCAGAACATCATCGTCTTCGACCCCGAGGAGCCCAGCGGCCTCCCCGGCAGCCTGCAGCCCCCCCGGGGGCCCAAGCACCACGGCAAGGACCTCACGTTTGTCTTTGACCGCGTGTTCGGGGAGGGGGCCACGCAGGAGGAGGTTTTCCAGCACACGACCCGGGGGCTCCTGGACAGCGTCCTCAGCGGCTACAACTGCTCCGGTGAGAGCCAGCAGAGCCCTCGGCTCTGGAACAACCGCCCCGGGGGTGTGAGTTGGGAAGCTGGGAAGGGAAGGAGGACACAGCAGCAGGGAAACGTGGGGACACCAAGTTGTGGTGATTGCAGTTGTGATCAGGATGGAGATGTACCTGGGCTGGAAATGTCATCTCCCCCGGGCAGATGGGTGAGGGAAGGAAAAGGGAAAGTGTTTCTGTAGAACCACAGGACTGGTGTGGGTTGGAGGGACCTTAGAGCCACAGTGCCACAGCTCCTCTGGGCAGCCTGGCCCAGGGGCTCAGCACCCCCAGTTCAAACCATCACCCCTTGTCCTGGCACTGCAGGCTCTGGTGAGAACTTGCTCAGACTTTTTTCAAGTCCTTTTCTACATGCAGAGAGGCATATAGAGAATTTTTTTTTTTTTTAATGTGAAAACAATCACTTATTCATTAGGAAGAAATTCTGAGCCCCTGGGTGCCCAGGTTGCCCCCAGAAGCTGTGGCTGCCCCATCCCTGGCAGTGTTGAAGGTTGGATGGGGCTTGGATGGGAGGTGTCCCTGCCCATGGCAGGGGTGGCACTGGGGGGGCTTTAAGGTCCCTTCCCACCCAACCCATTGATTCACTGGAACAGCCTTCCTGAGGTCATGGCAAGTTGTGGTCAAAGTGCTACTGGAGGAGATGATCTTATCCAGGTTCCCTTTCCCATGGAAGGCTGGGCTGGATGACCTCTCCAGGGCCCTTCCAGCTGGTGATGCTTCACAGGGGGTGTTGAAAGGTTGGGATGGAGAATGAGAGGAATTGCAAGGTCTGGAAGAGAAGATCTGTGGGTCTGTGACACTGAGGGTCACAGTGATGCTCAGCAGCCCAGAGATGGGATGTAGAGGATGGAGGTGGCCTTTGGGGCAGGAAATGAGTCTGGGCAGGTGCTTCTTAGGGATTTTGAGAGATGAGGCTCCATTTGCTCCTTGCTTTCCTGGGGTGGGAAGGATAGGAAGAAATCCATGGATCCGTGGCACAATGAGCCCCTGGGTGTTTCCATCATAGCCATTATGGGCAGAGCTGTGGGGAGGGTGCTGGGCTCGGGGGGGTTGCTGTGCTCCTTGTGAGGGTCTCCCTAAGGACAGTTCTGGAGCTCCTCTCTCCGGGTCTGAAAGCTCCTGGCCCATCAGCACCGGGCCCGGTGCCACCGGTGGCTGTCAGCAGAGGAGCAGCTCACCGAGCACACGGCTCCTGTCTCATCACGGGCCGGGAGCTGGGGCTGCAGGATGCTATTCCTGGCTCTCCAGCGCCGCTGTCACCGTGCCCACCTGGCAGGCACAGCTCCTGTCTCGATCTGCATAAAATAACTCTGGGAGCCTCAAATGAGAGAGCAGCAAAAGCACCGAGTGCTGCTAATGGGGAGAAGGGCTGAGGCTCTCCAGATGGGCATGTCCTGAGCTGCTGGTGATGCTTCAGAGAGGGTGTTGAAAGATAGGGGTGGAAAATGAGAGGAATTACAAGGTCTGGAAGAAAAACACCTTCTGGTGAGAGCCAGGGGAACGAGGCTGCTCACCTTGTTAGAGGGAAGGTCTGGGGGGGACCTGAGCACAGCTTCCAAGTGGGTGAGGGTTTGCTGACTGGTTCTGGCTCTGCTAAATTAGAGAGGCTGAAACGAGGGGGAGAAAAAAGAAAAATCTGTCACTAAAGGCCTGTGCAGGCAGCAGGGAGGGTCATTAGCTTTGCTTTGTCTCTGCAAAGCCTGGGAGTGACCCCGCTGCAGGGGCTGCTGTGGGAAGGTTCCCTCCTGTTCCTTACCGAGGTTTCAGCCACCCCCCTGTCTCCTCCCAGTGTTTGCCTACGGTGCAACAGGAGCAGGGAAAACCTACACCATGCTGGGCTCCGAGAAAAACCCCGGCATCATGTACCTGACCATGGTGGAACTCTACAGGAAGATCGAGGCCAGGAAGGAGGAGAAGGGCTGTGAGGTCCTGGTCTCCTACCAGGAGGTAACACTGCAGCCAAACCACGTCCCCTCACGTCCCCTCACATCCCCCCATGTCCCCTGCCATCCCCGGGTCTCTGACACTGAGGGCTGGGGTTGCTCTGGACCCTCCCATGCCCCTCTGGGGACCTCCCTGTGCCTGGTGTCCCCAACCTGGCTGCTTCTGCAGTCAGAGCTCAGGATGTGATGGGGTCCCAGAAGTGTTTTGGGGGGACACCAGGGGGTGTGTGACACCAGGGTACAGAGCTGTCCCCCTGCCTTACACTGAGTTCTTGCTCCAGGTGTACAATGAGCAGATTCATGACTTGCTGGAGCCCAAGGGCCCTCTGACCATCCGGGAGGATCCTGAGAAAGGAGTGGTGGTTCAGGGCCTTTCCTTCCACCAGGTGGGTGCAGAACCAGGCACAAGGGTTGGGTGGGCACTGTGCCGACACCAGTTCTGAAGGAGATGTGGTGCTGAGGGACATGGGGCAGGGGTGGCCTTGGTAGTGCTGGGGGAAGGGTTGGGCTCCATGATCCTAAAGATCTTCTCCAACCAGGAGTATTCCATGTTTGGAAGGCATTGGTGCCATCTGGGGGGCTTCTGCCTGGCAGCACACGAGCCCCTGGGGTTGCCCCAGCCTGGGCTGCTGTGCTGGTTCCAGCTCTCTGCCCCTTCTCTCCCAGCCTGCATCAGCAGAGCAGCTCCTGAAGATGTTGGCTGATGGAAACAAGAACAGGACCCAGCATCCCACGGATGCCAACGCCTCCTCCTCCCGCTCCCACGCCATCTTCCAGGTGAGGGATGGGGCTTGGGCTGGGATCTGTGCAAAGGGCAAACCACAAAAGCCTGGGGAGGACCCAGGACTGACCCCCAGCACCTCCAGGCCATGTGGGAGCTGCTCCTGGGGGCTGAGGCTGGGACAGGGCCCTGGGGAAGTGTTTGCTGCTCCTGGAAGAGATGCAGAGAGGGAGCTGGAGAGCGATGCTGTCACAGGAGACTTGGTGGCTGTGTCCCTCCTTGCCCACACCAGCCAGGAATGGGGATGGGCACCAGCTGCCTGGGCTGGATGTCACCCTGGGGGGTCACAGCCTCCACTGGGGTCTGGGTTTGTGGCAAAATCCGCAGTTGGTGTCTGGGCTGGGGCTGTCACTGTGTGAACACTCCCTGGGTCCCACCAGGGCCTTTCAGGGACCCCTCCAGCTGTGTCTGCTCCTTCCCCACCCCGGGACACCCCAAGTGTCTTCTGTAGCTCTCTCACTTCTTGTGAGATCCCTCTCGTGGCTTTGCTGCTTGTGTCCTCACCAAATTCTCAGCTTGTTCCCCTTGCTGGGCTCCTCTTCCCCAGGCTCCATCCCGTGTCCCAGGTGATCCCTTTGTCCCCCCCTGACAAACGGGGGAGCCGAGGCTGTTGCCCCCCCCAACCCACACACCCACCCCCAGCTCCTGCCCATCCCTCAGGTCCACGTCAAGCAGTGGGACCGCTCCGGTGGCCTCGCTCAGGATCTGCAGGTGGCCAAGATGAGCTTGATCGACCTGGCAGGCTCGGAGAGAGCCTCGGTCACCAACACCAAGGGGCAGAGGCTGCGGGAAGGCGCCAACATCAACCGCTCCCTCCTGGCCCTCATCAACGTCATCAACGCGCTGGCCGACACCAAGGTAACCCCGGGGGGACACGGGTGTCCCGGCAGGGTGCTGAGCACCCCAGGACTGGGACCTGAGCAGAACCTTCCCCTCCTGTCCCAGAGCAAGAAGAGCCACGTGCCGTACAGGGACAGCAAGCTGACCCGGCTGCTGAAGGATTCCCTGGGCGGGAACTGCCGCACCGTGATGGTGGCGGCCGTCAGCCCCGCGGCCCCCGCGTACGAGGACACCTACAACACCCTCAAGTATGCCAGCAGGGCCAAGGAGATCAAACTGCTGGTGAGCAGCTGGGGAGGGCCTGGCGCGGGTGGGGTAGGTTAGAGCCATGGAATCCTTTGGGTTGGAAACATCCAGTCCAACCATTAACCCAGCACCACCCCCCCCATGTCCCTCATCCCCACATCTCCAGGCTCTGAAACCCCTCCAGGGATGATGGGGACTCCAGCCCTGCCCTGGGCAGCCTGGGCCAGGCCCTGACAACCCTTTCCAGGGAGAAATTGTCCCCAAGCTCCAACCTAAACCTCCCCTGGCACAACTTGAGTTGTGCCAAAAGTTCCTCTTGTCCCATCCCTTGTTCCTTGGGAGCAGAGCCCGACCCCCCTGGCTCCAACCTCCTCTCAGGGGGTTGCAGAGAGCCACAAGGTCTCCCCTCAGCCTCCTCTGCTCCAGGATCAGCACCCCCAGGGCCCTCAGCTGCTCCTGCTTTCTAGAGGTTAGGTGCCCCCCACCCCCTTCTCCAACCTGAGTTTTCAAGCCCTGGGAAGAAGTTTTCCCCTCTGGGCAAAAAGCAGCCCCTGAAGCTGCAGACTCTGCTATGTCCTCTGCTCCTCATCCCAGAAGGATTCCTGACTGCAGCTGTGGCTCCCTGAGCCCAGATCATGCCCAGTGCAGCCCCCCTAGGGGTCTCTGGGTGCTGCAGAGCTCCATGCTGGGGAGGTTCTCGTGCTCCCCCCATGCTCTGTAACCTCTCCCTCTGTCTCTGCAGCTGAAGAGCAACGTGGTCAGCCTGGACTGTCACTCCTGCAGGTTTGCTGTGACCTGCGAGCAGCTGAAAGCAGAGGTGAGGTGCTGGGGGGTTGGTGGGGGCTCTGTCCTTTGCTGGGTTTTGCTGGGGACAGGGAGCTGTGAGTCCTGGGGTGGGAGATCCCTCTCAGCAGCAGATGACCCTTCCTCAGGTGGCTGAGCTGCGGGGGAAGCTCCGCACCTACGAGAATGCTGACCAGGAGGTGAAGAACCAAATCCTGCTGCCCCCTGTCAGCTCCAGCCCAGTGGGGCTGCCCAGGTAAGGAAGGGAGGGACAGACCCTGGTGTGTCCCCTGCTATGGAGTCTGCAGGGTTCTAGTGCTGGGTCAGAGCCTGGGATCCATCAGAAAGCAGCTGAGCTGCTCTCCTTGTGGACATCATCATCACCATCATCATCAAGGAGAGCTGGATTGTAAGGCCAAACTTCTCTCTGCTGCATCCCAAAACTTGTTGGGCAGTGCAGTGGCTTCCCAAGAGAATCTCCACTGGCTCAGTGGTTTCTCCTTTGGCTTCTGTGAGAGCACCTGAGGAAATGGCCTCAAGTTGTGCCAGGGGAAGTTTAGGTTGGGGCTTGGGGACAATTTCTCCCTGGAAAGGGTTGTCAGGGCCTGGCCCAGGCTGCCCAGGGCAGGGCTGGAGTCCCCATCATCCCTGGAGGGGTTTCAGAGCCTGGAGATGTGGGGATGAGGGACATGGGGCAGGGGTGGCCTTGGCAGGGATGGGGGAAGGGTTGGACTCCAGGATCCTAAAGATCATTTCTAACCATACCAATTTAATGGATCTCTGGCTCTGTAGGTTTGAGGATGCTGTCCCAAAGACAGGCTCATCTGTGGGTGATCATGAGGAGGGTGATGGAGAGGAGATGGAGCTGGAACTGGAGGCTGGGTGGCCACTTGGACCACAGCTGGAAGCGAAGGAGGAGGTGAGAGGAGGGGTGGGCAGCATGGGGGTCTCAGCATGAGGACTGGGACCTGGTGGGGATTGGATCCCCTCCTGGGGTCAGCTGGAAACACTGGGAGAGAGCAGGAACTCTGCTGGTGTCCTCTCTGTTCTCCCCAGGGATCAGGGAGTGTGGGGACCAAACTCAGCTCAGCTATGGGCCAGGTGGGTAAAGGTTTTTTGTCTGATTGCCCCAGGCTCCAGAGGAGATGCCTCCCAGCAGCTCTGGAGTAACCCAGCAGACAGACATCCCCCAGCTGGAACCAAAGGAGCTGAGCCACCTTCTCCAGGGGTTGTCCAGCAGCCAGATAGAGACGTGAGTGTCCTTGTGATGTCCCCACAGGCCACTTCCTCCTGTGGAGGAGGGATTGTCCACCCTCCTGTTGCACAAAGCCATCCTAGGGGTGGTCTTGATGGACACAGGACCAAGCCTTTGCCTGCAGGTGATTGCCTGCCCTGTAAAATCAGGGATTTGGCTTCTGGGGATTCTAATCCCATGGGATAATTTTTCCTGGAAATGACAGCACTGAAGGTTTCCAGGCACAGCACCCATGTGAGCATTAAGTGTGTGGTGTTGGTCCTGAGCTGAGCTCTGCCATGTCCTTCCTCCCCCCAACCCCAGCTCCCCTGGGAATTCCCTGGGAGAGTTCCTGTGGCACCATCCTCTGCTGTCCCTGCCCCAGCATCTTGGTGGGATCACCCCTGCAGAGGAAGTTCTTGGGAGGGAGGGTGACATCCACGTGTGCCACATGAGCTGATGGGTGCCTGAAGCCCATGGGTGTTATTTGGTCCTTTGCACCCAACAGAACACAGAGCTGTCCCCCCCAGGTCCTCCAGCAAGAGCTTTACAGCTTGGGGATCTCACAGCTTCCAAGTTGGCCTCTTTTCACCCAAAACTCTGCTGATAGGCTCTGCAGGTGTCCCAGAAATGCTGCTGGTGGTGCTGAGCCTCTGGTGCTGGTGGCACTGGCTCCAGCTCAGCTCCTGTTCCTGTCTGTCCCTGCCAGGTTGGTCACCACCCTCCTGTGCCTGGTCCGCAGGCAGTGCTCCCTGCTGAGGGACCACCACCTCCTGACCCCCACCATGGCCCTGGAGCTGCAGGAGCTGGAGAGCCTCATCCATCCTGAGCCTGGGCTGGTGCTGGAGCCAAACACCTCTGCCAGCAGCCCCACGGGGCAGAAGGGAGAGCAGAGCAGTGATGGTGAGGGCTGGGGGTGCCTGGGGGCAGAGATGAGGACAGGACAGGGGGAAATGCTCTAAAACTTGACAAAGGGAGATTTAGATTGGACATCAGGAAGAAATCCTTTGGGGTGAGGGTACTGAGCCCCTGGGTGCCCAGGTTGCCCCCAGAAGCTGTGGCTGCCCCATCCCTGGCAGTGTTGAAGGTTGGATGGGGCTTGGAGCCCGCTGGGCTGGTGGGAGGTGTCCCTGCCCATGGCAGGGGTGGCACTGGGGGGGCTTTGAGGTCCCTTCCAACCCAAACCAGTCTGGGGTTCTATGAAGTTTCTCCTGAGGTGGCCCTGGAGCAGTTTCAGGAGTGGGGGCACAGCAGGAGCTGGGAGCAGAGTCTGTGTCTGCTTCATCCTGGGTGATGCAGAGCAGCTCCGGGTATCCCTGTCCCTTGTCACCTCTCTGGTGCACTTTGCAGCTGGCAGCCTGCTCAGGGCTGAGCTCTCCCTCCTCATCCTCAGCTCCACAGTGACACTGGGGGCTCTGCAGCCCCGGGCCTGGGGACAGCCCCAGGACACTCCCTGGGGATCAGCCAAGGGGGGTGGTGGTTTGTGCTGTGGTTTTGATGGGAACCCCCAGGGGTGGGGACAGAGGGGGCGTCCTGGGGTGCCGGGGAAGGGGAGGTGACTCTGTTTCTCCTCTGGTCCCGCAGCAGCCGTGCCCCTCACCCTGCCCCGCACCACCCCGCACGGCTCCCACCTCCTCCTCCCGCTCTCCGGCTCCACCCCGGTGTCTCTCGGCTCCGTCAAGAGGAGGAGGGGGAGGTCTGAGACCCCCAGCAATTCCCAGCCCGGAACCCCCCACATCCCCAGAGCTCAGAGGAGAAGCCAGCGGGGAGGAGAGGAAGCAGCGGAGTCGCAGGGGCTGAAGCAGAGCCCGGGCAGCCCCTGCCTGGCAGCAGCCGCAGCTCAGCCCCTCGGCCTCTCCCCGGTGCCCTGGTGCTGCCCCCAAACCCTCAGCAAGGCTCGGGGTCCCCTCTCCACCTCGGCCGCCCAGAACGGGGGGACCCAGCCCGTGCCCCCCCCCCGCGTCCTCAACCTCACCTACGAGATCTGCGACTCGCCCCAGCCCCCTGCCCCAAACCTGCCCGGACCCCCGGGCTGGGAGAGCACCCAGAACCTCCGGAACAAGCAGGATGGATCCTTCCCCCCCAGGTCAGTGCTTCTGGGAATGGCTGCCCTAGGGGTCTGGGGATCCAGGGGGATCCTCGGTGGATCTCTGCAGCTCTAGGAGGGGACACCTGGGCTCTCTGTGAGTCACTTCCAAAGATACAGAAAGCACCCCGAGAAAACCCATTTCTCTTTTTTTTCCCTTTGGCCATGGAGGAGCATTCTCCAGGGGGCTGCAGGAGCCCCCAGTGCTGGCTGGGGATCAGAAGGGCATCACTGTGCCTCCCATGGAGGTGGGAGTGAGGGTCAGAGCTCGGCAGTGGGGGATTTGGGGGATTTGGGGGATTTTTATTTATTATTTGTGGTGTTCTGATGAGGCTTTGGCTTTTACAAAGCTGTGTGAGTTGTGTGACCACCCAAAGCGAGAGCTGGGTGCAGCCCTGGTAACCCAGGACCCCCCTGACTCTCAGACTCCTGTAGCTCTGGGAAATGGTTCCTACACCAGGGAAATGGTCCTGGGGAGGGGACCTGGGGGGCTCCTGCTCTCTGGAGGGTTTATCCCTGCGGAAACCATTTCCTTGCCACCCCAGGCAGGTTCCCTCCACCTCCTGTTCCCTGCGGGTGGCTGGAACTGGGGGAAACTGGGTCAGGATCCAGCCTGGACACAGACCCCTCCCTCCCCCCCCTCCCATCCCTCCCCTGGATGCTGATCCCCCCTCCTGTCCCTCTCCCCAGACCCTGCATCCCGCAGTGTGCTCCAAGGTGTCCCAATATCCATGAGCCCCCCACCCTCCCCAAGGACCCTGCACCCAAGCGGAGGCGATTGCAGAGGTGAGAGCCCCGAGCAGGCAGGGGGGGGCTGCCACCCCCTGACCTCTGGGGATGATGTGGGGGTGACCTCGGGGAGCCCCAGGAGCTAAACCAGATCCTTTCTCCTTCCCAGCACCTCATCCCCCTCCCTGGGGTGGCCCCAGAGCCGCATTCCCCAGCTCCAGAGATCTGTGCGGCCTTCCCAGATCCCAGGTGAGCCCCAGGACCCCCCCACAGCCCCCCGGGACCCCCTCTCCCCGCTGCACAGTGGGGTCCCTGCACACTGGTGCTGGGTCAGCCCCCTCCCAGTTCAGAGGGGGGGAGCTGCTGGTGGGAGGTGGAGAGTGGGGGGTGTTTGGTGCTTGGGGGGGTTGGGGTTGGTGCTGTTTCCAGGAGGTTCCTCATCCCCCATCCCTCCTTCCCCCCCACCCCACAGGTTCCATGTCCCAGAGGGGCTGCAGGAGAAGGACCTCCAGGCAGGTGCCAGCCCGAAGCATCGCCCCCCCTGTGCCCACCCCCCAGCCAAGGAAGCTCCTGTGCTGATGGCTGCACCACCCGGGACCCTCCCCCTGTCCCAGCCTTCCACAGCCACCCCTGTCCCCTCCTCAGCCCAAAATTGTTCTTGTACCCCTAAAGTCACCCCCAGCCCCTCCCTGCAGTCCTAGCTCTGTCCCCTTCTTGTACCCCCCTCCTCAGGGCCATCGTTTGTTGTTGCCCCCCCCCTGTTTCTTGTTGTTGTTGCTTCCCCCATTTGTTGTTGTTGTTGTTGTTGTTGCTCCCCCCTGTTGTTTATTGTTGCCCCCTATTTGGGGGTGTGTTGAGCACTGACCCCCCCCATCCCTGTTAATAAACCCAATTGTTGGGAAGCTGAGGGGCTGGGGTGGTTCCTGCTTCCCACTCCCTCTTGGGGGGGGGGAGGGAGCGGGGGATGGGGTTGGGACAAAGCCCCCATTTCAAGGGAGGGGCCCTGAGCTGCTTTACTTGTGGGGAGGGGGAAACTTCTGCCCTCTTTCCTCCTAAAATCCCATTTCCCCCCCACCCCCCCTTTTATTTTTCTCCCTCCTCCTCCTTTCTTTTTCTTCCCTCCCCTCCTTTTCTCCCGGGGGGGTTGGGGAAGTCTGAGCATCCCTGAGCTGCCCATCCAGGCTGGGAGGGGGACAGAGGTGGGGGGGGTGGGGATGGTCCCAGGGGTCTGGGGGCTGAACCCCCCCCTCCCGCTTCCCCCTTGGCAGTCGCTGCTCCCGCCTTTGTCTTCCCGAGCTGCTAATTAAAACCTCCCGTTCGTTTGTCTCATTAAGAGGTGGGGGGGGAGCCCAGCGCTGCATCCCCCCCCCCTACCTCCCCCCCAGGGCCCCTTCCCCGCTTTGATCGCGGCTGCGGGGGAGCGGCACAAAATCGATCCTCGGGGAGCGGTGCGGGGGGGTGGCGTGACCGTGACCGTGGGCGGGCGATGTTCCCCGCGTGTCCCTGCTCAGCGGGATGGGGACACCACGTGCACCCCCACCCCAAACCCGGGGGTCACAGGGGGCTGGCTGGGGACAAGAGGGTCTGGGGACTGAAGGGGGATGTGGCAGCACGGGGTGATGCTGAGCCCTGCCCCAGTCCCACCACTATGACCAGTGTGGGCCCCGCGGGTGGCACCGATAGGGACATGGCTGTCACCACAACCCCCTGTGCTGGCCCTGTCAATGGCCCAGCGACTGTTGCCGTGGCCCTGCTGTGTGTCCCTGTCCCCAAGCCTTTCCCGGACATCGGCTGCCACCTAGCTGCCACCCGGCGAGGCCCGTCCCCAAAGTGTCCCCAGCCCTGTCCCCAAAGTGTCCCCAGCCCTGTCCCCAGGGTGCCCCCACCCCAGGGACCACCCATCCCCCGCTGCCTCTCGGGGCACCCACCCTGTCCCTTATGTCCCCAAAACACCCGTGTCCCTTGGCAGGGCTGTCCCCATGGCTGGGAGGGGACAGGGCTGGTGGTGGCCCCATGCCCACCCCCCATTTCCCGGCAGCGCTGGGCACGAACCCACCCGGGACCGGCCCTGGGGGACCACCAGGGAGCTCCTTCCAGTGGCCAGGGACAGCCCCCAGCCCAGGGGTATCCTGGCCCCCCCTCCCCATCCCCTCCAGCAGGGCCCGGTGTGGGCAGAGCACCCACAAACTCAGTGCAGGGATGAGCAGAACCCCAGGAGGGACCTGGGAGGCTGTGGCTGCTTCATTAGCGGCACGGCCTTAATTAGTGCTCTGTGTAATTAGCTGGGCACTGCCCAGCCCTGAGCTGGGGGCGGGGGGAAGGACAGGGGGCACAGGTGTGTGTGTGTGTGTGTGTGTGTGTGTACAAGTGTGAGTACAGGGGTGTGTGTACGGGTGTGTGTGTGTGTACAGGTGTATGTACATGTGCATTTGTACCCGTGTGTGTGTGTGTACACGGGTGTATGTACATGCATGTGTCCATGTGTATGTGTACATACACGTGTGTGTGCACACGTGTGTGTGCCTGTGGGTGTGCACACAGGGGTGCATCACTCGGGCCCCTCGTGTGCTGTGTGCCTGGGCTGAGCCTGTGTGTGCACACGTGTGCAGAGAGGGCAGCACACCCGTGTGTGTCTGTGCACGTGGATGTGCAAGGAGAGGGGCACCCAGATGTGCTGCACAAAGGACAGGATTGAGAGTGGCCACAGGGATGGGTGATGGGTGTCAGGGTGAGCACCAGGGTGGTGACCAGGGCTGTCCTCACTGTCCCCCAGGAGCTGCTGGGGCTGCAGGAGCCCCTGTCCTGGCAGGAGGTGCAGGTGGAGTTGGATGTCCCCAAGCCAGACCTGGTGGCCACCCCGTGCCATGTCTGTCATCAGTCCAGGCCATGGCCACCAGCAGGGTGGGGACACCCAGCAGTGGCACAGGGACAAGGTGCTGTGGTGGCCTGGATGTTCCCTCCTGGATGTCACCTTCTCAGGGCTGGGGTTGACCCCTGGGGTTGAGTGGCTCTGTGGTGGTGGGACATGGTGTTTGTCATCCCTGCTGTCCCCACTCATGCTCCATGTCCTGGTTTGGTCTCCATGGGGAGCAGGGATGTGTCCCCAGGGGCACAGGGACATGTTCCATGTGCACCATCCCACCACACTGCAGCAGCAGGAATATGTCCCTGAGGACACATGGCACTGGGGACACGTCCCACACACCCTGTCCCACCACCCTGCAGCACCAGGGACATTTCTCCATGCCACATCCTACTGGGGCCATGTCCCTCCCTGGAGCAGAACCAGGAGGTGTCCCCAAGCTGTGTCCCGCTGGGACACCCCCCATGGCCCGTGTCCCCTGGCAGTCTGTGGACCCGAGGGACAGGGCCACCCAGCAGGAGCCCTGCCCCTGGCCAGGCAGGAGGGACACGAGTGACAAATCCAGACCCTCCCCTGTGAGCTGGAGCTCTTTGGGGGTGGGTGGGTGACAGCCCTGGGGAGCTGCCATCCCCCTGCTCCCCTCTGTCCCCTTCACCCCCCTGGTGTCCCCATCTCCTCTATCCCTGGGTCCCCCCACTCAGGTGCTGAGCACCCTTTGCACCCCCCAGCTCTGGAGGGGCCATTCCCAGGAGATGTCCCAGGGGAGGTGGGACCTGGGCAGGGTTTGTTCACCAGGGTGGGAGAGGTGGCCCAGGTGGTGGCCCCAGGCTCAGACCTCCCAGGGGACACCAGCTCAGGGCACAGCCACCACCTCAGGGGGCAACACCCCCAGGGGGCTGCAGGGGAGGGATCCCTTCCTGGGGGGACACACAGGGGGTCCCTGGGGGGGCTTCACCCCAACCCCAGCTCCACCCCCACCTGTGGGTGCAGCCCTGGGGACTGGTGGTGGCTTTGAGATCCCCTGAGGATTCCCCTTGGGAAAATGGACATTCCCAAGTTGTGTCCTTGGGAAAGAGCAGAGCTGAGAGTGGGGGGGTGGGGGTCCTGCTCTGTGCTGAGGAGAGACCAAGCAGCCACCTGAACCCTGCAGAGATGCCCTCCTTGGAGCACAGCTTTTGTCATGCAGAAATATAGAACCTCAGACTCATTTGGGGTTGAGGGACCTCAAAGCCCCCCCAGTGCCACCCCTGCCATGGGCAGGGACACCTCCCACCAGCCCAGGGGGCTCCAGGCCCCATCCAACCTTCAACACTGCCAGGGATGGGGCAGCCACAGCTCCTGGGGGCAACCTGGGCACCCAGGGGCTCAGCACCCTCACCCCAAACAATTTTCTCCTCATGTCCAACCTAAATCTCCCTCTTCCAGTTTTAAGCCATTCTCTGCTGAGCTGGGCAAATTAAAAAACAAACAAACCCAAATCAGAGAAACTTCTGAAGCAACCCACCACAGTCATTTCAAAATGTCTTTTTTTTTTTTCCCTTCAAAGTAAAAAATGTTTAGACCAAAATTTAAAAAAAAAAAATAAAAGTCAGCTCCATCTAAGGAGCTTAAAGGCACATGAATGGATTGGAAGGTTGGGCCTCAGAGTTCTCAGCAATGAGAAGGAGTTTAAAAACAAGCTTAGAAAATCAAGAACTAATTGGATTAATGTTGTTTGCTGCATCTTTTTAGCAGCTTCTTAGAAAAACAGCTCTGATCAACCCCTGGTGTAGTTTGAGGGCTCTGTAAAGCTTGGCCAGAAAACCCTGAGATATCCAAGGGTTTGTTTGGAAAGGGCTGTATTGAGCTTGACCCCCAGCCTGGACCAACCCCGGTGCTGTGGATCCCCACGGAGCTGCTTCCCGTGCCCGTCCTCCCCGGGGGGCCGAGCAGTGCCGGGGGGGGGTTCGGTCAGAAAACGAGGAATTTCCAACAGGAAGGATCCGGGATGCGGAGGCACCCGAGGGGGGGTCGCTATGTTCTGGCAGGGCCCTTCAGCAGCCGCCACCAGTAGAGGCAGAGGTGGATGAAGATGAAGATGGAGCCAATGATGAGGAAGCCGATGCCGATGGTCCGCAGGGCGTAGATGGTCTCGGGGTCGTGGAGCGTGCGGCGGCGCCGGGAGATTTGGGTGACCCTGAGCCGGAACCCGGCCACCATCTTCCCCTCCCTCCAGCAGAAGTAGGTGCCTCCATCCCTGGCCCGGAGCCCCTGGATGTGCAGGTGGTTCCCATGGTCTATGAAGACCCTCATGCTCTTGTTGACCCCGATGAGGTATTGGGAGCGGTAGAGCCGGGTCTGGTCCTTGTCCCAGGCCACGGCGTGCTCGGGGCGGGCGCCGGGACAGGCGATGGTGAGGGCGGTGCCCGCGTCCTGCCTGTGGAACTGCGTGGGGACGCGGGGCAGCCAGGGCTTGCGGCCCAGCTTGGCGATGACGTTGGAGATGGCCAGGACCCCTTCCTTGGGCACCTCCGTCCTGGGGCAGGGCGTCAGGCAGCTCCTGATGGCCACCTCGGGCCTGTGGAGGCTGAGGGGGTCGTGGAGAGGGGGCAGCACGGCCCTGGAGCCGCAGGAGGTGACGTTGGGCAGGGCCGTGCGGTAGCGGGGGTGCAGCCGGGGGCTGTGGAGGTAACAGAGCCCGATCCGGCGCTGCTCCCCCCGCACCCCGCAGCGGTCGCACCGCGTCCAGTCCCAGAAGGTGGTGAAGAGGTTGAAGAAGTCCCCCGCGTAGTCGTTCTGGACGTATTGGCCTCTGTCCACAAAAGCCACCGTGATGTCCCTGCTGGGCTGCACGTCCACGTCGTAGCCGTAGAAGAAGTCCCCGTCCTTGGTGCCGCAGAGGTAGTGACCCGAGTCGCTCACCTGAGCTTTGAACACGATGAGGCTGAACATGCGGATGCTGAAACGCTTCAGGACGTCGCTGCCCGCCCGCACCTGGCCCGAGTCCACAACCACCGTGCCGGCAAAGTCGGTCAGGACCCTGGTTTGTTGGCTGCCCATGGTCTTCTGGAAGTACCAGATGACAGAGGAGACCTCCTGGGGTTTGCAGTTGCAGGGCAGCTCGAAGGTCATGTCAGCCAGGTAGGCAGTGTTGACAAAGAGCAGGAAGGCGGGACAGGGCGTCCTCTTGAACACATCCCCCTTCTCCTCGATGGCGAAAGCATGGAGAGCATCCACCAGGCAGAGCAGAGCAGCAGCTCCCAGCACCCTGCTCCCCATCGCCCGCAGAGCCCCCAGCAGGGACAGCCCTGGGCAGGGATGGTGCCACACACCGGTCTGGTCACCAGGGATGGGGTCTGTGAGTGAGCCCGGCCCAGCAGCAGCTGAAATGTCTCATCCCAGGCAGGAACCTGCTGGGAGCAGTGGGTGTCCCCTGGGACACGGGTTCCAGAACTTCTCCTCTCTGTCCCTGCTCCCAGCATTGTTGTCCCAGCTGTGTGTGCAGGACACTGGTGCAGAGCAGCCCCAGAGGGAAGGTTCAGCCACAGGAAGCGTGGTGGGAACAGGGAACTGCCAATGTCCTCTTGGTGTGCACAATTGTTCAATTATTTGTCTGGCTCTGAGCACAAGGAGCCCGGAGCAGCCCCAGCTCTGGTGGCAGTGATGATTGTAGCCCAGAAGAGTTTTCAAACACTGTATTTAGACTTCTACATCCCTCCTCTTGGGGTCCCAAGGGTTTGTGTGCTGAAGCCCTCCCCCCAGGTTATGTCTGAGACCCCCCAAGGGATCAAGTGAGGATTTTTGTTCCTGTCACCCCTGCCTGAGATGAGGCTGGGGGTTGTGTGAGGGCCACCAGCATCTTGGCTACTGTCAGCACTGGTGTGGCCAGCAGGAGCAGGGCAGGGATCATCCCCTGTGCTGGGCACTGCTGAGGCTGCACCTCCAATCCTGGGGTCAGTTTTGGGTCAGAAAAGGGACACTGAGGGGCTGGAGTGTGTCCAGGGAAGGGAAAGAGAGGTGGGGAAGGGTCTGGAGCAGAAGTCTGCCCAGGAGCAGCTGAGGGCCCTGGGGGTGTTGATCCTGGAGCAGAGGAGGCTGAGGGGAGACCTTGTGGCTCTCTGCAACCCCCTGAGAGGAGGTTGGAGCCAGGGGGGGTCGGGCTCTGCTCCCAAGGAACAAGGGATGGGACAAGAGGAACTTTTGGCACAACTCAAGTTGTGCCAGGGGAGGTTTAGGTTGGGGCTTGGGGACAATTTCTCCCTGGAAAGGGTTGTCAGGGCCTGGCCCAGGCTGCCCAGGGCAGGGCTGGAGTCCCCATCATCCCTGGAGGGGTTTCAGAGCCTGGAGATGTGGGGATGAGGGACATGGGGAGATTTAGGTTAGACATTAAGAAAAAAATCTTTGCTGTGAGGTTGCTGAGATGCTGGATCAGGTTTCCCAAGGAAGCTGTGGCTGCCCCATCCCTGGCAGTGCTGAAGGTTGGATGGGGTTTGGAGCACCCTGGGCTGGGGAGGGGTCCCTGCCCATGGCAGGGAGGTTGGGACTGGATGAGCTTTCAGGTCCCTTCCAACCCAACCCGTTCCATGATTCTGAAACTCTAAGGGGCAGTGGTGGCCTTGGCAGTGGTGAGTTAATGGTTGGACTGGATGACCCTAAAGGTCTTTTACAACCAAAAGATTCCATGAATCTGTGACACCTCCCCCAGAGATCACCACAGAACTCTCAGTAACTCTGAAATCTTTACTTGTGCTCAGCAGTTGCTCTGGGTGGCTCCCAGGTACAGAGAAATGTGTAGCAACATTCCAGAAGGATCTGATTCAGCCATCTCACACCATGAGGCCAAAATCAAGCTTTTTGAGCCCCTTTTGCACTCTGTTTCTGCACAGCCATGGTGCTTCTGCTCCTTCAGCTGACCTGGTACCGTTTCATCAGCTCCATCACCAGCCTTTCCTCCTCAGATTCCTCTTGCAGGCTGGTGCCCACCAGGTGGGTTTCACTCTCTGCTTCACAGATGGTGGGGCTGCCGGGGTGGCCAGCAGTGGTCCAGGAACCCCTGCTCATGGTCTGCAGCTTCCTGAACACCTCCCTGCTGCTCTCCTTCTCCGACTGACTCAGGAGATCCAGGTTTAACCCAAAGCGCTTGGTGCCCGAGAGGCTCTGTAAGACCTGCAGGACACCTGCTCTGTCTGCAGGACAGATGTGCTCTGCCAGCACTGCAAGGAACTCACCCAGGAGGCCAAAGCCCAAATCAACCTGAAAGATTCTGCCCAAGGCTTCCCCTCCAAGCCTCAGCAAAAACTGGTATTTTTCTTTTCCGCTTTTCAAGCATCTGCGCCAATCTCTGTAGAACTCAGCAGAGGTCCCGGGCAGCTGATCCATCTCCTGAAGGAAAAAACAGGTACCCTGTTCCCTGAATCTTCCCACTTGAAGTTATTTATCCCCCCTCCCCAATCAACCTCTGGAGAGTTGGGCTGTTTTTAACACAGGCTTTGATAGCACAGGTTGCTGCAGGAAGCTTGGGAGGTGGTAAAACAGATAGACAAAAAATCCCAGGTTGCTCAAGCCCCACAGAAACCAGAGAACTTCAGGGGGAAATGGTGGAAATCTGGGTAAGACATGAAAACTTGTGGATGAGCACAGAGCAGGAGTGGAGTAACCCCAACCCGAGCCAGCAGCAGGCACAGTGCCCAGCCTGGCTCCATCACTGCCTCTTAGGAGCTGCTCTGGTTGATGGTTGCTCAGCTCAAGATGGTAACAGGTTCTGAAACCCCAGAAACCCCCCCAGTCCTGGGCTGCACCCCAGAGTGTGAGCAGCAGGGACAGGAGGGGACTGTCCCCTCTGGGGAGACCCCCCTGGGGTAAAGCTGTGTCCAGCCCTGGGGTCCCCATCAGCAGAAGGACACGGAGCTGCTGGAGCCATTCCAGAGGAGGCCCTGGAGCTGCTGGGAGGGCTGGAGCAGCTCTGGAGCAGCTCTGGAGCCAGGGGGAGAGAGTTGGGGGTGTTGAGGCTGGAGAAGAGAAGGATCCCATGGGGAGACCTTAGAGCACCTTCCAGTGCCTGAAGGGGCTCCAGGAAAGCTGGGGAGGGACTTGGGACAAGGGCCTGGAGGGATGGGACCCTCTGAGGGGGAAGGGTTTGGAGCTGGGAGAGGGGAGATGGAGAGGAGATCTTGGGCAGGGAGGGAGGGAGGGAGAAATGATTTGGGGTGAGGGTGCTGAGCCCCTGGGTGCCCAGGTTGCCCCCAGAAGCTGTGGCTGCCCCATCCCTGGCAGTGTTGAAGGTTGGATGGGGCTTGGAGCCCCCTGGGCTGGTGGGAGGTGTCCCTGCCCATGGCAGGGGTGGCACTGGGGGGGCTTTAAGGTCCCTTCCAACCCAAACCAGTCTGGGATTCTTTGAAGGGATCTCCTGAAGGTTGGAGAGCTCAGTGGAGACCTCTACTCCATCTCAAGCACCATGAGGCAAATCAGAGGAGTCTGGAGATAAAAGACAGAAGGTGTAAAGCCCAGGGAATACACAGAGGGCCCTAATGCAGCATCTCCTGACGCAGCCGTGGCACAGGGATTGTGCCAGGAGAGCTCCAGGCTCCGTGTGGCATCTCCAGATAAATGAAATCCTGTTTCACAGGAGGTGTAATTGACCCACGGAGCTGAGCTGAGGTGCAGGCTGAAGGGAGATTAACACAGTGAGGCTTTTGTACCAGGAGGGAGAACAAGCAGAGCAACATCAGCCCGTGTCTAGACAAGGAATGGAGGAGCCCTGGAGATCAGAGCCCGGGCACTAATGGGATTAGGGACAGACTTTGCTCTGGGGAGAACATTGCTCACTCCAAGTAAACACAAGGCTGCTAAGGAGAGCTGCAAAAAGAGCTCAAAATAAACAGGCAAAGGAAACACAGTGTCAAAGAAATCCAGGAGAAACATCCACAAGAAATATCCCTGGCTACAGGTCCAGTGACCAGGACCCTCCTGCCTGGGCAGAGTCCACTGGAAGGGCAGGACAGATGTCCCTCAAATCACCAAGAACCTGGATAGAAAATGTTTTAGTCACTGTTTCCCACAGGTGAAGCCCTCAGGAGCATCCATCACCCTCCACCAAACCAGCTGTGTCTGGAGTGGTGGGAGAGGCAGCTCCAGATGCACCAGCCTGGCTCTTGGCCTCCAAACCACAGCCAGCTGGAAGCTCTTGGGCAAGGGGGGACACTCCTGCCCCAGCCCCTGGTGCTGTCCCCTGCTCTGGAATGGTGCTCCTGCTCTTGGCTTCCCAGAGGGCTGGAGCAGAAGCTCCTGAGGCAGCTGGTGCAGGCTCTGCACGGATGCACAGATGGGGTGAACCTCATGGTGATCCAAATGTTCCCAGGGACTCTGAGGCCTTGCTCATGAGGAGAAATATTTCTGAACAGCTCTCACACTTTCCCAGAATCCCCAAATGATTCTGGAATCATTTCAGGTGTGGACAAAGTCCCAGGCAGTGTCTCTCTCACCTGGGGTATCTCCACCTCAGTGGTGTGTGGGGCCTTGGTGCGGGCTGCACAGGGGTTCCACAGCACTGTCCTCCTGTCACCCATCTTGTCCTTCTTCTCCAGGGGCTTCAGGTGTGATGCCAGCACCATGTTCCTGCAGGGAGCAAGGAAGGGGGGGGATATTTCACAAGATTAAATCCTCTGAGGCTGTCAGGAGATTTCTGAGTTTGGGTTACATGTGTCACCCAGAGGGACCGGGACAGGGCTGGGGGAGAGAGCCCATGGGAACATCATGAGGTCCAACAAGGCCAAGTGCAGGGTCCTGCACCCAGGGTGGGACAATCTCCAACATCAGGAGGGGTGAGGAATGAGGAGCTGGGGACTGGCTGGGCACATCCACCCCATGGATCTTCCAGAGCCCGAGACACTGCCAGGACATTGTGTCCTCCTGCCTTATGCTGACTCTTGGTGGCTTTGGGGTTTCCAGGGGAAAGCCCCTAAACTCCTACAGGGACCAGGGACCAGCTTTTGGGTCACACCCACTGCCAGGGAGGGTTTTATGGGTTCATTGGGATTCAGCACCTTATGCCACCAACCCCTGTGACTCTGCAGTCCCAGTGGGGTGAGTCCCCTGGTCACACCTGACACCAGTGGGCAGAAGGGTTCCAGGTCTCTGCCCTTCTGCACCCACAGAGAGCAGCTGCTCCCTTGGGTCACCCCTCCCACTGCCAATGCACAAAACAGCTTAAAATGCCCCCTTGTGCAGGCCTGGCCTGAAGGTTGGGGGAAAAACCCATTTGTAAGAGTTCTCCTGTGTAAGAGTTCTCCTGTCCTCCAGGGATCGGGTGACACCAAAGTGGAGATGAGGCCATGGATGGAATTTGCTCCCCCCAAGTCTGCAAAGGGACAGGACGCACCCACAGCCGTGTGGGTGTCAGGGATGGGACCCCCACCCTGCAGGGAGATCCCGTGTTGGGTGGGTGCTGGGAGCTCTGCCCCAGGAGCACCCGGGCTGTGCCTGGGCCCCACGCAGCTCCCACAGCACCGTGGGCAAAGTGGTGACGGGAGCAGGAAGGTGCTGGGTGGGGTGCCCGGGTGTCACCCTCTTCTTCTGCACCCCCAGGGCACGGGGGGAGGAAAGGGTGGGCAGGAGGGGGGTGCTGTGCGTGGGGACAGCGAGCCCTCCCCCCACTCGTCCCCCACGGGGACCGGTGCTGGCGTGGCCATTCCCGCCTGGAGCAGCGGGATGCCCCCACACCTCACCCCTTCCTGGGGAGTTTCTGTCCCACAGGGACCCACTGGGCTCCGGGCCCCCCGGAACCAGAACGTGGTCACTGTCACCAGGCACGGGGTGAGCGGTGACACCCCCACACCCCCCCAAGTCCCCGGGGGCTCCGATCCTGTCCCGGGAGCTCCGGACCGGGGGGATGGGGGGATGTGGGGATGGGGGGATGTTGGACTGTGGGGGGGTCTGTGTGGGGTCTGTGTGTGGTCTGTGTGGGGTCTATGTGGGGTCTGTGGGTCTATGTGGGGTCTGTGGGTCTATGTGGGGTCTGTGTGGGGTCTGTGTGGATCTGTGTGGGGTCTGTGTGGGGTCTGTGGGTCTGTGTGGGGTCTGTGTGGGGTCTGTGTGGGGTCTGTGTGTGGGGTCTGTGGGGTCTGTGTGGGGTCTGTGTGTGGGTCTGTGTGGGGTCTGTGTGGGTCTGTGTGGGGTCTGTGTGGATCTGTGTGGGGTCTGTGTGGGGTCTGTGGGTCTGTGTGGGGTCTGTGTGGGGTCTGTGTGGGGTCTGTGTGGGGTCTGTGTGGGGTCTGTGTGGGTCTGTGTGGGGTCTGTGTGTGGGGTCTGTGTGTGGGGTCTGTGTGTGGGGTCTGTGTGGTTTGTGTGGGGTCTGTGTGGTGTGTGTGGGGTCTGTGGGGTCTGTGTGGGGTCTGTGGGGTGTCCCCGTGCCGGGTCTCTCCGCACCTGAACTCCCGGTAGCTCACGCGCTGTCCCACTGCCCGCACTTTCGCCGCCTCCTCCCGCGCGTGCCGCTCATCTCCCGCCACCGCCTCGCGCAGCTCCCGCGCCAGCAGCGGGGACACGGCGGACCCCAAGGCCCCCATCCCGCACCCCCCCGTCCCGCACCCCCGGGCCTGGGACGGCTCTGAGGATCCCGCTTCTATCGTCACAGCCCCGCTCTCACCGCCACAACCCCCGTCCTGTCGTGACAAACCCACTCGTGTCGTGACAGCCCCGACAGGGCCGGCCCCAGAGGCTCCGCTCCTATCGCGTGTCCTACCAGCGCTCCCCCTGGGAGCTATCGCGATAGTCCTACCGGGCCATACACACCATCACCTCCAGAGATCCTCACTCCTGTCGTGACAGGAGTGCTCAGGGATGGCAAATGGGAAACCTGCGATTATCACGACATGAGGCCTTGGCCTTTCACTCTACTGCAACTGCCCCACCAGGGGCCTGGGTCCCGCACTCCCGCAACAGCCTGACCAGACCTCGACACACTACTGGCCCCGGGCCTCTATCGCGACAGCCCCGCCGGCCCCTCTCTCTCTCTCTCTATCGCGACAGCCCCGCCGGGCCCCCCTCTCTCTCTCTCTCTCTCTCTCTCTATCGCGACAGCCCCGCCGGGCCCCTCTCTCTCTTTCTCTCTATCGCGACAGCCCCGCCGGGCCCCTCTCTCTCTCTGTCGCGACAGCCCCGCCGGGCCCCTCTCTCTCTCTCTCTCTCTCTCTCTCTATCGCGATAGTTCCCGCCGCTGCCCCAGCCCCGCTCCCGCCGCGCGCTCCTCAGCCGTTGCCATAGCGACGGGACAGCGCACGCGAGGCCCCGGCGGGGCTGCCCGCTCCGCGCCTGACAGAACCGGCCCCGCCACCCCGACCCGCCCGGCCCGCGGAACCGGAACCCCCTGCGGTTCTCGTCCGCTCCCCCTCCACATTCCCCTGCGGGCGCGGAGCTCTCGGTGGGCGCGGGGCTCTCTGTCGCGACAGGCAGCGTGGGCAGCCCCGGGACCTTCCGCGGCGGTGTCGACGGCGGCGAGGGCAGCGCGAGGGGAGAGCGGGACCGGAACCGGGACCGGAACCGGGAGAGAGAGAGAGAGTGGGCCCGGGGGAGAGGGGAAGGGAGGGCGAGGGCGGGAGCAGGGCCGCGGTACCGGGGGAGGGCACGGGGCGGGGCGGGGCCCCGGGGCGGGCGGGCCTGGGGGTCGCGCACGGTTCGGGCCGGGGTGAGGGTCAGGGTCAGGGCTCCCGGTGCGGGGCAGCCGAGGGCTCTGCGGGGCTTCCTGAGTGCGCGGGGCAGAACCGGAGCCTCCCCGCTGCCCCAGGATGGACACGGATCTGTACGACGAGTTCGGGAACTACATCGGGCCCGAGCTGGACTCGGACGATGATGACGACGAATTGGGCCGGGAGTCCAAGGACCTGGACGAGGTGAGCGGGGGGGTCCGGGGGGCTCATCCTGCCCCGTGCCCCGCGGGAGCCGGTGCTGAGCTCCAGAAGGCTCCAGCGGTTCCGTTCCCGGGCTCCGGGGGGAATTGGGCAGCTGAGGGGCAGAGGGGGTTCGGTTTCTGAGGATGCAGCGATCCCACGGTTCTGTTCCTGTCACACGAAGCCTTTGCTGGAGCCGGGGTTGGTCACTCGGGGGTGGGGCAGGGGGGGTCCCAGGCCTTGGGGTGGCATGGCAAGGGGGTAGGGGAGACCCCCCCAGACCCCCAAAGGGGCACTTGGGGAAGGAGGGAGAGCAGAGGCTGCTGCTCCATGGGAGGCTCTGGAGCCCCTTCCAGCCCCCTCCCCTGGTGCTGGGGGTCTGTCTGTGCTGGGGGGGCTGCCTGGCTCAGCCTCCAGGCAGTGGCAGTTCTGGCAGGAGGAGGGGGGGTGCTCACCAAGTGCCCCCTGGCTCTGCTGATGGTTCCCTGCCCGGGTCTGTGGCTCTGAGCCTGAAGCACCTGAGGGGCAGCTGAGGGAACTGGGGGGGGTTCAGTCTGAAGAGGAGGGGGCTGAGGGGACCTCATCACTCTGAGAGCTGCCTGAGGGGGGATCTGGTGACAGGAGGAGGGGAAGTGGCTTCAGGTTGCACCAGGGGAGGGTGAGGTTGGATGTCAGGAAAAACATCCTGACAAAAAGGGTGATTAGGCACCAAAAGGGGCTGCCCGGGGCTGTGCTGGAGTCCCCATCCCTGGGGTGGTGCTGAGGTCTGGCAGGGGGGGCAGAGCTGGGGTCAGGGCTGGGGTGGGGGTGGTGTCACCACTGGGAATGGTTCTGAGGCTCCTGAGGTGCTGCAGTGGCTGAGTGTGAGTGTTGGCTGCAGCTGGAGGATGATGAGGATGATGATGAGATGGGGGACCATGATGAGGAGCACCCGGGGATGGAGGTGGTGCTGCATGAGGACAAGAAGTATTACCCCACTGCTGAGGAGGTGTACGGGCCTGAGGTGGAGACCATAGTGCAGGAGGAGGACACTCAGCCCCTCACAGGTAAGGGGGCTCTGGAGGGAGGAGGGGGCTCTGGGGATCCTTGGAACATTGCACCCCCCCCCTCAGCCCCTGGGGTTTGAGTTCCCTCTCAGCCCCAGGAGTGTGCAGGCTCTGGGGGGGTTTTGGTGCCTGGGATTGTTATGGGATGTGCTGGGGAGCAGACAGCAGCAGGCACTGGGGAGATGCTGAAGGAGTAATAAAAAAGTGTTTCAAGTTCTCTCCTTTGATCCTTCTCTGTCAGAAGAGGAGAGTTCAGCCCGTGGGGATCAGCTGGTCCAGCTGCTGTTATAAAACTGTGAAAGAATCTCAGCTTGAGACCTGTGGCTTTGGCTGCAAAATCCCCTTCTCCCTGTGCCTGATCCAGAGCCTGCTGGGTGCAGGGCCTCAGGTGCACAGAGCTTTCTTCTCTCTCTTGTTTCCAGAGCCCATCATTAAACCTGTGAAAACCAAGAAGTTCTCCCTGATGGAGCAGACGTTGCCTGTCACTGTCTATGAGATGGAGTGAGTGTGCTGGGTACTGCAGCCCAGGGCTGCCCTTCCCTGGGGTTTGAGGCACAAAAAGAGGAAGGAAGTAGAAAAGTGTTGGTTGTACAGATGTTCTCCCCTCCACAGAGGGTCTCCTGCTCTGGTCAGTGTCCTGATCTCAGCTCGAGGCTCAGGAACCCTCCTGCTGCTCTTGGCTGACCCAAGAAATACTGACAGGGTCGGTGTGTGGCACACCTCATACTGGGACACTGGCACACCTCATACTGGGACACTGGCACACCTCATACTGGGACCCTTTGTGTGGATCCCAGTGACTCTCAGTGCCTCAAATTAATTCCCATCTCTCCTGGAGGAGTTTCTGGGGGAGGTTTTGATGCCACTGATCTGTTTGGAGCTGTGGGGTAGTTCTGGGGTCCCACAAAGCAGCCCCAAAGAGCTGAGAGAAAACCCTGGGGCAAAATGCAGAAGAGTTTAAAAGCTGAGGTCCAGTTCCTGATCCCCCTGTGTGGGGTCAGCAGCAGCTCCTGCTGTGTCAGAACTGCAGCTCTGGCACCAGTGCCACTTGGTCTGCTCTCCTGGGGTGCTTCCCTCTGCTTGTTCTATTTGTGGGTGAGCAGATTGAGCTGTGCTGGTGCCTGGTGAGGCTCAGCTCCCCACACACCACTCCCTGGCTCATCAGAGCTGCTCCCAGATCCAAGGAGTTGTCTCCAGGCACAGGCTGAGCAGCCACTCCCCCTCCTGCTGAGCCAGCCCCAGCCTGAGCAGTCCCTGGGGCAGCACCCAGGATCCTGCTCCTTTCCCTGGAGTTTCTGTTCAGTGCATTGGTCACTTGGATGCCCAGAACCTTCCTGAGTGGCCACTCTGGGGCTGCCCCAGCCCTCCCGTGCTCAGGGTGGGGTTTGGCACAGCCAAGGAGCTGCTGGGGCTGGTATTTCCAAGCAGTCCCTTTTGCTCATTGACCTCTGCTCTTCATCTGCCCCTCTCCTGGTCCCTGTGTCCTCTGCTTGTCCTGCCTGTCACGGACTCCTCCTGATTCTGTTGGTACAAATGGACAGGATGGAGCCAGGAGAAATTCCCCCTGGGGCTCAGCCAGCAACCTGCAAGCTTGCTATTGATTTCCCATTTACCCTTATTTTAAGACCAATAAGCAAGCTTTTAATCAGTATTGTTATTGATTTTTCTATTTTTTTAGCTCTTAATCAAAATGTTGTGTGTTAAGAAGTCGACTGCACTGGTGGTAATTACACCTGTTTAAAAGGAGATCATTTAGCAGCACTTATTGTCTGCAGAGCTGCAGCAAGGGACATGTGCTTTACAGTCTCCTATTATGTTTTTAGAGGAGTTGGTAATTTAGGAGCTCAATTGTATTTTGGCCAAGATCCACCCAGAAGTGACCAGCCCAGCACTGCCCAGCTCAGCTGCTGAGTTAAAAAGGTTTCAATTCCCCCACAGAGTCCCTGGGAACGTTTCTGTTCTAAGCCCTGAACTCACAGTTAATGATCTGAGGAGCCCTGGGGCCACCTCTCCAACTGCCTGGGGGGCTCTGTACCCCCCTCTCTCTGCTTTACTTGGGTGCCTGCCACTGTTTGAGAGGAATCATCTCATCACCAGGGTGCATGGGTGTGACTTTTGCTCTAATACTGAGGAGAAGAGAAGAAAAACACTCAGTGATGTGAGTGTGCCATCCCTGGCAGCTCCTCCAGCTCCGTATCCTCCCGCCCACTGCCATCTGCCTGGGACTCCAACTCTTGTCCTCCCCATCTGGGAAGTGGGATTCTGCTTCCGCAGGGCACTGCCAGGAGGGAAGTTTGGAGAGGATTCAGGGGGCACCTTGGATTTCAGCATAGCTGAAATGGCACCTGCTTTTCTTAGACACACCAGGAGCCTCCCAACAGCCTTTTGTGTTTGATTCCTCTCCAGTTTCCTGGCGGATCTGATGGACAACTCGGAGCTCATTCGGAACGTGACGCTGTGTGGGCACCTGCACCATGGCAAGGTGGGGACAGTACCTGACAGACAAGTGACAACAATCACTCTGTTGTCCCTTTGTGCTGCTGCTCCTCACCCCTTGGTCTCTGCAGCCCCCACCTCCCTCTGCTCCTCTGCCCACTGCCTTCTTTGTGCCTTTCAGCCACGTGGGAAGGGAAACGTGCCCAGCTTCCCCTGTGCTGGGGGCAGGGCTTGACTCTGACTTGTCCATCTCACCGTGGTCACCTCCTTGTTGTGCTGTTTTTCAGACTTGTTTTGTTGACTGCCTGATCGAGCAGACACACCCAGAGATCCGCAAGCGCTACGACCAGGACGTGAGTGAACCTTAGAGACTCCTTGGGCTGGAACAGAACTGACAGCATCAATTCCAACCACCAACCCAACACTGCCAGACAACCAGACCATGGCCCAAAGTGTATCCATGTGTTTTGAACCCCTCCAGGGATGATGGGGACTCCAGCCCTGCCCTGGGCAGCCTGGGCCAGGCCCTGACAACCCTTTCCAGGGAGAAATTGTCCCCAAGCCCCAACCTAAATCTCCCAAAAGTTCCTCTTGTCCCATCCCTTGTTCCTTGGGAGCAGAGCCCAACCCCCCCTGGCTCCAACCTCCTCTCAGGGGGTTGCAGAGAGCCACAAGGTCTCCCCTCAGCCTCCTCTGCTCCAGGATCAACACCCCCAGGGCCCTCAGCTGCTCCTGGGCAGACTTCTGCTCCAGACCCTTCCCCACCTCTCTTTCCCTTCCCTGGACACCTCCAGCCCCTCAGTGTCCTGGTTGTGAGGGGCACTTTTGGTGCCATGGCTGTAGGTGGGGTGAATGTGGTTGAGTGAAGAGGGTGTGGGATTGGAGCCAGAGCTTTGTCCTGGTTCTGCCCCTGTCACTCTCTTGCCACCTTAAGCATCTAGAAAGAGTTCCTGTGTGCTGCTTCAGATGTCATATTTCATACCAAAATGTGACATTCTTGTTTTTGTTTTTGCAGCTTTGCTACACTGATATATTGTTCACAGAGCAAGAGGTGAGTCTTGCAGAACAGGCAGTGATTTTTATCCAGTTGGCTCATGCTTTACTCACAGTTACTGTAGGCAGTTTCCTCTTCCATTTTAACATCTTTTTGTGCCTTCCACATTTTGTTTATTTTCTTAGCAATCAAAGGAGCTGCTCCTCTAGTTTGCCTCAGTAAGATCCCTGCTCCAACTTTTCTCCATTTCATAGAATCACAGAATTTAAGGTTGGGAGGGACCTCAAGGCTCATCTGCTCCAACCCTCCTCAGGTTAAAGTCTGTTTGAGATTTCTCAGCACTCTGTTGAGCTGAGACTTCCAACTTTCCAGAGTGGGGGAATCCACCCCTTCCTCTGGGAGACCATTCCAGGGTCTGACTGTCCCCATAAGGAACAATTTTCCTTCTGTGTCCAATGGGAATCTCCCCAGGAGCACCTTGTGCCCATTGCCCCTTGTCTTGTCCATGGGACTCCTTGTACACAGGGAGTCTCCATCTTCTCTGTGTCCCCCTTTTAGCACTGGAACATGGGGGGGTCTCTCCTGAGCATTCCCCAGGCTGAGGATCCTGCAGTCCTCATCTCCCCACCTGACCCTGACCCCTGTGCTGATGAACACCCACAGCAGAGCTGTCCCAGCACATGGGGATCTCCTGTCTGCTTGGAGGAAAAGAGGTGGAAGGGGTTTGCAGTGATGATGGATGGGGAGGAAAAACATGATTTCAAAATAAACCTGTTTCTCCTCAGTTTCCTCTGAGGGGAACTCTCAGCTGCCTGCTCTGACTCCCCAGGTTGGGTGTGAATGGGAATCTTAATTTGTCCCACTCACTAAGCATGGTCATGACCAGAGCCTTCCTGTGAAGCATTCCTTTCTCTCCATCTTAATGCTCTACTTTATACTCTGGGTGCTCTGAGGTGTAACTTGATAGCACCACAGAAAGCACAGACAAATCTTCATCTTCTCTGCTGCTGCATGTTGCTCACCAGGCTGAGCCAGTCTGGATGGGAGCAGTGAGCTGAGGTTGTCACTCCCTCCCTGGGGGTAACAGGGTGTCCTGGAGAGATGTTTACTTCTTTCCATCTTCTTCATTTCCTTTGATCATCTTTTTACACAGCAATGTATTTTTTTTCTTGTTACTGCTAATCCTGATTTCCTGCCTTCCAGAGGGGAGTAGGGATCAAGAGCACACCAGTGACCATTGTTCTGCCTGACACCAAAGGAAAATCTTTCCTCTTCAACATCATTGACACTCCAGGTGATTTTGTAATCCTGAAATCCTGGCTTGGGATGCACTTAGCTGAAGGCAGCTTGATGTGAGGAGCAGATGCGTGACCATGTGAAGCAAGGTTTCTCTCATCAATAAACCTCTGGTCCTCTGGATTGTGCTATTGACAGGAGCAGAGCAGTGAAAAACATGTAGGGGGATGGTTGGTGAGGGTCTGCACAGAGCTTGTGTGTTGGATTGGGCAGCTTTGGCTCTTGGGGGGGGGAGGAAAGTAAGAGTCTATCCTGAAACCTCAGTGGGTGATCGGGGAGGGTCCCTGGGACCTTTCACAGGTGGCAACCCAGGGGTTTTTGTGGTTTTGGGGGATGATTCCAGCCTGGTCCTAAGCCTTCAGCTGATTCATTCTCCCCAGATGGCTGCCAGCAGCAGTGCCTGTGCAGCTGGCTGTCACTCAGGCTGGTGTTAATGATTAGCTGGGCTAATTGGGGGCTGATGGGGCTGGGAACCTGGGTCACACCAGGGTATGAGGAGCAGGGGTGGGATTGGGTTGTCCAGGTGCCACCCTGCTCGTCTCAAACACTGTTCAGACTCTCAGCCACTTCCTCCCAGCCTTTGACAAGCTCCTGGGCGGGGGGGAACGTAACCATGGATCAACGTGTTGAAAGAAACCAAGGGCAGAAGTTAGGGAAGGGTCCCTGGGACACATCTGCTGAGTTGCAGCTTGAGATGAGGGAGGTCAGAGCGCAGGAGGAGGCTGGAGGGAGAGGCATCTGTTGTTCTTTGGTGAGAAGTAATCTTCCTCCTTTTTCCTGAAGTACATGCACAGAGCTGTGAGAAAAACAGCAACAAATGTGAGGAAAAGTGTCTGTTAAACAAGTTGTTGGGTTTATTCTCAAAAAATAGCATTAAAGCTGAAGCAAAAGCCTACATGGAGCTCTGGCAGCCACTGCTGGGTCCCTGTTAGAAGAGGAATCCATGTTATGCCTCGCTGGATAGCAGTGCCCAGCATGGGCAGGGGGATGGGGGGTCCCTCAGGGCTCACTTTGGGTCTCCTGAATGTTTTGTCTTTTTGAAGGCCATGTCAACTTCTCTGATGAGGTGACAGCAGGGCTGAGGATCTCGGATGGGTGTCGTGCTCTTCATCGATGCAGCTGAGGGGTGAGTGCCCTGTGCTCCAGGGCTTCCTGCCAGAATCTCTTCCTCTGGAGTCTTGGATTCTGCCTGAGCAGGAAGGCCTGGGATGGGTTCTGATTTCCAGGCTAGAGGGTTTTGGAGGATGTTTTTGGAAGTGAGGATGTTTTCCAGCCTGAGGAGGGTACTGGGGCTTTGGGTTCTCTGTCCAGGGCTGGTGTGGGACACGTGGGTTGGTTACGAGCTTTTGCATTTCTGTCCCCATGACAGCTCAAACTGAGCAGGTTATTTGTATCTGAGATGTCCATGGGGTAGAATTCAAGGAATTTAGTTGAGTTAGCACCTAAATTTCAGGAAGATTGGCTGGTGGCTTTTCTGCAGCCTGGCAGCCCTGGGTGACTGGGCTGCTGTCACCTCTTTGGTGGTGACATTTCATGGAGGGCTTTTGCTGAGGGTGTTTGTGGTGGTTGCTCCCTCAGGTGATGCTGAACACAGAGAGGCTGATCAAGCATGCAGTGCAGGAGAGGCTGGCAGTGACTGTCTGCATCAACAAGATAGACAGACTGATCCTGGAGCTGAAGCTGCCCCCAACAGATGCCTACTATAAACTCAGACACATTGTGGATGAAGTTAATGGGCTGATCAGGTATGGGGGGTGGGATGGTGCTTGTCCCTGCTCTCTGGCAGCTGCTTTTGTCTGCCAGCCCTTTGTGTGCCTAAAAACTTGTGAGGAAAATTCATCTCAGGCAATATATTGAATTCTACAGGAAGAGCTGATCCTGCCTGAATTCCAGCAGCTTCATGGGATCAGCTCTTTTTGCCCCATTAACAAGGAAGCAGAGTGGACATAGGACTGGAGCAGGAGCTTCTGTGCTCCCAAACACACTGAGGTTGTCCAGGCTGTGTCCTAGATTGTCTGCTGGGATCTCTCAAGGCTCCTAAATATTTCTTTAATAGGAATAGGCTGTCCCAACCCCTACTCAGGGCCTGTGGTATTACTGTGCCCAAACCTCCCTGCAAAGCCCTGCCCTGAGGAGGCAGGGACATCTCCAGCTGTAAGTGCAGCTGTGGACCATTCCTCTGGGTTCTGCTGTGCCCAGGTGGTGTTCTTCACACTGTTCCTCAGTCTGTATGTGTCTGCATCCCAGGCTGTGCAGCCCCAAACTGGGTTTCCAGAGGAGCTCACTCACTGTGTCGCTTTGTTCAGCTCCACTGGCACCAAGCAGGTTGGAGCAGGCCCAGCTCTCCTGTCCTGTGCTTGTGAACTTGCCAGACTCCCTACAATTCAGTTCTGTCTCTGTTATTTATCACAGAATCATGGAATAATTTGGGTTGGAAGGGCCCCCCAAAGGTCCCCCAGTCCCAGCCCTGCAGTCTCAGGGACACCCCCACCCAGATCAGGGTGCTCAGAGCCTCCCCAGACCTCACCTTCAATATTTACCCTGTGTTATCCTTTCCCTGGCTTGGTTGACCACCTTTACTGCCTTTTTTTTTTTAAGGAAAGAAAACTCAACCTGACAAAAAATATGAAGCACTTGTGCTGGTAACTTTTTATTTTTAGGTCTTGCAATATTTTTGTACACTAATGCTCTGAAATTCATAGTCATGAGGTGACCCTGTCCCTGACATTCTGATGGCAGGCATGTTGTAAGCTGCTGTGCAGAGTCCTGGCCTCTCACACACTGCTCTTTGCTGGGGGAGGTGGGTTTAAGCATCTTCTGTGGTTCATAACATTGATTTATTTTTTTTCTTTTCTCTACAAACTGTCTCCTCTCAGCATGTATTCCACCGATGAGAACCTGGTTCTGTCTCCCCTTCTGGGGAATGTGTGTTTCTCCAGTTCACAGTACAGCATCTGCTTCACCCTGGGATCTTTTGCAAAGATTTATGCAGACACATATGGTGAGGATTATCCAGAAACCTTGTACACTTCTACAGCTCATCTGCTAACCTTTCCTGTTGAGGCTTTCTGAGCCCTTCAGCTTTGGCTCTCACTGCACATGGATGGGCAGGACGTGCAGTCTGGAGTTTCTAGGAGTTGAGAGTTATTGCAGATCTGAGCCCTGGGTGGCAAAGAGCAAAAATAAGGCCCCAGCTTATTTTTAGCTAGGGAGTTTCTCCCAATAAATATTTTCTTGGGTCAGAAGCCAATGTTTTACATGTAACATACCCTGAGCAGAAAAACCAAGTTCTGCTCTGGCAGTGGAAGGCAAGTGCCTGCCTTGTGCTCTGCCTCCATCCCAGGCCAGCTCAGGAGCCAGGCAGTTTTCACAAGAATCTCCAGAGCCTGAGACTCAGCTGCAGCCAGGCACAAGCTTGGCCCACAAGGTTTTGCACTCTTGCCCTCTTTTCTTTTTTAAGAAACTGTCTTTTTCTGCCTTGATTTCATTTTCTGTTCCCCAGGTGCCCACTGAGGCAAATCTGCTGCTGGTACAAGTGGGCCTTGTGCTCCCCTCTGCCACCTGCCCCTCCAGGCTGGTGAAGTCTCCCAGTGGGGAGCAGGGGGCGGATGTGGGAGCAGGGGGGATGTGGAGCAGGGGGGATTGTGGGAGCAGGGGGGGGATGCTGGCCCAGCTCATGCAGAGGAGCTGCCTGGGGGGGGATGAAGTGGTGGAGGTCAGGGGCTGCAGTGCCAGGACTGCCAGCTTGTCCTGGTGAGGAATAAAGGAGCTCCGCTGGGCAGCAGCAGCAGCAGCTCAGTGCTGCCAGGATGAGCCCCTGCTCTGGGGGCTGTGGGGGAGATGCCCCCCATGTGGGGCAGGCAGGAGCTGATTCTGTGATGCAAGCACTTGAGGCAGCAGGAGCTGCAGCAGTTTAGCTGTCAGGGACCACAGCCACTGTGACACTTCTTATGGTTGCACATCTGCCCACAGCAAAAACTTGTTTGGAAACTGCTGTAAATTATCACCCCTGTCTCATCCTTTGTAAATCCATCCTGACAGCCACACACTGAGCTCCTCCTGCAGCCCTGGGGTGTCTGGCTGTGCACTTAGTGCAAGGAGAAGAGGACCTGGAGGTGTTCAGCAGGCAGGAAGGGTCGCTGCTCAGCCTGTGGGCGTTGGGGTGTCAGGCACCCACACCCTGGCTCTGCACTGCCAGGCTGCAGCCTTCACCTCCACAAAAGTGAAGCAGATGTGAGCAGGCTCCTGCAGCAAGGCCACCAGCTGCAACCTTGTGTGTAACTGAGAGGTGAAACGTTCCTTGAGGAGCAGGGCTGGGAGGCTGGATGGTGATGGAGCTGGGCTGCTGCTGCTGCAGTGAATTGTTTTCTGCCCCCTCCCTCCCTGCTCCTCCCCAACTCGGGGCTTAATCCTTCTGAATTGGGAACAATTGGTTCTGAAGTGTTCACTCATCTGCACTGCTCTGTTAAGTGAAATCCTCAGGCTCGTTTTAAAAGGAAAAAATAAAAATATTTCCCAGGTGGGAGACATTCAGTGTCAGCTGGACAGACTTTTGGTCCTTTGCTTTTCCCTGCAGGAGACATCAATTACCAGGGAGTTTGCAAAGAGGCTTTGGGGTGACATCTACTTCAACCCCAAGACGTAAGAAACCTCTTGAAATGTCCCTGAGTTCACTTGCTGGTTTTCCCTCCTTGCTGTGTCAGGACATGGGTTAGATGGCCACTCATGGACCTTCCAAACCTGAGGTGGAGCCTGGGAAGGGCTAAGTCAGGCTCCTGCTTGATGTGGGTCTGTGCACTCCCCTGGTCCCTGTTCAGAGTCACCGTGACTCCCATGTCCCCGAGACCTCCCCAGGAGGATCGGGAGGGGAAGATGAAAGAAAGAAGTGTAGCCCCCAGCCAGAGGGAGGGGATTGTCCTCTGCTCTGCTCCTGTCAGACCCCACCTGGAGTCCTGTGTCCAGTCTGGAGTCCCCAGCACCAGAAGGACACAGAGCTCCTGGGAGGTGTCCAGAGGAGCCACTGAAATGCCTCAGAGGGCTGAGCAGCTCCCTGGGAAGCCAGGCTGAGGGATTGGGGTTGTTCAGCCTGGAGCAGAGGAGGCTCCCAGGGGAGCTCAGAGCAACCTTCCAATATCTGAAGGGCTCCAAGAAAGCTGGGGGAGGGCTTTGACACGGGGGGTAGGGAGAGGACAAGGGGAATGGGTTAAAACTTGGAGAGGGGAGATTGAGGTTGGAGATGGAGGAAGAAATTGTTTGGGGTGAGGGTGCTGAGCCCCTGTGTGCCCAGGTGCCCCAGAAGCTGTGGCTGCCCCATCCCTGGCAGTGTTGAAGGTTGGATGGGCCTTGGACCCCCTGGGCTGGTGGGAGGTGTCCCTGCCCATGGCAGGGGTGGCACTGGGGGGGCTTTGAGGTCCCTCCCAACCCAAAGCAGTCTGTGTCTCCAGGATGAGGTGGGAGCAGCAGGAGCTGTGTGTGCAGCAGGGGCTGTCAGGCTGCAGGATTTGCTGCCCTTGTGTCTCCTCTCCCCCCACAGCCGGAAGTTCACTAAAAAGGCTCCAACCAGCAGCTCCCAGCGCAGTTTTGTGGAGTTCATTCTGGAGCCCCTCTACAAGATCTTGGCTCAGGTATGTGGTGTTCATTCTCCTTCCCACACTTCCAGACAGGAGCATCCTGGGTCTCAGCACCACAAGGGGGTTGTCTGGTTCCTGTGGACTCGCCTGTCCTGTTCTGCTCTGGGATTTTCACAGATTTCTGGGGTTTGGGGTTGCAGAGCAGTGCTGAGCAAAACTCCTTTACAGCTGCTCATTGCAAACAGTCCTCTGTGTTTGCACAGAGCTGCTTTGGTCTTCCCAGTTTGCTCTAATATGCCGGGTCCTGCACTTTGGCCACAACAACCCCATGGGGAGCTCCAGGCTGGGCACAGAGTGGCAAGAAAGGGACCTGGGAGTCTGGATTGCCAGAAAAGCTGAACAGAGCCAGCAGTGTGCCCAGGTGGCCAAGAGGCCAATGGCATCCTGGGCTGGCTCAGGAACAGCGTGGCCAGCAGGTCCAGGGAAGGGATTCTGCCCCTGTGCTCAGCTCTGGTGAGGCCACAGCTTGAGTCCTGTGGTCCAGTTCTGGGGCCCCTCAGCTCAGGAAGGAGATTGAGGTGCTGGAGCAGGTCCAGAGAAGAGCAAGGAGGCTGTGGAAGGGATCCAGCAGAATTCCTGTGAGGAAGGGCTGAGGGAGCTGGGGGTGTTGAGGCTGGAGAAGAGGAGGCTCAGGGGAGACCTCATCACTCTCTGCAACTCCCTGAAAGGAGGTTGGAGCCAGGGGGGGGTTGGGCTCTTTTCCCAGGCAACTCTCAGCAAGACAAGAGGGCAGGGTCTCAAGTTGTGCCAGGGGAGGTTTAGGTTGGAGATGAGAAAGAATTTCTTTCTGGAGAGGGTGATCAGGCATTGGAATGGGCTGCCCAGGGAAGTAGTGGATTCTCCGTGTCTGGAGATATTTCCAAAGAGCCTGGATGTGGCACTGAGTGCCATGGGCTGGGAACTGCAGTGGGAGTGGATCAAGGCTTGGACTTGATGAGCTCTGAGGTCCCTTCCAACCCAGCCAATTCTATGATTCTAAGATTCTATGATATTGAGGATTGGTGACTTGATGCAGCCAAACAGTCCTGTGAGCTCTGGACCTGAGCAGCTCAGAGCTCTGTGGGGGTGTGAAGCCAGACCTGGGAGCTACTGGCTTGGACCCTGCAGCTAAGCTGAGAGCTCTGTTTGTTTTCCTGCAGGTGGTGGGAGATGTGGACACAACCCTGCCCAGGACCCTGGATGAACTTGGCATCCACTTGACCAAGGAGGAATTAAAACTGAACATTCGGCCCCTCCTGCGGCTCGTCTGCAAGAAGTTCTTTGGGGAATTCACAGGTAAAATGCTTCTCATCTGCCCCTCCCCACCCCTGACACCCTGCTCTGGCATGGACAGAGTCAGGGGCTGTGTTGCAGCCATGGAATGCTGGAGTGCACTGATCCCTTCTCAGCTTTAGAACTATAAAATATTAAGCCCAGAGGACACTACTGACACCTTCCCTCTCCCGTGGCTGCTCTGGGAGTGGATGTTTGGACATCCCAAAGTTGGAATGGCTTTGCATTTCTTTCCTCCACACTGCTGAGTCCTGTTCTCATCAAGTGTTGCTTTTCCAGGCTTTGTGGACATGTGTGTGCAGCACATCCCCTCTCCAAAGGTGGGGGCCAAGACAAAAATCGAGCACACCTACACCGGGGGAGTCGACTCAGACCTTGGGGAGGCCATGAGTGAATGTGACCCCGATGTAAGGAAACTTCTGCTTTGTCCCCAGTGCCCAAACCCGTGGTGAATCTGCCCTCCCCCCCCCTGCTGCCTCCCAGACAGCCATCTGCACAGATTTGACTCCCAGCATTTTGAAACCTCTCATCCGATACCAAAACAAATCTCTTTGCTCTGGGAAGCTTCAGCTGCCTGCCAGGGCAGTCCCTGAGAGAGAGAATTGTCTGACAGTGTTGGAAGGGAACAGGACCAGGTCAGGGCTTCAGAGCACACGAGAACTGCAGAGTGGTTTTGTTTCCTTTTGCTGCCTTCTTATCCCTTTTCCTTGAAGTTTGATTTTCTCTCCAAATGCTGAGGGAGCTGATCTGAACTCTACTGATAAAAATAACCCTGCATTAGTTATTCAGCACCTTTCCTATCAGAGCCTTGCAAAAACCTTCCTCCTCAAACAGCTTGTGCTGAACTGTCAGTCAGAGTTGTCTGAAGCCACCAACGCCAGGCAACAGCTCACAAGAAATCTGCCCCTGACTTTTGCTCTGTTGTCTGGAGAGAAAATGAATCACTTGCTTTACTGAGCTGTGATTACCCACACAAAACTCTATAGAGTGGTGGCTGTCACCAGATCACCAGCTGTGGAGTGACCTTATGGTGCAGAGAGCAGGGGGGCTCAGATGCTCTGCCCTGAGCTGGTTCCTAGGCCAGCAGATGACATTTCCTCTCATGGCCCCATCCCAGTAACTGTTCACTGCTCCACAAGAGGAGGGAGCAGAGCAGCAACAGCAAGAGGTTGTTGATGCTCCATCCCTGGAGGTGTTGAAGGCCCCAGGTTGGATGAAGCCCTGTGCAGCCTGGTCCAGTGGGAGGTGTCCCTGTCCATGCAGAGAGGTTGGATCTTGATGATCTCTGAGGTCCCTTCCAAACCAAAACCATTCTATGAAATCATTCCAGGGATCTGTGATGGGGCAAGGAGATGTAAGGCTTCCAGGGCAAGGGAAAATGAAAGATTTGGCAAGTCACAAGAAAATTTCTAAATCCCTTTGCATCCATGAATCCTACCAGGTCTGTGTCTGTGTCTTGACTGAGTTCTGAAGGTTTATTTCTCTGCCTTTCTCCTGGCAGGGCCCACTGATGTGTCACACAACAAAGATGTACAGCACAGATGATGGTGTGCAGTTCCATGCCTTTGGCAGGGTGCTCAGTGGGACCATCCATGCTGGGCAGCCTGTGAAGGTCCTGGGAGAAAACTACACCCTGGAAGATGAGGAGGATTCCCAGATCTGCACCGTCGGGCGCCTCTGGATCTCAGTTGCAAGGTGGGAAAAGCTCTGGCAGAGTTCAGCTGGGAGGGGGAGGTACCTGGGGCTGGGAAGAAAAGAGCTGTGGGGACCCAGTGATGGCAGTGGCCACTGCTGCAGTTACATTCCCCAGCATTCCAGTACCACATCGAGGTGAACAGGGTCCCTGCTGGCAACTGGGTGCTGATTTGAAGGAGTGGACCAGCCCATAGTGAAGACAGCGACTGTCACAGAGCCTCGGGGCAATGAGGAGGTACTGAGCATAGAATCACAGAGTCCCAGAGGGCTTTGGGTTGGAAGAGACCCTAAAGATCATGATTCAAACTATAAACTGGGCCCTGGGCCCTGGAGGACTTCAGGGGCTTTCCTCTGGAAAGGGAAAAAAACCCTTCCCCCTCATCCCATCCCTCCAGGCCCCTTGTCCCAAGTCCCTCCCCAGCTTTCCTGGAGCCCCTTCAGGCACTGGAAGGTGCTCTAAGGTCTCCCCATGGGATCCTTCTCTTCTCCAGCCTCAACACCCCCAACTCTCTCCCCCTGGCTCCAGAGCTGCTCCAGCCCTCCCAGCAGCTCCAGGGCCTCCTCTGGAATGGCTCCAGCAGCTCCGTGTCCTTCTGCTGATGGGGACCCCAGGGCTGGACACAGCCTTACCCCAGGGGGGTCTCAGCAGAGCAGAGGGGGACTGTCCCCTCCTGCCTTACAGGGAGTCCAGGTGTCAGAGTGCACCCCAAAAGCTCTTGGGGTCACAGCCACTTTGTCTCCTTGAGCCAGGGAGCAGGAGCCACTAAGGGAACAACTTGAGTGCTGTGTCCAGCTCCAGGGGCCATCTGCTGATACCTTCAGCTCTTTATCCTTCTCTGTTTTCAGGCTCAGATCTTTCGTCCCTTGAAGTTCAACACCACATCTGTCATCAAGATAGCTGTGGAACCTGTCAACCCCTCCGAGCTCCCCAAAATGTTGGATGGGCTCCGAAAAGTCAACAAGAGTTACCCCTCACTGACCACCAAGGTACCTCTGGCTCTTGCAGCTCGTGCTGAGGGCTGCCTTCAGGATTTTGTTGTGGGTTGTTTTCTTGGTGGGTTGTTGTTTTTTTTTTCCTGCTGTTGCAGTTGATGTCATAAATCATGGAAAACTGTAAATCCAGCAGAAAAAAACCTCAACAGTTTTCTGTGCTGGGAAGGCAGCAGCACATCAGCACTTTCTGCTGGGAAAGGCTGGGGGAGCTTTCCTTGGGGTGTTGTGATCCCAGCTGGTTTATTCACAGCTGGTACTTGCCCCAGCTGGGAGCAGCAGTGCTGGGAGCTGGAGCCCTTTCTCCTTTTTCAGGTGGAAGAGTCTGGGGAACACGTGATCCTGGGCACTGGGGAGCTGTACCTGGACTGTGTGATGCACGATCTGCGCAAGATGTACTCAGAGATTGATATCAAGGTGAGGAGAGCAGAGGGCATTGTCCCAGCTGGGAGGAGGAGGTTTTGCTCCCCTTCCTTAAGAGAATGGGAAAATAAACGAGATGTGCAGTTTTGTCACATTACTTTAAAAGGAAAAAGAAAAGGAGTGATAGAATCACAGAATGGTTTCAATTGGAAGGGACCTTAAAGCCCCCCCAGTGCCACCCCTGCCATGGGCAGGGACACCTCCCACCAGCCCAGGGGGCTCCAAGCCCCATCCAACCTTCAGCACTGCCAGGGATGGGGCAGCCACAGCTTCTGGGGGCAACCTGACATAAAATAATTTGTTCCTAATATCCAACCTCAATCTCCTCTTTTTAAGTTTTAACCCATTTCCCTTCTCCTCTCCCTACCCCCCCGTGTCCAAAGCCCTCCCTCAGCTTTCTTGGAGCCCCTTCAGATATTGGAAGGTTGCTCTGAGCTCCCCTGGGAGCCTCCTCTTCTCCAGGCTGAACAACCCCAATCCCTCAGCCTGGCTTCCCAGGGAGCTGCTCAGCCCTCTGAGCATTTCAGTGGCTCCTCTGGACACCTCCCAGGAGCTCTGTGTCCTTCTGGTGTTGGGGACTCCAGAACTGGACACAATTAGGATGTTAGGATTCAAAGGTGACTTGTAGAGCCTGAGTGTGTCACACTGTGACTGACAGGCTGAGAACTGGCTTGCAGAGGGATACATGGCCCTGTTCTAGTCTTGTCCTGTGCTTCAGCCCTTGCCTGGCTAGCATCAAATAAATGCACCATGCAGAATTTGTTTCATATGTAGGAGCAGGTTTAAATGTTCCTCTCTTGGCTGCATGAAGGAATTAGTGCAGTGGTTTGTACAGAGGCTGATTGGATGAGGGAGCTTTTTCTCAGAGATGCTCAAAGGTTTCAACAGCCTCTTTAAAAACAGAAAAGTACTTGAAAACCTTACAGACCTGTTGCTGTCACTCCAGGTTGCTGATCCTGTTGTGACATTCTGTGAGACAGTAGTGGAAACATCCTCCCTGAAGTGCTTTGCTGAGACACCCAACAAGAAGTAAGAGCTCGTGGGTGGGTGGGTGGGTGGAGTGGTTCCCTGGGATTCACCCTCACCCCCCAGGAGGGTCTGGGCTCAGACAAGCAGCAGCCCTGTGGTGCAGCAGCTCTGCTGAACTCCTCAGGGACATACTGCAGTCCCAGGGACGTTTCTGTGCTTTGTAGGAACTCTCAGAGCAGAGGGAACAAAGTTCTCCCTCCTCCCTTTTACCTAAACCTGCTCAGCAGTTTTGTGGTATCTCCAAAACTGGGAGGTGTGTTGGGATCCCTGAGCAGAGGCCAAAGAGCCCAGTGCTGCCTTCACTAACTCCCAAAATGTTTCATGAGCAAAAGCTTTATCTTCTCTTAATAATTCTTAATCCTAAAACAATTTTTCCTTCCTGGTGGTGCACTGGAGTGTTGCAGCCTCATCTCTTCTTCCTCCAGCAATTCACTGTCAGATACTGAAGTCTGAGAGGAATTCCCTGAGAGGGAATGCAGGCTGGATAACCAGGATGAATCCAGCAGCACAGGATGTTTCAGTGCCTGAATTTTGGGGAAATCATGCTGAAGATAGCTTGCATCTGTTCCCTTGGGGTTTCTGGTTCTTCTCACCTGCTTTATTCTGTTACAGTCTCTTTATGGTTGGCAGCCTTATTCTGGGGGACAGAAAGGTTCCAGTCTTAGGTCAGTCCTTGACCTGTTCAGTTTTGGGCCCCTCACTACAAGGAAGACATTTTGAGGCTGGAGCAAGTTCAGGGCAGGACAACCAGGCTGGGGAAGGGTCTGGAGAACAAGTCCTGTGAGGAGAGGCTGAGGGAACTGGGAATGTTCAGTTTGGAGAAGAGGAGGCTGAGAGGAGACCTTAACCCTGAGGGGAGGGGGCAGGGAGGTGGTGACAGTGACAGGACCAGAGGACATGGCCTGAAGTTGTCCCAGGGGAGGTTTAGATGGGACCTGAGGAAGAATTTCTGTCCTGAGAGAGCAGTCGGGTGCTGAAGGGGCTGCCCAGGGAGGTGGTGGAGTCACCAGCCCTGGAGGGACTGAAAACCTGTGGAGCTGAGGCCCTTCAGGAGCTGCTGTGGTGGATGATGCAGATACTGACACAGATATTTTATTGGAGGGGATGCTGACTCTTGGATGTGATGATCTCAGGTGGTTCTGTGGCTGTTGGGCCAATGGGGTGACCCACTGGGGGGGCAGGGGATGGTGTTGGTGGGGTTCTCTGTGCATCCAGCACAGCCAGTGCTGGCTCTGAGTGAGCCCGTGGGCTTCCTGCTGCAGCCTGGGTGAGTGCTGGGCATCTGGGCAGAGGGAAGGGGCTGCAATCTGCTGCTGGGGACCAGGCAGGAGCCTTGGGAGGGGCTGTTCAGCTCCTGGGCTGAATTTACAAACAAGGCAGTGACAGCAAAGGACACGGATGGCTTCCCCTCCCTAGCTGTGTTCCAGGCAGTCTGCAGTCCCTGAGGTCCTGCCAATTACTCCCATTTCCATCATTCTGTGGGCTAATTGCAGCTGTCTCTCTGCTCAGGAACAAGATCACAATGATTGCTGAGCCTCTGGAGAAGGGACTCGCAGAGGACATTGAAAACGAAGTGGTGCAAATAACATGGAACAGGTATGGCCCATCTGGGGAGAGGAGGGGGCCATCCAGAAGCAAGTAGTTGGGGGAAAAAAAGGGAATGCTGGAATCTGCAAGGTGCACAGCATCAGCCAGCAGCCTCTGGCTGGGTTCTGGGTCCAGTATGGCTACCAGCTCCCCTGGCAAGAGATGCTCCTGGTAAAACGTTGAGACCACTTTATGCCTGAGGGGAGCAGGGCCATAAATATGTTCTGAGTGCAGGTCAGATACTTGTTTCTGAAAGTTTCTTCTGTTTTTCTTCTACCAGGAAGAAGCTGGGGGAATTCTTCCAGACCAAATATGACTGGGATTTGCTGGCTGCCCGTTCCATCTGGGCTTTTGGTCCAGATGCCACTGGCCCCAATATCCTGGTAGATGACACACTGCCCTCTGAGGTGAGAGGCACAGGCAGGGGTTATGTGGCAGTGTGACATTGCTCCTGGGCTGCCAAGAGGTGGCTGCTCCTTCCAGAGCCTACAGCAGGGTCCAGGTGCTGCTTCAATGCTCGTTGGTTTGCCTGATCTCAAATAACAGAATCCCAGATTCATTTTGGCTGGAAAGGACCTTAAAAACCATCCAGTCCCAACCTCCTGCATGGTCAGGGACACCTCCCACCAGCCCAGGGTGCTCCAAGCCCCATCCAACCTTCAGCACTGCCAGGGATGGGGCAGCTTGGGCCGGGGGCTCAGCACCCTTACAGCACTGAGGGTCTCCAGACCCTCTCCAGATCTCTTCCCTCATCATCCCACACTGCCTACCAAGCCACCATTACTTTGCAGGCATTGCTGTTTGGCCCAGCATCTTCAAATTGGGTGACTAAGTGTTCTACCTTTTAGGAATACCAAAATACAGACTCTCTGAATTTATGGCTCTAGCTGCCAAACTCTGAAGATGACCCTCCTGAGCTGGAGGAGGGACACTGGGGGTACAGGGGGACAGTGCTGCTCTTCTAGGAACCAGCTTTTAACCACTGGGGCCTGTCTGACACTGGCTGCTGCCCTGTGAGGCAGATTTGCAACTCTGAAATCTGTCTCTGTCTGTCTGTCTGTCTGTCTGTCTGTAGGTGGACAAGTCGCTGCTGGGCTCAGTGAAGGACAGCATTGTGCAGGGGTTTCAGTGGGGCACCAGGGAAGGGCCTCTCTGTGATGAATGTAAGTGGAGCTGAGAAGATCCATGGGGTTCTTCCACCTCAGCACTAAAGTGGTTTTGCTGGGCAGTCCCTCAGGGCTCAGTTCCCTGGGGACTGGTGACAAAGGAGGTCGTGGAACCTTCCCCTGGCTGCAGGGGCCACCCAGGCACTGGGATTTGCCCTTTAGTGAGTGAGGTGGCTCCCAGAACCTGGCTCCACTCCTGCAGTTGAGGTGCAGCCCCCCGAGCACCCTGCAAGAGAAGCTGCTGAGCTGTTTGTGTTTGAAATGCAGGGTCAGGCACCTGCCAGGGTTTCCCTGATGGAACCAAATTTAGGAGAACTTCTCCTGGTGGCACTGGGGCTTTGCCTGGATGTCTGCCACATGCCCGGGATCTCTGGGGACACATGGTACGTGTTGGTACAGCAGAGAACATCCCCCTGGAGTCACTTTCTGTCATTTCTGCCCTTCCTCAGTGATCCGCAACGTGAAGTTTAAGATCCTGGATGCAGTGATTGCTCAGGAGCCCTTGCACAGGGGTGGAGGTCAGATCATCCCCACAGCCCGCAGGGTGGTCTACTCAGCCTTCCTGATGGTGAGACCCCCACCTCCTGCTGGGCCTTCTCCTTGGCAGCACCACTGGTGCCCTCTTGCAGGGGTGATCACCAGGAGGAACGTGACAGTTCTGCTGTGCCAGGGGAGCAGAGGGGGGGGGGGAGTCCCAGCCGGGCTGGGGGTGTCTGCAGGGCCTGAGGGTGTTCCCTGTGCTGGCTCCTGGGGGCTCTGGGGGGTTGGGTTGTGCCTGTGCTGTGGTGTCTGCCCCAGGGACCTTGGTTTCTGTTCACTCCTTCAGCCCTCAGCGTTCCCAGCACCCTTTTGGGTGGGTTTTACAAGTGATCCCATTCCTGTCTGGCTGGAAACCTCTGTGGATCTGCTCCATCTCCCCTTTCTGCTGCTGGGAAGAGGGGTGGTGGGGCAGAGGGAAGCTGATGACTCGTGGCCAGGAAGAGAAAAGCTCATCTTGGTGTTGGCTGGGGGGCAGCAGGAGCTCTTTTGTCCCCAGCCAGGTGCATGCCAGCCTCTGGCTCTTGTTTGATCCCTCTGCTGCTGCTGGAGGCTCAGTGCCTGGTGTCCCTTTGTCCCCACAGGCCACCCCTCGCCTGATGGAGCCGTACTACTTCGTGGAGGTGCAGGCTCCTGCTGACTGTGTCTCTGCTGTCTACACTGTGCTGGCCAGGAGGAGGTGAGGGGCTCTCCACAGGGCTCTCACCCTGCTGCTCCCTTGGGATTCTGGTTGCCAGAGACCTTCCCAGGTCTCTCACTGCTTGTGAAGAGAGGGTGGGATCTGTATGAAGGGGGAGCTGGATGCTTCCTGACTGCATCCTGGGTGGGATGGGGGTGTCCAGGATCACAGCCTTTGGTTTGGGCCTGATTCTTCCTGAGCATCAGAGAGGAGGATGCATAAAGGGACATGAGACCCCCTGGTGTTCAGCTCCAGGCCCCCCAACACCAGGACATGGACTTCCTTGAGTTATTCCAGAGGAGGCCCTGGAGCTGCTGGGAGGGCTGGAGCAGCTCTGGAGCCAGGGGGAGAGAGTTGGGGGTGTTGAGGCTGGAGAAGAGAAGGATCCCATGGGGAGACCTTAGAGCACCTTCCAGTGCCTGAAGGGGCTCCAGGAAAGCTGGGGAGGGACTTGGGACAAGGGCCTGGAGGGATGGGACCCTGCGAGGGGGAAGGGTTTGCAGCTGGGAGAGGGGAGATGGAGAGGAGATCTTGGGCAGGGAGGGAGGGAGGGAGAAATTGTTTGGGGTGAGGGTGCTGAGCCCCTGGGTGCCCAGGTTGCCCCCAGAAGCTGTGGCTGCCCCATCCCTGGCAGTGTTGAAGGTTGGATGGGGCTTGGAGCCCCCTGGGCTGGTGGGAGGTGTCCCTGCCCATGGCAGGGGTGGCACTGGGGGGGCCTTGAGGTCTCTTCCCACCCAAAGCAGTCTGGGATTCCATGACATAGATGACAGCTGATCTGATGTGTTGGCAGAGGCCACGTCACACAAGATGCTCCAATCCCAGGCTCCCCTCTCTACACCATCAAAGCTTTCATCCCAGCCATTGATTCCTTTGGGTTTGAGACAGACTTGAGGACCCACACTCAGGGACAAGCCTTCTCACTCTCTGTCTTCCACCACTGGCAGGTGAGTTCATTCCCTGGTGGGATGGGGAAGGAAGATCTGGTGGGATCTGGAAGCATTTGGGTGTTTTCAGCAGAGCTCAGTGAGTGCCATAGCTCACACAGGGAGGGACAGTGTCTCTGGGGAATGTCCTCAGGGGCTCTCAAGTCGGGGTGGCCTCGTGTGTCAGTTGTTAAGTATCTGCCAGAAGCCCACAGGTTTGCTCCATGTCCCCACTGAGGGAGCACTGGATGCTGCTGCTTGCTGAGTGCCAGGAACCTCCTGCTCCAGAAGAAGGGAAGCTCCGTGGTTGCTCTGCAGCTTGGGGAGCAGAAGGCTTGGAGCAGGGCTCAGACTTGTCAGTCTGCTTTAAGACATGAGGTGCTGCACTTGGCCTCTTGGAGGAAGCTTCTAAAGCTGTGGCAGATGGGGTTTGGGACAAAATGCTGTCCTCTGGCCACTTCCCTGTCTGGGACAAGCCAGGTCATGGGAGCCACTGCCCTGAGGTGCAGAGCTGTGTGTGACACAGCCAGGTGGAAGCAGGAGCTGAAAGCCTCAGGGTTGGCTCTGAAGCAAATAAATGTGCCTGAGTTCTGGAGAGGGTTGTGGGACCCCCATGGGTTGCCCTGGTTAGCAGGTTTGTTGAGGTCTTTGGAGCACAGAGGCATGAGGGGGGTGGGATGAGGTCTTGGCTTGGGACAGCAACACAGGGATGGTGACTCCTCACAGCAGGGATCTCCAGCAGGGACAGGGCAGATTTTCTGTGCCAGGAGAGCAGATGGGGTGGTGGGGCTGGGGGTGTCTGCAGGGCCCAGGGCTGTGTCCTGTTGCAGTTGAGGCTCTCCTGGAGGTTGAGCCAGCCCCAGCACTGCTCTCAGGTCCTGGCTCTGTGGGTTTTTTTTTGTTGGTCTCTTCTCCCAAGTAACAAGTGATAGGGTGAGAGCAAATGGCCTCGAGTTGTGCCAGGAGGGGTTTAGATTGGAGACTGGGGACAATTTATTTACTAGAGAAGTGACCAAGCACTGGAACAGGCTGCCCAGGGCAGGGGTGGAGACCCTATCCCTGGAGTGTCCCAAAAACCTGTGGATGTGTCCCTTCCAAACGTGGCTTGGTAGGCATGGAGGTGCTGAGCTGACAGTTGGATTTGATGATCCTAAGAGATCTTTTCCATGGTTTTGTGTTTCAGATTGTGCCTGGTGACCCCTTGGACAAGAGCATTGTCATCAGGCCCCTGGAGCCCCAGCCAGCCCCACACCTGGCCAGGGAGTTCATGATCAAGACGAGGCGCAGGAAGGTGAGGCTGGGGGCAGCCCCCATCCCTGACACCCCCTGAGCCCTGGCTGGGGTGTCCCTTGGGGGTGGCATGTCCCCTCTGTGTTCCCAGCACTGACCACTGTGCCTTGGGACTCTTGGTCCCCCCAGTGCTGCTTCTGGGTGCCACTGGTGGCCCATGGGCAACTCCAGCCTGAGGGGAGGTCCTGTGGTGTGAGACCCCAGCCCCTCACACCCATCCAGCCCATTCCTCCTGCAGCAGCTGCTCCTCTGCTGCTTTAGGGAGCTGAGCTGAGGGGACTGCAGGGAGCCAAGGTCCCTGGTGGGTGGGCAGGGAGCTGCTGGACGTGCTCAGCAGCAGCAGCTTCCTGAGGAGCTCTTGGATGTCCTGGAATCTTTGGATGTCCTTGGATCCCTGGAAAATTCCCCTCACTTCCTCTGGAGCCTGAAAATCTGACCTTGCTGTGGGACAGGGGGCTGTTTGGTGGGATCTGTGCCGGGGTCTGGCAGGGGCTGCCCAGGGGTGACCTCTGGTGCTCTGCTCCCCCCACAGGGCCTGAGCGAGGACGTCAGCATCAGCAAGTTCTTTGATGACCCCATGCTGCTGGAGCTGGCCAAGCAGGACGTCGTCCTCAACTACCCCATGTGAACCTCCTGACCCCTCTGCCCATCCCTGCCTCCAGGGCTCCTCTGCCTGCTCCTCCATGGCTCTGGAACCTCCCTGGGCAGTCCTGGACCTGGAGCAGCCCCCAGCCCTGATGCTTTTTGTGTCCTGAGCCTTCAGCAGCCACTGTGGCCCCCAGGAGGATTTTTTTTTTCCCCTCTGGATCAGCTCCCCAGCACCCGGGTCAGCCCTGGCTGCAGCAGGAATCCTGACATTGGGATGAGGAAGGAGAGAGCCCGAACCCTCCTCAAATGTTTGAGGGTTCCTGGCTGGGGGAGGGGAAATGTTGGGGGGGGAGGTTTACCTTTTTTTACACCTTTTGTGACCCCTCATAAACATTTCATACAAAATTCCTGCTGGGATTTGGTGTGATGGTGCCCAGAGGAGGGGAGGCCTGGCTGTCACCAGAGCTTGGAGCAGGCACAGCTCCTGTCCGCCCCTTCTCAGCCTTGGTGTCCCCTGTCCCCAGCAGGAACCAGGTGTCCAGGCAGCCCAGCACCATCCTGTCCTACACCAGGGTTTCCTGCCCTCCTTGTGCTGTCCTGCCATCTTTCCAGGGATGCTGCTCCTGCTCAGGAAGGCTTCAGGGCTCCTGCTCCAGGGGCTGGGCGACACCTGGGGACATTTGCACCTTGTGTCCCCTCGCCCAGGAGCAGGGATGGATTTGGTCACAGCAGCCCCAGGTTCCCCTCTGAGGAGCTGGGGGGGCAGCTTGAGCTCCCCCTAAACCTCCACTGGTGGAAACTGGGAGGCACTGGGCTGGTGTAGGGAGGGGAAGCAGCATCCAGCTGTCCCGGGGTGCCCCAGGTTTTGGTGGAAATGGGAAATTGTTTGGATCATTCCAAAAGCTTGGGCCGTGGGGAGGGGGAAGGATTTCCTGTGTGGGCTTTGCCTCCCCACTTCCCACTCACTCCCAACAGCTCCCAGGGCATTGCTGATCCCCCAGGACTGGGGGATGGATCCCCAGGGACTGGGCCCTGGCCCCGGTGTCACCCCGGGAGGGCTGTGGGGCCGTGGGAAGGGGCAGGTTCCCAGGAGCTGGAACACGGACCCGGCTGAGCCCAAAGCCGGGCGGGGAATTTTCCATGGCTGGGGCTCTGCCCCAGGACTCTGCAGCCCCCCCGGACCCCCGGCCCTGCCCGGCCCCTGGAACTGTCCCCTCATGCTCTGGATGTGGCTGCCTGGGGTGGCAGAGCAGGGAAACTGAGGCACAGCACACCAGGAGCAGGATGGGGACATGGGACAGGTGAGGTGCCAGGTACAAGGACACTGCAAGCAGGACAAGGATGGGGACATGGGGAGCAGGGCAGGGGCAGTTTGGGGACACTGGAAGCAGGATGGGGACAGGGACACCAGGGACACAGTGGGGCCTCACCCATGGCGTGAGTTCGTCAGGGCTCAGCACGGGGACACGCAGCAGTGACAAGTGTGCCACTCCTGCATTGTCTGTTTGTCCCCCAGGCTCAGGGACAGGATGGGGACGGAGCACCCGGCTCCCCTCCCGTGTCCCTGTCCCCATCCTCCTGCCGTGCCGTGTCCCGTGTCGCTGTCCCCATCCTTCTGCCATTGTCCCCACCCTGTCCCCGTGTCCCTGTCCCACCCCCTATGGATCCCCCCCACCTCTCCCAGCCCATTCCTGGCTGTCACCTCCCGTGTCCTCCCCCGCGTCCCCCCTCCGCCCCCTCCCACGTCCCCCCCGTGCCCCCCCCCGTGTCCCCCCCCGCGTCCCCCCCGTGTCCCCGGTGTCCCCCCTTGTCCCCCCGTGTTCCCCGTATCCCCCCCGTGTCCCCTCCGTGTCCCCCCCGTGTCCCCGGTGTCCCCCCTTGTCCCCCCCGTGTTCCCCGTGTCCCCCCCGTATCCCCCCGTGTCCCCCCGTATCCCCCTCGTGTCCCCTCCGTGTCCCCCGTATCCCCCCCGTGTCCCCCCCCGTATCCCCCCGTGTCCCCCTTGTCCCCCCCGTGTCCCCCCAGTGTCCCCTCCCCCCCCCTCAGCCCACCCTCCGCGGGGGCGCGCGCCGGGCGGCACGTGGCGCCGGGGGGCTCGGGGAGGGGCGCTCAGTGCGCATGCGCCCGGAGAGACCCCGGCCCGGGACCGGCGCGAGACCATGGAGCGGAGAGCGCGGGACGGTGAGAGGGGAGGGGGCGGGAAGGGAGGGGGTGGCCCCGGGGGGGGGGCGGTGGCTCTGAGCGGGGCCGGGGCCGCCCCGGCGGGAAAGGGCGGCTTGGAGGGGAGGGGGCGGCTGTGGGGATCCGCGGGCGGGAAGGGAGCGAGCGGCGGAGCTGAGGGGGAGACGGAAGGGTGAGAGCCCCGAGGGGAACCCCGGGAGAGAGGGGACCCGGGCACGGGCTCGGGGCAGGCGGGAGCCTGAGGGGAACCGCGGGCTCAGGGCAGCGGCGCTGCGAGGGCTCTGAGGGCTCCGGGGCTCTGAAGGCTCCGGGCCGGGCGCTCCGGGGGCAGCGGGGTCCTCAGGGAAGCTCGGAGGGTCCCAGCCGGGGGCCGAGGGGAGCGGGGGCCGAGGGCAGCCCCGGTTCGGTGCCCCCGAGGGTGGGGACGCGGCGGGGTCCCCCGGGGGCTGGCAGGGCCTTTCGGATGGGGTTCCCCAAGTGCAGGAATGGAAATCCTCCTGGTGTGAGAGGGCAGCGTGCGGGGGTGCAGCCCTCGGGGTGTCCTCTCCTCCTGCCCTGGCACCTTTGGGTCTTTCTGCGGCGCTGATCTTAGTGCCAAGTAACAGATCTGGGGGGGGTTGGGTTTTTGTTTTGTTTTTCTTTTTTTGTTTTTGTTTGTTTTGGTTTGTTTCTTATGTTTGGTGTGCGGTGGTCTTTTTGGTTTTGTTTTGTTTTTCCCCTCACTTTAGGTGGCACCTGCTGTGTCACCTGCCTGGGCACCTCTCCTCCCCCAGCCCCGCAGGATGATGCTCAGCCCATGGCAGCAGAGGCTGCTGTAGCTCCAAGCCAAGTTAAGGACTCTCAGCTCCCTGCTCTCCTTGGGCAGGGAGAGGTCGCTGATGTTGTCAGTAGCCTGAGTTAACCCAGTCCCAAGCTGGCTGGGGCTGCACTTTGCCATTTCTCTGTGCTCAATCTGAACGCAAGGCACGAGGAGAAAAATCCCCCCTCAGCACTGGATAATGAAAGTTTTGGGCTGTATTTGGCCTAACTTTCACCCGTTGACGTAAAATGTCACAAGAATGACATTTGTACAGTTATTTTTGCTGCCTTTTTCCAGCCAGTTCTCTTTGCTGCTGGTAGGAATGGGTTATGACTCTTTCTGTTGTTGTTTCCCAGGGAAGGGGTAAATCTGTTCCAGGTGAGGTTGGTTACAGATAGGGGGTAGTGCCCAGAGATGTCAGGACAGGGATGTGCCATGTGGATTCTTCACCAACAGTTGGTGCCTCCAGGTTCAGCTCTTTCACTGGCTGCTCACCAGTTAGGAAGAAGAGGAAGAACAGAAACCTTGCATTTGACAGAGTTGGTTACTCCTGTTGTTATTTCCGTGTCTCCTGCCCACTGTATGTTCAGGATAATTGGTAGGGAAAAAAAAAAATCTGTCTCTTTCTGTTAGAAATGTGTTTTGTGATGATGTTCAGCAAACCAGCTGTCAGTCCAGCTGGCCAAACCCCACCGTTCTTCAGGCCCTTTAAAAGGGTACAGCCGTTGTTTTCTGTCTGTGATCAGGAAAATGAGAGGTGGCTTCTCTGGTTTTGGTCCTTCCCACGTCTTTCCCCACGCTGTGCTTCTGCTTTCCTGGGGGGACAGTGAGCTCCGGGCTGGGAACCGCGGGGTTTGTGAGGTACACGTGGGAAACTTGAGCCTCGCCGTGCCCTCCCCGTGCATCTGGATCTCCTGTGTTCCCAGCAGTCCTAAAATTAACTCCAGCGTTTCTGCAGTTGGAGGGAGGGCAGGAGGGGACGATGTTTGTTTTCCCTCTCGCGTCGCGCTGGTGACTGCAGCGGATCCGAGGGTTCGGCGGTGGGAGGGGTGAAGGCTGCACGGTGTCTGTCTGCCGAGTGCGCAGCCTGCTCCTCCGCCCTCATCCTCCTCCTCATCCTCCTCCTCATCCTCATCCTCCTCCTCGCTCTGCTCAGCAGCAGACTCCTCAGGAGCAGACTGTCCTGACCATGGAAGCTGAGGTAGAGTGGTTGGAGTGCGGGGGGCTTCGTGCTGCTGGGGACCCTCCATGGCCTGGGGGTGAGGGGCTGGGGGGTTGCTGGTGGCCGCCAGCTCTGGGTTGCTGGTTCTGAGCAGGGGTCTCTGCCCTGGCAGTGCTGCTCTGGCTCCTTGGGAGGAAACTGTCCCTTTGTGGTGTATTCCCCCCAGAACAGTAACTCGCTGAGAGTGCTGGGCTGAAGTGGTGAAGGATGGGGTGAAACGGCAAGGAGCAGGTTTTAGCACACTGACACCCATGTCAGGAGGGTTGTGCTGCAGGTCAGAGTGAAACTTGTGTGACAAAGATTCAGCTGTTCCTCGCTGTGGGTGATCGAGTTCTCACCCAACCTCTCATCCTGGCTGTGGCTTCTCGAACTGCCTTTGTCAAGCTTCAGCTCAGTTTAAGTTGCAGAAAGTTCTCGGTCACTGGCAGTACCCCTGTGGATGGGACTGTCTTTACTACTTCTAAAGCTACAGTTGCAGGTTTGGGTTGTCACTCGTGCAGGGACTGCTGAGTTATTGCTCTGGTCAAGATGGGCTCCACTGGTGCCCCTTCTTAGCCCTTCCTTAGTGATTGTTCTTGATTGTTACTGCAGAGCAATCACCCAGCTCCTCACAGGCACCTTGCAAGTGGTGCAAATATCTGCAGATAACTGGAAGATTGGGGTGCCAGATGGGGAGCACAGCACCTTGTTCTGGCTTTGAATGAGTTAGAGAGGAGCCCTGAAGGGGCTTCCAGTGGGACCCTGCTCTCCTGGCAGCAGGAATGTTGAAAGAAAACTTATGGACAGTTTATGAGTGTGGCTTGTGGGGACAGAGGAGTAGCAAGGCAAGGATCTTCAGGCAAATTCAGACCAATTTTAAGGATTTAGCAAATATTTTGGTACATATAGAAGAGTTTTAATTGTAAGCACAGTTTTTCTAGAGGATTTTCTGTGGTCCCAAAGGTAATTGGTTTGGGAATTGTGCTGCTTAGGTGAGACTTTAACTTAAAAGGTCTGCTCTGGCTTTGTTTGGTTTTATAGCTGACAGGTTCAAGAGGAAGATTCTTACCAGCTCTGAAATCTGATGAGGAGTTCACAAAGGACTTTTAAGACACAAATTTGTTGATTTAGTAATTTAATGACTGCCAGCAACTTCTGAGAGTACAAAAAAACCCCAGGCTCTCCTAAACCATCACCTTTTGCCAAGCAAAGGGTGAGGTCTGGAGCACTTCGGGCTGTAATTCATCCAGAGAACATGGGAACACTGCTTGGTGAATCCTGGAGGCACCAGCATGGGGTGGCTCACCCAGGGCTCACTGAACCTCCTGTGCCTTGCGTGCTTCTCTTGGTCCTTGGCACTGCAGCCAGAGGTTTCGTGACCCAGGCACGGTGCTGGAGGGTGAGGAGATGCTGGGTGTGGAGAGCTTTCCTCCCAGAGCTGCTGAAGCACCGTGGGGTGTGTGTGAGCCAGAGGTCCTGGGCAGCCTCTGCCCCTGAGCTGGAACTGGGGGGGTTTGCCAGAAGTCCCCTCGTGGTCTGTGTTAGTACCTGTGAGGAAAAAGAAGTTACAAAGTCAGTGTGTGGCCTCACTGTTAGCACCGGGCTGGGAAGAGGGGGCAGCTTCATGGGTCCTCCCTGACACTGCTTCAGGTCTCACAATCCCCTTCTCTGAACACCAGGACACAGTGAGTTGCAGCAGGTACCCCAGTCCTGCCTCAGCCTCCTGGCTCTGGGGGGGCTCTCTGGGTAGTGCCCAAACTGGGACAACAGGAATGGTCATTAAATGGTTGGAGTAAAAGCCTGGGCAGATAATGGGCCCCTTTGTTGGCTGTCTCTGTGGTGGGTCTGAGAGGATGGGGATGGGTGCTGCTCCCTCATTAGCAGGAAGGTGATCCTCTCTGCCCCCTCATTTCCAGCTTTTGTTTTTTGTGCTGCCACTCAACAAAGTACTTTATGGAGTTTGTGCTCCAGATTTCTTTTTAATCTGATTAATAGGAAGTAAATTGTTCCTGTGTGAAGAAGTTCCATCAGTACTCCCTGTGCTCGCTCTGCTTTATCACTGCTGTCCTGGGAGGGGAGAAGGGGCTTTCCTCCCATCCCTGTCCAGCACTCAGGCAGCTCCCCTGGTTTCCAGCTGTGTTTCCATAGGGTGGTCCCTGGACCTCAGCCCTGGAGGGTGGGAACCCATCCTGCCTGCCCTGCTCTGGGGATGAGGGTTTCGTGGCAGAGCCCACGTTGCTATCAGCCCTTCCAGCTGCAGTTTGCACTTCCTCGAGCAGCAGGAGTGAAGTTCCACTGTGCTGTTCTCGTGCTGTGTCATAATGTGCTGCTCCTGGTTTTCTGACTGAAGTTCTGATCAATAACATTTTACTTCTCTGTTCAGTATTGCTTGATGTCTAAATTCTGCCTCTGAATAACCCCCGTACCTTTAAAATGTTTAAATGCTCTGTTCACTGGCTGTTCCTCACCCTGGTGTTTGTAGGCTGTTTGCTTTCTGTTAAAAGCCACAAAACTGAATTTATTTTCCAAATGCTCCTCAGAGGGGGGGAAGGCAATGCTGAGTTTCCCTTCCTGACCTCCTCATGCCCTAACCCTGAGTTGTTATCACTGCTGGGGCAGTGCTGTGTGGTTCTCCCCAGGCTGGGGACTCTCCAGAAGATCTGGTTGGGACTTTTAATAAAACCTGAGTTTTCTTTTGTGTAAAACAAAGGTTTCAGGAAGTTCCTGGATGTGCTGTGGGCTGAACTGATAGATGGAGATGTATGGCTGGGCAGGGACATCATTACTGGGGATTTTCTGGTGAAGGAAATGCCAAGAACCATAAATGGTGTAGCAAAAAGAAATTCCTTCTGCACATGGAGGTGACTTGGCTCCCTACCTCACTATTGGTAATAATTCCTTAATTATTACATATCAAAGGGTCACAGAATCATAGAATGTTAGGGGTTGGAAGGGATCTCTAGAGATGATCTCATTCAGCCCCCCTGCCAAAGCAGAACCTGGGGCTTTAAGTGGGAACACAAGTTACAAGGTTTTCTGACTCTATAAATAAATAAAAAAAAAAGCTATATTTAGATAAAAAACAAATAGTGTATTTATGGACCAAACTGTATTAAGGGAAATGTGATGGAAAAATTGAGTCAGATGAGCTGATGTATGAGGCATTTCCCTGCGGAATCATTGGGCTGAAAAATGTTTTATGTGCCTAAACTTGAGCAGATGCTTCAACATCCACACACACACAATCGATGCTCCCAGTTTCATATTAGCAGTTCTGTTCATACCACTGTGATTAATTGACAAACCAGCCTGGTTTAGTCTCTTTTCCGGGGGCTATGGGGTATTTCCAGCTCATCCAGGTATTTATCCCGTGCCTTGCTCGGAGTCTCTGGGCAGCCTGGTTGTCAGCAGGGTTCCTCTCAGGCTGTACATTCGGTGCGTAACTGACTCACTGACCTGGGATTTACATTTTTACACAGGAGTGAAGGATTTTGCCCTGTTACCTTGCTTAGATGAAAAGCATTGGAGTCAGCCAGCTTTTTTTTGCCTAAATAAGGACATGATACCAGCTTTCAGCTCTTACAGATATTAGTTCCACCTTTTTAGTTACAAATTTGTCAGGAAACAATTCCGAGCGTGCGTGCCTGACCTCGTTTAAGATCCCACTGAAGTACGAGGGGAAGACGTACATATGGATGAGGAGCAGATGGTGCCTGTGGTTCTTTTGAGTATGAATATGGTGTTGGGGGCTGGGGCAGGGGGGGCTGCAGAGGTGTCTGACAGTTGCACTTCCCCATTTTCTTTGGGGTGCCCCTCGCTGCGTTCCGCTCCGCCACAAATCGCTTTCCCGGGGCCGGTTCATTTGCCTCTGGAAAGCCTCCCCCCCAACGAACCCAAACACCACGCAGCCCCTTGGAGCCCCTCGTTTCCACTTTGCTTTTCTGCTCGAGCTGGAGTGATGAAGGAACGTGGAGAAATGGCTCCTGGTGTGGCTGCGGGGCGGTGCGGGAGCACGCGGCTGGCGGGGTGAGCGGGGAGGCTCCGGGTGGCATCGGGGGCAGTGACATCCCCGAGTCCCACACCCTGCCCGGCATCACAGCTCATCCTCTGTGAAGTCCTGTGGCTCTCTGGTGCTTAAAATAGCAGAGTGCTGGGAGGGGGATGTGTTTCTCGTGTGGAGATGGTTTCCATGCTCCCTCCAGGGTGAGTTCCTGACTCCTTGTTAACTCCTGGAGCTCTCGCTCTGCTACGGACCCGGGGACTCCTCTGACAAGTGATGCTGCAGAACCTGAGCAGGGGGGCAGATCGTGCACGTGGGGCTGTCCCCACTGATAATGTGTTTTTAAGTGGCATAAACCCAAAATAATTCAGGTTCTTCATGTGTCTTGCAGGTGTGCTGTGTTGCATGCAGCACCTCCTGAAATTCTCCCGCTCTTCAGAGTAAACATGTTTTAGTAGTTGAGAAATGACTGGATTTTAATGCCAGCATTTATTCACAAGAGTTACTGAGCTGACATTCAAGTATGTAGTTAAACTATTTTTAAAAGGAGAAGAATTTTCATAGCAGAGACTGTGATATTAAAAACACAAAAGGAAATGGAAGGATTTGGGAGGAGAGCAGACAGTGATCTTCATGCAGCCATTTGGAAATGATCTTTGTTCTCTGGACTTGCTCCTTCTGGACTGTTCCCGTGGCATGGCCACCTCTGGCAGGACCCAGCTTGATTTGCATTCCTCTGCCTGCTCCTGCTCTCTTTGCAATCTGTGGCAAAGCCTTATTGATCAGGGGGCTGGAGGAGCCCATCCCTGGGGGAGGGTGCTCAGCAGTTATTGACAGAAATAAATCGCTGCTGCCCTTCAAGTGTGCTGACTGCCTGAGCTTTGCTGGACAAATAAGCACTAAATACCAACCAGCTGCACTCAACGATTAATAGCCCAAGGTACCATTTTTTCCCCTCTTGGCAGGTCTCTTTAGCTGATCCACGAGCGTGTTCTCCCCACAGCCCTGGGCTCCCGTGGGCTCCTGTGGAACAGCAGGGTCTGACAGGGGCAGTGCCTCTGGAACCCTCCCAGAGCTCTGAGCTCTCTGCCAGGGGACTCGCCCTCGCTGGGAAGCACTGTCTCTTTTTGCAGTTTTTAAGGGCCTTTCCTTCTCCAGGCTACTCCAGGTTCTCCATTCTTTCCCCCTCAGCATCCTCATTTTTCCCCTATTCCTCCTGCACCCCCCAGATGTGCCTCTGCTCAGCAGTTGTGAGGTGTGAGGTGCTCCCAGGTGGTGAGACTCAGCGTGGGGACTTCACTCAGTGAGTGCTTCAGGTCCCTTCCCCAGGGGTTGGAGTAGTCAAGTCTTTCAGAAAATGACAACTTTGGGTTTCTTTCTTCACTGTAGTATTTTTTAATCCCAACAAATAATTCACTTAGTGAATTTATGTGCTTATTTATGCTCTAAACTTAGTCTTTGGCATAATAAAGCTTCTAAGATTTCTGTTGAACTTGAAGCAGGAGTAACATCTTGCTGCCAGTACAGCAGCCTGCTGATTCCCTGCCTCCTTTCCTCAAAACCAACTGCACTCCACACCAGTGTGCTGACACGAGGCTGTTCCGTGGGTTCTGCACTGGGGCAGTGGGTGTGTGTCGGGGTGTGTGGGTTGCAGTGCACCCCATGCATCTGCAGTGTGTGGCTGTGTGCTGGGCACTGTGCTGCTGCCTCTGGTGGTCTCACCATCTTGTTCTGTCATTCCTGCACTGCCCTCAGATCTCTGTGGATTTCAGGGTGTCCTCCTGGCTGGACTGACCACCACCCATCCTCCCACCATCCCTCCTGAGCTGAGTGCTTCCCACCAAGTTGTGTCAAGTCCCAGGGGGCTGCACTGCTTCCTGCTCCGTGTCCTGACCAGGGCTGCCAGAGCTGTTCCAAGTGCTGGGTGTCCTGGGGAGCAGCTGGTGGTGAGGGTTTGCTGTGTCCCCTCCAATGTCCTCTGCCTCCAAACACCCTTTTCTGCAGCCTTCCACAACTTCTCTGCTAAAGTTGCAGAGCTGCTGTTGAAGGAAACATCAGATGGATTTAGAAGGACTGCAGGGTGAGGCACTGGCTCCTGTTAGACCCAAAGACAGAGCTGGGGAAGAAAAATCTTTTATTTTAATTTGGGTCAGAGTAAAACAACTGCCATCCCAGAGTGCTGCAGAACGGGTGACTGGGGACGTTGTGGCAGTGTCACAGTGCGTGATCCCCATTTTATTTACAAGCCATTCATACCAGAACCTTATCTGTGAAGCAAACTGCTGTCGTTTCCTCTGGCTGTCACAATATGGTGGTGCATGCATTAGGTGTTCATCCCCAGTTGGTTATAGCCAGCTCAGCCTTCTGATGCACAGGAGCCGACACAATTGCTCCCTTTGGCTTCTCCCTCCCTCCCCAGAATGGCCGTGAGAGTGATATTTGGGTCAGCTGCCTCCTGAGTGTCATTTGCTTTTGACACTCATCCCTCTGAGCACGGAGGAGGAGCCCGGTGGGGAAATGCCACGGAGCTGCTGGCTGTGGAGTCAGGAGCAGTCCCGGGGGTGTTGTGGTGCTTGGAATCAGTAATCAGGACAGGACAGGGAGATCTCTCCTGTGCCTGACCAGAGTGGGGTGACAGGGATGGTGGCCTTGGCCAGACCTCAGTGCCAGAGGGATGGAGGGACCCAGGTGAGTGCATGGTCCAGCAGCACCCGTCCCTCCATGGCTTTGCTGTGGGTTTGAACACAGCTGGGGGAGCTGGGGGTGTTCAGCCTGGAGAAACCCTAGAGCACCTTCCAGTCCATGAAGGGGGCTCCAGGAAAGCTGGGGAGGGGCTTTTCACCAGAGAGGGGAGGGACAGGACAAGGGGTAATGGTCTTAAACTGAAAGAGGGGAGATTCAGGTTAGATACCAGGAGGAAATTCTTCACGATGAGGTTTGTAAGGCACTGGAATAGGTTGTTGATGCCTCCTCCTTGGATGAGTTTAAGGCCAGGTTGGATGGGGCTCTGTGCACCCTGGGCTGGTGGGAACTGTCCCTGCCCATGCAGGGGGTTGGATTTTGATGATCTTTAAGGTCCCTTCCAAGCCAGCCCAGCCCAGCCCTTGTGGGGTGACACAGGGCAGTACCTGTGTGTCCCTCCTTTCCACAGAGGGACCTTTTGGGGCTGTCTGGGACAGTACAGTTTTTCCTTCTTTCCTCCCTACAGCACTTTGGGTCTGGATGTGCCCATCCCAAGGTCTGGAATGTCAGGATGGACTCTGGACTCACCCTGGAGTGCACAAATCCTGCCCTGCTCAGGCTCTGCTCAGCCCCAGGCTCTCCCGCTGCAGCCCTGCCATGGTTCTGGTGCTGGTTCTGGTGCTGGTGCTGCTGTGTTGTTTGAGGCAGGACAACTGTCCCGCAGTTTCATTCCCTCTGCTGTTCCTGAGCTGGTTCCTGAGCACATCCTGATGGGAGCTGAACCTGGGGTTTTTGGCAGGGGCAGTGCAGCCACCCCAGCCCCGCTCTGCAGCGCTCTCCTGCCTCGGAGTCACACTGCTCACTTAGCACCCTCCTCTTGTCCCCTTCCCCACTGCTTGTTCTCTAACTTCACCCTGCTGCTGCCTTTGTTTTTTAAAGTAACAGCTGGGAACCCAGGTGCAGGAGTCAGCAGGCCAGTGTTTGTCATGTTTTCAGTGTGAACACCACACCAGTGCTCGTGGGGCTGCCCAGGGTGTGCCAGGGGTGAGAGCAGCAGCAGCCGGTGCTGTCCCACACTGTCACTGGGAAGGGTCTCTGGTCACTTCCCAGACTATTGCAGGTCCTTGTAACTTGTGTGTCCCCCATTATTTCCCTCTGACAGGAAGCACTTCCTGCCTGCTCTTGTCCTCCCTCTTCTCAGTGGTGCCCGAGGAGCAGCAATGGGCACAGATGGAAACAAAGAAAATTCCATTGAATCATGAGAAAAGGTTTTGCACCAAGTGTGGTCAGAGCTGGGAACAGCCTGCCCAGAATGGCAGAATCCCCCAGAATCACAGAATTATCAGAGAGACTCTAGAGATCATCTAGTCCAGGTCTCTCACTAGAGCAGGATCACCTGGCTCCATCCTCCCTGCACCCTTCAGATACCTGGGGACTCTGACAAGGTCTGCCCTCAGCCTTCTCTTCTCCAGGCTAAGGAGTCCCAGCTCTCTCAGCCTTTCCTCATCAGAGAGATGCTCCAAGTCACCATTTTAAATGAAGTTTAATGACATGGCTTAGGGATTCCAAAGACTTATTTCTGTTTTGGAATGCAGGCTGAAGCTGAATTTGTTAACAGCAATGGGCAGTTTGAACTTGGCAGAATGTTTTACATTCCTTAGGGCAATGTGCAGGGTACAGGGGGTTAAGCACCTCCCAAAGACAAAAAGGTGCCTCAAGTGGAGGGGTGGTTCTGCTTTACCCACAGTGCTGGGCTTGCTGGGTGTTTGGTGACTTTGATCTGGGGCATATTTTGGCACTTTGTAGTGCTTCATGTGTCTGCCCCAGGGGTCAGCAGCCCTGAACTAAGGAGGGTGAAGTCTCTTATCAAATGGGTGTCTGGTGTGGGGGCAGAGAACTTGCTGGTGTTGGGTGATGGGTGCTGTGCAAACATGGTCTGGTGGAAGAGCCCAGAGGATTCACGTGGTGTGGAACGTAGGGAACTGGGAGCTCGCTGTCAGGATGGTTTTGTGGAGCTGGATGACCACACTCATCCTCTCTGGTGGTCATTGGTAGCAACAATCTTTCTTGAGAATGCCCTCCTGAGCTTTGGCTGGTCAGGGTACCAGTACCAGAGCTGGCTGTTGTCTGCTGGCTGCAGGGCTGGCAACCCAAGGGCTCAGGTTTTGGTCAAACACTCAGCCTTGCTGTCAGAACAGCTGTGTTGGGTGTTTTCTTTTGTCTTGTTTTCAGCATCCAGCTAAAGGCACCAGGAAGGACTTAGCTGTACATTATCTGCACATTACCACCTCCTGCTTGGCACAGAACCAGTGCAGCTTCTTGGGGTCAGTACATCCTGCTGGGCCTGCCGGTGCTGGATGAGCCCAGTTCATGGAGGAGCCACTCAAACCTGCCTGGGCTTAAGAGGGTTAAAATTTATTGCAGGGAAATGCTCTGAGCCGTGTGAGATGAGAGGAGAGCTGGGTGAGCTGGGAGAGGGCACCAGCAGGGAGCTCCCTGTGCTCAGTGGGGTTGTCCCTGCTGCTTTGGTCCCCTGCTCTGCTGGTGTCACCAGAGTTTGGCACGATGCTGTGCCAGCCTGGCTGTGGCTCCCTGCCCCGAGGACCCAGTTTTACACCCAGGGAGCTGCTGACTTCCTTCATTTGCTCCACGGTTCCATTTCCCATCCCCAGAGTCTGAGCAGCACCCAGGGCTCGCTGCTGCCTCCTGACACCTCGGGTCTGCAGGACGGGCCTGGAGAGCCCCTGCTCAGGTGTGTGAGGCACTCACTACAGAAATGCCACATTCAGGAGCTGGCACCTCATCCCCATCACTCCCAGGGGATGCTGAGTGCTGAGGGATTCAGGCTGACACAGACCCAAAACCAAAGCTGTAAAAATCCCCAGGGTAGCAGCGACTGCAGCTCCGCTCCATCCGGATCAGTGCTCCTGCTCCCCCATGGACACTGCTCCTCCCAGCAGGATTGTGCCTTCCCGGGGAGGGGCTCTGCCCTGGGGATGTCCCAGGGATGTATGGATGCTGTAGGTTTGGGGCAGCACGGGGCACGTGGCCCTTTCATTTGGATTGTGTCACTGCGGGGGAGTGATGCTAAAATTGTCACTTGGCTCCCGGGGTCAGCCCTACCTGGAGGGCACACTGGGGCTGCTGAGGTCCCTGTCTCATCTGCAGATCCCAGCTTCTCTTTAGGCTGAATGCTCGGGTGGGCACATGTACATTGATTTGCAAAAGAAAAAAAAAAGGTGTGTATTTGACATCTTTATTTTTTTGACAGCACAAGAATCTTATTATATCCCCTACCTCTTACCCATATTTTAGTGTTCTATTTATATCCTGCCCAGGATCTGTGGCCTCTTAATTCAACGAGGGGTTTTCAGACTCGAGGGGATTGGTCCAGGGCTCAGCAGAACCTTGTTAACATCCCTGGGATTTGAAGGCACCATTCAGAAATCGTTTCCAAATTGACATTGATGCTGAGGCTTTCTCAAAACCATTCTCTGTTTTTTGCCACAAGAGGCTTGCCAGACCCTCTGAGTATTGACTTGGAAAAAGCACTGTGTGTTGTCCAAAAAATCCCAGCCTTTTTGCTCCCAGATATTCTTTAATATAGATCAGCAAATAAAAGTCAGTGCAGTTGTTGTCCCCCCTCAGCTGCACAGAGCTCTGAAGGTTTCTGTTGACCACAGGGCTGAAGTTGGTGGTGGTTGATCCCACTTCCTTCATGAATGACAGAAGGGTGATAGCAATGAATTAATCCTCCCAGGAATGTCCCTCCCCTGGTGCTGGGGCAGAGGATGGGCATGGGAATTGCTGCTCAGCTTGGGAAAGCAGAGGGCCAGGATTTGGGTCTGGCCACCACTTCCCCCTCTGTTGGACACTGAAGTCTTACTGACTTTTCAGCTTCAAAACACCAAAACTGAACCCCTGTGCTGCCTCAGAAATAATGGTAAATCATGCAGCTTCTGACATTTCCATGTAAATGAGATTTGAATGAATAATGCTACTTATTCATTCATCCTCATTCAAATCCTATTTTAATTAGCCTGTGGGCTCAATTTCACTTTCATGCAGCATGAAACCTCTTCTGATTATCAACAGAATTGCCATGCATTTATTCTTGATTTTTTTTTTCTGCTCAGTACATGTCTTTTTAAGCTGCTTAAAACAAAACAAAACAAAAGTATCATTAATAAATTAATCACATTTCATTAGCATGACATGGGAGGATATATTTTGAGGGGGGTAAAAAAAGTCTTCCTGTAAATCCATTCTCCTCAGTGGCTGCCTTCTGGCTACAGCATCCTGCTCCTGGGCATCTTGCTTAGGACAAACCTTGTCTGAGGGGGTGCTGGGGAATGATGGAGGGACCTGAGAGCTTCAGCTCCCTGTGTCCTTGGGAAGCTGGGGCTGGAGGTTTGTCCCACACTGCCCTGGGGACACTGCTGGGGGCTGGGGGGACACAGAGCCAGGGGGTGCAGAGCTGGGTCAGGCCTGGTGGACAGGGAGGTTGTGTCCTTGCAGCAGGAGTCATGGAACCCCAGACTGGTTTGGGTTGGAAGGGACCTCAAAGCCCCCCCAGTGCCCCCCCTGCCATGGGCAGGGACACCTCCCACCAGCCCAGGGGGCTCCAAGCCCCATCCAACCTTCAACACTGCCAGGGATGGGGCAGCCACAGCTTCTGGGGGCAACCTGGGGCTCAGCAGCCTCCTGGTGGAACAGCTCTTCTTGATGTCCAGACTAAACCTGTCACTGTTTAACTGTGTGCCCTTCAGGTCCTGCCAAGGCAGGGCTCAGCACAAAGTCTCCATCTCTCTGTCTTTCTGAGCCCCTTTATTGTACTGAGAGGCTCAAGATACTCTCCTTGGGCCTTCTCCAGCCTGATCAACCCCAACTCTCTCCCCCTGTCTCCCCAGCACAGATGTTCCAGCCCTTGGACCATTTCCATGGCCTCCTCTGGACCTTCTCCAGCAGCTCTGTGTGTCCTGAGCTGAGATCCCCAGGGGATCCCTTCCCTTCCCTTCCCTTCCCTTCCCTTCCCTTCCTTCCCTTCCCTTCCCTTCCCTTCCCTTCCCTTCCCTTCCCTTCCCTTCCCTTCCCTTCCCTTCCCTTCCCTTCCCTTCCCTTCCCTTCCCTGCCCTTCCCTTCCCTTCCCTTCCCTTCCCTTCCCTTCCCTTCCCTTCCCTTCCCTTCCCTTCCCTTCCCTTCCCTTCCCTTCCCTTCCCAGGACACACCATGGATACTCTGGGCACACCCTGACAGCTCACCTTCAGCTTTTCCATCTCTAATATCCCCAGATCCTCCTCCACAGGGCTGCTCTCCATCTTTTCACCCCCTGTCCTGTGGTTTGTCCCTCAGGTGTCACCCCCCCTCTGCCCAGCTCAGTGTTCCCTCTCCATCCCAACTCAGCTCTCACCAAAGCAGAGTTTTAAGGTTGCTGCCATAGGTGCAATTGTTTCTCCGTGCCTGGCAGGAGCTGTCACAGAGGAGGGAGTTGAAAGGAGATGAAGTTAATCCCATGTTTAAATTCATGTTCAGAGCCACTCAGGGGCAGGAGAGGGGCTGTTTGCTGTCTGGACGTGACCCAAGAGATTTCCTGCGGTGAATCTCTTAATCTAAAGCTGATTTCTTTTTTCCCATGTACCTACTCCAAAGTCTGCTTTATTCTTCCTGGATGTCAGTGTCTGCAAATCCTGAACTCACAGGAGCCAGCTTGCTGTCAGGGATCAGCATCCTCTGATTTGCATCGCCTCTGCTGGCAGAGCTGGGCTGAGCTGATGACAAATACAAGGAGTGAAAGTCTCTCAAATGCACTTTCTGGCATGACTTAAATTAGCTGAAATTGCTGACACTTTGCCTTTTTCCAGCTGCGTGTCAGCGTCCATAGACTTTTATTTCAAACAGTGGAAAATTCTTGAGTTAAACGTGGAGAGAACACCCAGTGGGGAGATGCTGAGTGAGGGTTGGGTGAAGGTTGCAGCTGGGTCCTGCAGGACGTGGGTTGTACAGACACAGCATGCAGCCCCTGACCTTGGCCAGCCTGGGGACCTGCAGGACACCACCACCATTCCATCACTCAGCCACAGCATTCCTGCTTCCCTGTGATGCTTCCTGAGAGTTTCCAGTGAAGGAAAGGTTTAATGAGAGGTCATTTCGCTTCAACCAAAAATGTTTCCTTCCAGGCAAACAAGTTCTTTGCCTGCTGGTGGATTCTCCCTTCGTGGTGTCGCTGCCTTTGCTCTGGATTGACACTAAATTTAGAATCAGTGGCACTTTCTTGTTGAGGAGGATCAGAGCTCCTCAGCTTCCATCCCCACAGCCAGAGCTCTCCCACCACAGCCCATGTGGTTGGGGTCTGTCTGCAGGTTTTTCAGGCTGTGCCTTTATATAATCAGTGGAATCCAGGACATGAATTCTCCTCTTTCTCCCAAAGCAAGTTCCAGAGCTGTCCAGATGCCTCCTGCCATCCAGTAGCTGTGTCCTGCTGGGACAGATGCTCAGCTCTGCACCACAGCCCAGGAAGGGGTGATCCACCCACCCCCTTGTGTCAGCATCATGGAACCAGGGAATGGGTTGGGTTGGGAGGGACCTCAAAGCCCCCCCAGTGCCACCCCTGCCATGGGCAGGGACACCTCCCACCAGCCCAGGGGGCTCCAAGCCCCATCCAACCTTCAACACTGCCAGGGATGGGGCAGCCACAGCTTCTGGGGGCAACCTGGGCACCCAGGGGCTCAGCACCCTCACCCCAAACAATTTCTCCCTCCCTCCCTCCCTCCCTCCCTGCCCAAGATCTCCTCTCCATCTCCCCTCTCCCAGCTGCAAACCCTTCCCCCTCAGAGGGTCCCATCCCTCCAGGCCCTTGTCCCAAGTCCCTCCCCAGCTTTCCTGGAGCCCCTTCAGGCACTGGAAGGTGCTCTAAGGTCTCCCCATGGGATCCTTCTCTTCTCCAGCCTCAACACCCCCAACTCTCTCCCCCTGGCTCCAGAGCTGCTCCAGCCCTCCCAGCAGCTCCAGGGCCTCCTCTGGAATGGCTCCAGCAGCTCCGTGTCCTTCTGCTGATGGGGACCCCAGGGCTGGACACAGCTTTACCCCAGGGGGGTCTCCCCAGAGGGGACAGTCCCCTCCTGTCCCTGCTGCTCACACTCTGGGGTGCAGCCCAGGGCTGGGGGGGTTTCATGGCTCCTGTTGAGCTTCTCCTGCCCCACCACCCCAGGCCCTGCTCCTGGGGCTGCTCTCAGCCCTTTCTCCCTCTGCTGAGGAATGACAGGAGCTGACCACAGCTCTGTGCTCCACAGATACAAAACCCACAGTGAAAAGGCTCAGAAATACTTCCAAGGGGTCGTGAGCTGTCAAGGTGGCAGCTTGTCTGGTGTCCCCTCTCCTATAGAAACCAAAGCCAAATTAAAACTTCTCCATCAGTCACCACACTGACAGTGGCTGCTGAAGGGCAGTTCCTGCTCGTGTCCCAAACTGACAGCACTCAGTCTTCCACTAGTTTCAGATTTCCTCTCTGGAGTTTAATTTCAGAGAAGAGTTTGACCCCAATGTTTTCCATAAGTGACAGTGAGTCCATCAGTCCCTTCTTTACCTCCTGTGGGTTTTCTCTCCTGGTTTGTTGATGGATAACCTCAGGACCACTGCTGGGTTCCTGGGCTGTGACCCCCACCCCAGCCAGGGGGTACCACGGGTCTGTTCTGTGTTGTGGAGGCTCTGCAGCACCCCCAGGGTCCCACTGCCTCCCAGTTTAATTCTGGGTGCCACAGCAGGGGAAAGACATTGAGGTCCTGGAGCATGTCCAGAGAAGAGTCCTGAGGCTGATGAGGGACTTGGGGGGCATGGTGTGCAAGGGCTGATCAAGGGAGCTGAGTCTGAAGGCTGGTTATTAAGTTTAGGGTTATTTAGCTTAGGGTTCTTTAGTCTGGGGTTATTTAGTCTGAAGAAGAAAAGGCCCAGGGGAGATCTTATGGCTCTCAGCCACTGAAGGGAGGGTGCAGGGAGGCTGGAGTTGGTCTCTTCTCCCAGGTGACCAGCAACAGGAGGAGAGGAAATGGGTTTAAGTTGTGCCAGGGGAGGCTTAGGTTGGGTATTAGGAAAATTTCCTTTACTGAAAGAGTGGTGAGGGATTGGAATGGGCTGCCCAGGCAGGGGGGAGGTGCTGAAGAAGCCTTCAGATGTGGTGCTTCAGGAGATGGTTCAGGGGTTGTGGTACCTGGGCTGTGGTTGGACTCTATCTTGAAGGTCTTCTCCAACCTCAGGGATTCTGTGATTTTAACCCCTGGTCAGTGGGTTGCTGAAGTGGGGGTGCCTGGGGGGGCTCTGGTCCTGGGGCTGCTGTGAAGTGGGGGATGCAGAACACCCCTGTGCTGGGGCTGGAGCCCACTCTGGTCTTTCCCTGTTCCAAATGTGTTGTTTCAGTTGGGCTCATGGCTGTGTAGAGCAGGGAGGGAGCTGTGGACTCCTGGTGTGCACAGCTGACAGTGGCTGGATGAAGTGCTTCACTGGTGATCTTTTGTTTTCTACCCATCTTTTCCAGCTGAAAAAAATGAACTCTTTAACTCTCACTTTTAGGCATCTTCTTGGTTCTTCAGCTGAGTTCCAGACTGACACATTTGCTCTCTGATGGTTAAGCAACTTCTGAAGGATGCAGACTCAGGCCAGGGGTGCTGTCTTGCTAACCAGGAGGTAAGATCACCACAGCCCAAGGTCTCTGCTCTGGCACCAGCTCTCCTTGAGGTGCTCATCCATCACCCTCACCCCCTTCCCAGTTAACTAATAATGGTTTGGGAAGTTCCACCTCAACATGAGGAGAAGCTTCTTGACTGTGAGGGTGATGGAGCCCTGGCCCAGGCTGCCCAGGGGGGTTGTGGGGTCTCCTTTTCTGGAGAATTCAAAGCCCCCCTGGACATGTTCCTGTGTGCCCTGCCCTGGGTGATCCTGCTCAAGCAGGGGGGTTGGGGGCTTGATGCTCCTTAGATGTCCCTGCCAACCCCTCTCATTCTGTGGTTCTGCAATTCTGTGGTTCTGTGAACTGCTCTCCAGAGGAACTGCTCAGGAGGGAATCCTTCAGTGTCAGGCTGGTGAGACACAGGAACAGGGTGTCCTCCAAAGTTGTGGAACCTCCACCCCTGGAAGTGTTCAGGACCAGGCTGGATGGGGCCCTGAGCAACCTGGGCTGGGGGGAGGTGTCCCTGCTCACTGGGTGATCTTGGAGGTCCCTTCCCAAACCGTTCTGTATTTCTGTGCTGGCTCCTGGGAGCAGCCTCCTCATCCTCTTGGTCTTTTTGTTAAGCCTGGCTGGAGCAGTGGCTTTGTTTGGGTGGCCTCAGCCTCTGGAGCAGTCTCTGCCTTTCTGCATCACTGCTGACTCTCATCTTTCTCTGTCGCCTGCAAACTTCTGTGCCCTTTGCAGGTTTTGTCAGCAGAGATTCTCTGGTGCAGTCTGGGGAAGGCACAGCCCAGGCTGTCCCTGGCCTTTGCAGAACTTGCTGTAATTACACACAGTAGCTCCTGGTTCTAATGGGGGAATCATTTGTCAAGATCTTTGTTACTTTTAATCCACTTAATGCAGGCTTTTTAATACTCTCTTGTGCTATTTTTTTTCGCCCACTGTCAAGAAGTGATAACTCAAATGTCCTACACAGCCCATCCACATTGTGGCTGTGCTGAGCAAAACATTGCATTTCACCAGAAGGGGGATTACATTTGTATCCTTTAATTCTGTATTGATTGCATCCCCTCAGATTCCATTGTTCTGCCTCTGAGCAGCTCTGTAGCTGTGTGGAAGAAGCTGAATAGCTGCAAAAGCTCCATTTTCTTCCAGACACCTGGAATCTCTCCATGTTAGGAATAAATCACTTTTAAGATCAGTGAGCCAGGGACCCGTCCAGTTCTGATTTAAGAACCTTTGACCAGATGTTACCCAGTAAAAATTTTTACTACAAATGTGTGTTTAACTCAACAGAGGACTGTAAGATGTCTTGTCCCCGGGGCTATAACCACATCAATCAGATCTTCTGTGCTCAATATTTTATCCATTTTACTACTTGGAGCCCCAGGTGGGCTGACAGTGTTGCCAGGTTTCCTTCATAGCCATGCTTCACCCTGGTGCCAGCCCGGAGTTTCCACTGATGGGATCTGTTGGGATGTTCACTGTTAGAATTGCAGATTTATTTGGGTTTCTAGCTAATAGCTCTTCTAAAATTTTCATCAGATAACTTTCTTTAGCTAGATTTCCTCCCTCCTCTCCCAAAGAGCACTACAAAATACAAAATTCAGTCTTTTCTGACTTCAGGGGGAAGATTTTTGAGCCTCCCTCAGGGGCTGAACCCAAATCCCTGGAGCACGTTGGGCAGTAAGAAGCAGCTGCTCTTGGCTCAGACCTTCTCTCTGGGTTGGGTGCAGGGTGTCCTGCCTCTCAGCACAGTTGCCTGTTCCTCAGGCTGTGCTGCAGAGAGAGCTCTCCCTGGGCTGTAGTTGTGGCTGAAACTGCTGACTCAGGGGTTTTTTGGCCCCCTGTGTGCAGTCACAATAAATCTCAGTTAGCAGTAGCCAGCAGTGCCCACAGCGTTTCATGGGAGCTGAGCTCTGCATCCCCTGTGTGCTGGAGGTTCCAGCCTGGAGTGGAAATGGTTTTGTGAACAGATGAAGTACAGAGCAGCTGGGGTTTTTTGGGGAGCAGCTTTGGGAACACATTCTGTGTGGGAAATGTCAGGTAACAGCTCTGGGTTTCTTTGCAGCAGACTTCTCCAAAGCCTGTGGAGGAGATGTAGGATCTTCAAGCAAATTCTGGCAGCTGGAGTTTCCCGATAGCAGGTGATGCTGCAGAGTGGTTGTGAAATCCTAGTGTCTGACTTTCTTGGTTGAGAGAGGCTGAGAAAACCAGGTCTGTTCAGCCTGGAGAAGAGAGGGCTCAGGGGACACCTTATTTTACCATGTTTCAGTACTTAGAGGGGGACACAGAGAAGATGGAGACTCCCTGTTTCCAAGGAGTCCCATGGACAAGGGGCAGTGGGCACAAGGTGCTCCTGGGGAGATTCCCATTGGACACAAGAGGAAAATTTTTCCCCTTGAGGAAAAGTTTGGAGAGTTTCCTCTTGGAAAGTTTGAAGTCTCAGCTCAATGGGTGCTGGGACATCTCAGATAAACAATAATGTGAGGAGGGTTGGAGCAGGTGAGCCCTGAGGCTCCTCCCAACCTTCAGTTCTGTGACTCTGTGATTGTTTTGTCACGTTGAGGCTGATAAACTCATAAATATCATGAGGTTTGTTTGTGTTTTTGTGGTTTTTTAGATAAAATTCTTTGACCACCATGAGTTGGAGCTTCCTGACCCGCCTGTTAGAGGAGATCCACAACCACTCCACCTTTGTGGGTAAGATCTGGCTGACGGTGCTGATCGTGTTCCGGATCGTCCTGACTGCTGTGGGAGGAGAATCCATTTACTACGACGAGCAGAGCAAGTTTGTGTGCAACACGGAGCAGCCAGGCTGTGAGAATGTTTGCTACGATGCTTTTGCTCCTCTCTCCCACGTGAGGTTTTGGGTCTTTCAGATCATCCTCATCGCCACCCCCTCTGTCATGTACCTGGGATACGCCGTCCACAAGATCGCCCGGATGGTGGAACACGGGGACACCGAGAGGAGATCCAGAGGCAAAACCTTCTCCGTGCGCTGGAAACAACACCGGGGCTTGGAGGAAACTGAGGAGGACCACGAGGAGGACCCAATGATGTACCCAGAGATGGAGCTGGAGAGCGAGCGGGAGAACAAAGAGCAGCAGCCCCCTGCCAAAGCCAAGCACGACGGCCGGAGGCGGATCCGGGAAGATGGGCTCATGAAAATCTACGTCCTGCAGCTGCTGGCGAGGACCACGTTTGAGATTGGCTTCCTGGTGGGTCAGTATTTTCTGTATGGCTTCGAGGTCAGCCCCATGTTTGTCTGCAGCAGGAAGCCGTGCCCCCACAAAATCGATTGTTTCATTTCCAGGCCGACCGAGAAGACCATTTTCCTGCTGATAATGTACGGGGTGAGCTGCATGTGTTTACTTTTGAATGTCTGGGAGATGCTCCATTTGGGATTTGGCACAATCCGGGACACGCTGAACAATAAGAGGAAAGAGCTGGAAGACTCTGGTACCTACAATTACCCTTTCACTTGGAACACACCCTCTGCTCCTCCGGGCTACAACATCGCTGTCAAACCAGAGCAGCTGCAGTACACGGACCTGTCCAACGCCAAGATGGCCTACAAGCAGAACAAAGCCAACATAGCTCAGGAACAGCAGTATGGAAGCAATGAAGAAAACATTCCTGCCGACCTGGAAACTCTGCAGAGGGAAATCAAAGTGGCTCAGGAGCGCCTGGACCTCGCCATCCAGGCTTACAACAACCAAAACAATCCCAGCGGTTCCAGGGAGAAGAAATCCAAAGCTGGCTCCAACAAAAGCAGTGCCAGCAGCAAGTCAGGAGATGGGAAGAACTCTGTCTGGATTTAATGTTGGCTGAGGTTGTAGACTGTGGGTTTTTCTCCCAGTTTATTGTAACCAGCAACCCCTCGAATAATGGCTCCCACTGAGTAAATACCTGACTGCTTATTTTCAGGGATACCGTTGGCTCGTGATCCAACCCCTCAGAAAGGGTTTGTATGCATCTTCTAGGATTCTAGGACTTCTATCTTCTGTCTTCCAAGCCAGGAGACAAGTAGGTATATTTAAATCATTCTCATTGAACGGTTTATGCTGTATGTACAGAATTATAGTACATTTATTATGCACAATTTTTTGTATTTGTACACTGGATCTCTGATGTTACACTTTTTTATATTAAGGAGGAGAAAGCAATGGGTAGCTGGTAGCATTTTGCTGGTTTTCTTACCCTGGTCTGCAGTTTCTGTCGTTGTTCTTCCTTGGGTTCACAGGTCCAACTTTCTATGCTGCGTTTCAGAAGTGCCTTGAGGGTGCAGAGAGCCCAGAGGAGCCCCGGGTGCCACTGCCTGAGCAGTGCAGGGCTGGGGAAAATCTGCTCCTGCTGCTCCTGCTTCTCCTGGCTCTGTCCTTTACAAAAATGATGTTCAGAAGCATTGTGCCAGAGCTGGGATGTGCTGGGGGAGGGTTTCACCTTATGGAAAATTACTGACAGGAAAACCCCACCTGTGGGAGGGAACCTCTGCTCAGAGTCAGGGGGCTCCCCCACCCTGCAAGTTTTATGCAACAGGAGGGGAGAGTTCAGAGTCCTGCAGAACACCCCCAGCAAGTAAATAGAAATGACTGTGAGCAGTAATTCCCCCTCCTGATGTGACATCTGTGCAAAGGGATGGGTTTGAGGTCTCTCCCTGCATCACACCCCCCTCCCCACGGGCCTGGAGTTGTTCCCGTACCTTTTGGGTCGAATTTCTGTCTTTCCCAGAGTAATCTGCTTGGATGGAGTCACGGTGAGTTTGTTTCTCAGTGCATTACACTCGAGGAATAACCTTCCTCCCCCCAGCCAGGACCCACGAGCTGTCTGGAAGAGTTTTAACAAAGCCCTTTCCCAGTATCAGTGACGCTGCCTTATGCCAGACCCTTTTTTCCTGCCCTTGTGTCTGAGGAATCGGGTTCAAAGGGAGCAAGCAATATGTATAATTCAGATTTCTGCTTGAGAGACCAGTCAGGGTTGGCACGGGGTGGTTCTGGCATTAAACTTGACCTGATAATCAGAGGAAGGAGGCTGTGGTACACCCGCCTTTGGCACTGGCATCTTGGCCAGGAGGAGCAGAAGTGCTGGAGAGAAATGTGTCTGCTTTTTGCTACTATTTATAATGTACTCAGGACCTTGCTCCTCTCTCTTTTTTTTTGCTGGGGGGGGTTTGTTTGTTTTGGTTTTGGTTTTTTGGGGGTTTTTTTGTTAGGTTTTTCTGTGTTTCAGTGTGTTCTTGGGGGGGCTGTTTCAAGCAGAACTGCTCTGTTTGGAGGCTGCCTCAGTCCTCAGTGCCCTGGGTAGAGCCTGGGGCAGGGGCAGGAGGGGGCACAGGGAGCCCCAGGCCCATTCCTGACCCACAGAACATCCAGGTGGAGGCTTTGTGTTCAGTCCAAACTAAGGGGTTAGGAACACACACCTGTGGTTATCCTCTGCCCAAGGCTTGCTGAAAACAGGTATTCTGCTGGATGTTCTCAGTCTGATCTCATTTTGGGATGCTGGGCAGTGCAGGTGTAGGTCCCAGCCTGCTCAGCTCTGCTGCAGGGAGGTGTCAGTGTCCCCAGAGCCAGCCAAGCCCCCCCTGAGGAGCTCCCCCAGCTCTTTGGATCCCACTTGTCCCCTGGCTGGTTGTTTCACAGCTGCTGCTTCAGGAGAGGAGAAACCTCCAGAATTTCAGCTGACAGATCCCAGGTGATGTCTGTAAGTCAGGATGAGTGAGTCCCCCAGCAGGGACCTGGCAGTGGGAGATGGGACCAGCTGGAGGGTGAGAGGGCTCATTAATGGTGCTCCTCTAATTAACTGGGAGGCTGGAGGGAAGCTCAGGATAGGGAGGCTTTGCCAGCAGAGCTGGGAGGGGATGGGGGAGCTGGGACTGGAGGGACCTGGGCAGGGCCTGGAGATGGGGCTGGTGGTCTTCCTCCTCCTCCTCCTCCTCCTCCTCCTCCTCCTCCTCCTCCTCCTCCTCCTCCTCTTCCTCCTCCTCCTCTTCCTCCTAGTCCTCCATCCTCTGGGTTTGCCCTGACCCATTCCCTGCCCTGTGCCTGCCTCAGGACAATCCTCTCAGCTCCTGTCCAGACCCCCCTTGCTCAGCAGAATCTGCAGAATATTCCAACCCCAGCACTCGGCTCATCCCAGAAACACCAAGTGCTGGAGCTGTTCCTGTTCACTGTTGGGTTTTGGGTTTGTTGTGTATCAAGTGCACATTTTCTTTGAAACTGAGTGTTTGTTGTTCTAGGGGATGTCTGTTCTGGCTCTACATGTTCACCCCTGTGACTGTTTTCAGTTTCAAAGTATCGGGCTTGATTTTTCCTTTTGAAGAAATGATAACCTGCATTACTTTACAATGCTCTCTTGCTCTGGCTTAATGTAGGCCATTCCGAAATAAATGTTCAGAAGAGACTTTTGGACAAAATGACTGAACAGAACTTGGGTTTCTCTTGTCATTCTCTGCTTTTGGATGTGGTTTTGGAAAAAAAAAATATCAATAATCTATTAAATCCAGTGGATTACTCCAGTGAGATGGCTTCTTTTTTCCAGCTATAGAATACTCTGGGTGTGGGAGTGAGGGGGAGAGAGATTGGAGTCGTTTGTCTCAGAGCTACAGCTTGGAATTTTTATACATTTGACCTCGTTTAGTGTAATAAAAGAGTCAGTTAGAAACTCCCTGAGCCTTTCTGCCTGTGAATTGCTCTTCCTAAGAAGAACAATTGCACGAAAAGGGAAAAAAAGAGAAAGAAATCCATGAACTTTGTGAGCCAGGCCTTGAGGAGGTGCCTCATGGAGAGATGGGAATTGCATCTGTGGCTCTGGAGGAGCAGCCTGATGGTGCCCACTCAGCTGTGCAGCTCTCACTGCCCTCATTTCCCTGGAGCAGCAGACGGGGCCGGAGCTGCTCAGATCCCTTGGAAAATCCCAACTGGAAACCTGGCTGTGTGGCTGTCCCCAAAGCTGCCTCTGTCCCCTCCTGTCCCCTCCCTGCAGATTCGGCCTCCAAACTGGGGACCCACCTGAGGAGGCACCAGGGGCAGGGGGGGTGGGGAGGAAAAGCTCTTTGTGCAGTTAAAAGCCAAAAAAAAGGGAACCCAGAAGGCAGAGGCAGAGGCAGAAGCTGCTGCTCTGCTCACCCAGAGCCTGGGGTCACCCAGGGGGGGCTGGGGACCGAGGTGGGACCAGACCTGGGGAGGTCTGGGGGTCCCCAGCTCTGGGGAGTGGGGAGCAGGACACGGGGAGCTCCTCCTGCTCCTTCACCCTGAGTGGGATCATCTGGGTGGGAGCCCCTCCAGGCTGCTGCAGGGCTTTGAAGTGCAGAAAAAACTTCATTTAACCAGGAATTTGCAGCAAGGAACTGAAAAGCTGCAGCACTGAACCTCGGGTGAAGAAGGGCAGAGCTGCAGGGACCTCAAAGCCCCCCCAGTGCCACCCCTGCCATGGGCAGGGACACCTCCCACCAGCCCAGGGGGCTCCAAGCCCCATCCAACCTTCAACACTGCCAGGGATGGGGCAGCCACAGCTTCTGGGGGCAACCTGGGCCAAGCAAGTTGGGGTTGCCCCTGTCCTGGAAGTGGGAACCTGGAATATGCTGAACATGGGATGTGGTGTTTGGGGAACTCCTGGAAGCCACCATGTGATGTCCCTTGTGTCATATGGAGCAGGTCAGGGGCAGAAGATGCCCCATTGGAAGCCCAGTGTGGGCTGGGGACAGACACAGGGTGCTGCCTGGGGTGCCCCTGGGTTCTCCTGGCCTCCAGGTGCTGGATGTGACTCCCAGGGGTCCTGGGTGACCTCTGCCACCCCCCGTGGGGCTCAGGGCCCGGAGCTGCTGGGAGGTGCTGGCAGCCACCCCCCATCCTTCCCGGGGCTTTGTTTGGGGATGATCCAGGGCTGGAATTTGTGTCCCCTCCGTGGTTGTTTTGGAAGGAGGTGACCATGGAGCCACCCCCGGTCACTCGTGGGGTGTTTGTGCTGCTGGATTCCCACCAGGATGTGGTTGTCTTTTTGCCATGACCATGGGGCAGCTCAGGAGGGGCCGATCCCTCAGCACCAGTACCATTCCCGTTTGGTCTTACTGGTGTCACTGGGCTGAGCCCACTGCCCTGCAGCAGACTGGGAAGGGGCTCGGGGCTCCTCTGGGACTCTCTCTTTGTGTCCTCTGGATCAGAGGAGACTTCAAACACCAGCTTGTCACAGCCTGGGAAGTGACATTTTGTGTTCTGCAGGGTGACATTTTCCTTGCTGTGCAAATTCCGTGCTCAGCAGCTGCTCAGCAGATGGGTTCTGTCCAGCCCAGGTCCCTCTGTCCCACTCCACGGGTGGTGCTGAGCAGAATCTTTTGACCCTGATCTGCCCCAAGGGACCAAACCCCTTGGATCTTTATCCCCGTCCCTTCTCCAGGGCTGGGACCTGGTGCTGCCCACTGGGGTGGGCACAGGGACCAGAACCTGCAGACCCCTTCTCTCTGCCCTTCCCCCTGGAGCTTGTATGAAAATCTCAGTTGCTGCCTGAATTCTTGTATCTTGTACCCCAAAAAGCAGCCCTAATGCCTCCTGGCCCATGGGGGGGTGCTGGGGGAGCTCTGCAGCCCCTGGGAGCTCAGGGGACCCCCCACCCCCCAGCCCTGACACGGGAACAGGGTTGGTAAGAACTGAACAGCAACAGCTCCTGAGCGTGGGGAAGGGCCTGGGAGGGAGGTGTGGGCAGGGGAGTTGATTCCATCAGCTGCAGGTGGATTCCTGGGGGCATCCATGGGCACTGGGTCAGCCTGTGGGATGCACAGGGAGTGCAGGAATGTGGAGGAATTTGCTTTTCCACAGGGACAGTGTTGGGGTTTGTGTAGGGGCTGTGCAGCTGCAGACCCAGCACCCACAGCACCCACAGCACCCCTGGGACAGCTCAGCAGTGGGCTGGGGTGAAACCTGGCACAGAGACAGCTCAGAGGGACTTAGAGGGTCAGTGGGACAGGTAGTGGGGGGACAGGAACCAGTGGTGTCCCCAGGAGTCAGGACTGGGTCCAGTCCTGGTCAGCATCACAAAATCACAGAACCACAGAAGTGTCAGGGTTGGAAGGGACCCCCAGGGATCTCCCACTCCCACTCCCCACTAAATCAGGATCCCCCACAGCACATCCCCCAGGGCTGCATCCAGGGGGTTTGGAATCTCTCCAGAGAAGGGGACTCCACAACCTCCCTGGGCACCCTCACTGTACAGGAGTTTTTTCCTCCTATTTAAATGGAACTTCCCTTGTCCCAGCTTGTGCCCATTGCCCATCCTGCTGGCACTGGGAGTTACTGGGCAGAGTCTGGCTCCATCCTCCCTGCACCCACCCTTTAGATACTTGGGGACACTCACAAGGTCTCCCCTCAGCCTTCTCTTCTTAAAGAGTCCCAGCTCTCTCAGCCTTTCCTCATCAGAGATGCCCCAACCCCTGATCAGCTTTGTTCTCCTCCTCTGGACTCTCTGAGCAGTTCTCTGTCTCTCTGGAGCTGGGGAGCCCAGCACTGGATGCAGTTCCCCAGCTGTGGCCTCCCCAGGGCAGAGCAGAGGGGCAGAATGAGCCCTCCAGATCCTGCCCACCCTCTTCTTGATTCCCTTGGCCCCCCTGGCAGCAAGGGCACCCTGCTGGAGATCAAAAAAAAAAATTACTTGGGAAGAAAAAAAACTAATTTAGGGTTTGCAGCTGCAAGAGGGGAGATGGAGAGGAGATCTTGGGCAGGGAGGGAGGGAGGGGGAAACTCTTTGGGATGAGGGTGCTGAGCCCCTGGGTGCCCAGGTTGCCCCCAGAAGCTGTGGCTGCCCCATCCCTGGCAGTGTTGAAGGTTGGATGGGGCTTGGAGCCCCCTGGGCTGGTGGGAGGGGTCCCTTTAAGGTCCCTTCCAACCCAACCCAGTCTGGGACTCTGTGAGAAGTTGGATTTCCCTATGATCTCCCTGTACCAGGAATCTTGACTCCTCAGCACAGTGGGGATTCTCTGATCCTGCTCAATACTCCCCAAGTCCTGGGGCAGAGCTTTACCCTCCCATCCCCTCTCTCCTCCTCCTTTTCCCTCTCCAGACCTTGGGTGACAGGACCAGGGGGGGTCCCAGTGTCCCCCAGCATGGTCACTGGTGCAGGACGTGCCTGGAGCTCGAGTGTGGGTGTGAGAGTCCCAGAGAAGGACAGAGGGACAATTCCCCTTGGGACAGCTCTGGAGGGTGGCCCAGTCCTGGGTCAAGGTCAGTGTTCAGTTCAGACTCTTTGTGTATTTACATGGAAAACCAGGATGTGTTTTTTCCAGCTGAGTTGGGAAGCCGGGATGTGGGGGGGTTACCTTCTCCTCTCCAAGAAAACCCCCTCCAAGGAGACATTTCCCCATCTCACCTCCCAGGGCAGCATTGCCCACGACCACCCCACCTCCCCCTCTGCTCTCAGCACCCAACCCAAACATCTCAGATTTCTGAGGAGCCTCAGAGCCTCCCACATCCCAAGGGCTCCTTGAGGAGCTCCCTTGTGCCCCCCCCAAAGGCAGAGGCTGGGACATCTCAGACAGGTGCTCACCCATCAGCTCTGGCAACCAGAGGAGATGTTTGGGGTTCAAGGGTTTCCCATTATGTGAAGGGCACAGATCCAAGGCAGGAGTTTCTCCACTTTTACTGATAACGAGGAATTTATTATTCTTATTTTGAGGTTGGCAGGATCCCCTCAGGGCCCCATTGCTGCATGCAGCACAACAAGGGGACACAAAATCTTGGAGTTTCTCCTTGTTCAGTGTCCTCAGGTCTGTCCCTGGCTCTCCCAGGTCTGCTGCAGCCGTGGGGGGTGAATCCCACCTTGGAGAACCCAAAAGGTGGTGCTGACCCTGCAGAGGGTGTTGGAGGAAGGGGACACTCTGCTGCCTGGGTGGGTGAGGAGTGTGGGCTGGGGTGAGGTCTGTCCCCTGCAGCTGGGGAGGAAGGGGCAAAAGAAGGGTCTGGAGCACAGGGAGGACACTGCCAGCCCCTGCCCTGCCTCAGGGGCCGCTCCTCTCCCTGGCAGAGGTGGTGATGGGTGGAGGAGGCTGGAGAGGAGCTGGGGATGGAGCAGCCTGGGGCATGGAGCACCCCTGGGCACCCAGCCCTGCTGCATCTCCCAGATGTGTGGTCCTGAGGAGGTGGCCAGGGAGCATCTCTTGTGCTGTGTCCAACCCCTCCTGAGTGTCCTCACCACCCCCAGCACAGAGGCTGCAGGACCCCCAGGGCTGCAGACCCCGATGGGCCCAGTTGAAGTCGTGGGTTTTGCTCCCCTGACCCTGCATAACTCTGGAGTCAGGAGCCTCTGGAGTGTCTCTGGCTCACTCATCACCTGCTATCTCGACACCAGCCCAGAATAGCCCAGAACAGATCCTCTCAGGATGTGTCTGGTGGCAAATCTGCAGCCAAAGTCCTTCAGTGGGGTGCAAAGATGTCCCTGCTGTGCCCAGCTCGTGGGGAGAAAGGGGGGGTTGGGTGTGCCAAGAGGTGAGGGGGGGGGGGTGCAGTGTCCAGGACCTCCCCCAGCACCTTCCCTACACAGTGAGGCTCTGGCTGGGGGCACAGAGAGGGGGGATGAAGGGGATGGCTTTAGCAGGATGGTCCTGACCCTTCTGCAGCCAGGAGAGACACTCCGAGGAATACCCAAGGAGCACCCCAAAGAGCACCCCAAAGAATACCCCAAGGAGCACCCTGAGGACCTTCCTGAGTAGCACCCCAGGGGACCCCAAGGAGCTTCTGGGCACCCCCATGCTGAGGCAGAGCTGGCAGCAGACCTGCTCCTGCTCCCCAGTGTCCTGGAGCCGTGGGCCCTGGGGTGTTTTCCTGCTTTGGGGACACCAGATGGGTCCCCTTGGGCCTCTGAAGGTCCCCTCAGTCCCACCACAGGGGCTGGCCTGTCACAGCTTTGCCCTGTGTCCCACCCACTGCCCTGGGTGCCAGGGGCGTGCTGAGCCAAGACTGAGGGCGGTGGTGGCACCACTGGTCTGGTGTCCCCATCTGCCACAGATGTTGCCAACAAAGGACGTTGGGCAGAGGGTCTGTGATGCAGCCCCCCCACACCCCCCTCATCCCGCTCCTTTGGCCTTGGGCTCCATCCTGCCAGCTCGGGGCTGGGGACCCGTGTGACCTCGGAGCATCTCGGGGACATCAAAGCATCCTGGGGACACCAGAGCATCCTGGGGACATCAGAGCATCCCCTGCACTCCCAGGCCAGGCGCTCCTGGGCTGGGCTGGGGGGGCCCTCTCGTGGTCGATGTGCGGAGCGGGGCCAGGGGACAATCCCTGCGGTGACAAAGGACACTCCGGCCGTGCCAGGGGACACTCCGGCCGTGCCGAGCTTTGCCCCCCACCCCCGCTGGTCCCCAGAGGCTGCTCCAGCCCCGTGGGTCCCTCTGGTTTTGGGGACGAATCCCCAGGTCCCCACGGGGATGATGGGGACACCAGCCTGGGGTTGGTCACGGCACTGCAGAGCCAGGCAGAGCTGTCCCCCCGTGGGGTGTCCCTGGGAGGGGACAGGGCCCTGCCCCCCCTGTCCCTGCCGTGGGACCATGATCGGTTCCCGTGTCCCAGAGAAGTGTCAGGGATCTGTCCCCGTGGTGGGACAGGGAGGGAGCCGTGAGCTCGCAGTTGGACACAGAGCTGAGCATCCCTGCGGTGGGACGCGGGGGACAGGAGTCCCTGGGGGGAGGCGGTGTCCCCCCTGGGCTCAGAGGGAGGGGACCTCGGTGTCCCCCACCTTGTCCCAGTGTCACCATACGATAGGACTCTTGACTTAGACACGAGGGGACAGTCCTGGGTGGAGTGTGGGACATGAGGAGGCCGTGGGTGGGATGATGTGGAGGGGCCCACGGGCAGGAGCATCCCCCAACCCCACAGCCCCGGAGCGCAGGGAGGAGGAGCCGCGGGAATTGTCCAAACCTTTATTGGGAATCAATTCGGAGCCGCTGCGGGACCCGGACGGCAGCTCCGGTGGCTCCCGGGGTGTGCAAAGCGGGGTCGGCGGAGAGGGGACAGCGAAGCCCCTTCCCCAGGACCCGGGAGTGCGGTGGTGCGGGGCAGCGAGGTGGCAGGACAGGGGATTGTCACCCCCCCGCTGTGCTTGTCCCCTGTCGCCTGCTGGGCCCGGAGGCTCAGCCTTGGGGGGGGGAGGTTTTGCTCTCTTGGCTGTGGAAGCACAGGGGACAGGGGACCCCCCCCTGGCCGGGCCCTCCCGGCACCTCTTGACCTTACAGAGTTAAAATCATTAAGAAAAAAGCCCAGTATTTATATATATATATATATTATATTAATGTCCCTAAACCCAGTGACAACGGTGGCTTCTTGCTCTGAAACAGAGGTGTCCCCTTGCTGCAGGGACCACCCTGGCACTGTGGCTGTGACAGCTGTGGGGACATTGTGGTGACAGTGAGAGAGATGGGGGTTGGCCCAGACCCCTCCCCCCGTGCCCATGGTGGCCCCAGGTCCCTGTGTCCCCAGCCCATCACTGATGGATCATGAGAGGGGTCACCAACAAAGCACATCCTGGGGACACCCAGCCACCTCCTGTCCCACTGTCACCTCCCAAGGCCTCGGCACAGAGGTGATTTGTCCCCTGCCTGGTGCCATCTCTGCCAGGGCACCCAGCTGGGCTGTCACCCAACGTCAGGGGACACCACATGCCTTAGCTGTGGCTGGGCTTGGGGACACCCCTGGTCACCCTCTGCCACCACGGGAAAGGGTCCTGATGGCAGGCAGGGACACAGGGCAAGGGGTGACACCCCAACACCATCGTGTGCATGGGGTGCCATACCCACTGTCCCCTGCTGAGAGTCACCAGGAGTGTCCACGCACACAGACACACACACACTGAGTGCCACCAGGGGTGTCACCTGTGTTTGAGGGGACCCGTGTGGCCCTCAGTGCTCCCTGGTGCTGTGGGTTGGGTGGCCTTACAGAGTCACCCCATGCAGGGTGACACGTGCCATGGGGACAGGATGACACATGCCACCCAGCTGCCATGGGAAGGGGGACAGCCAGCAGATACCTGGGGGGGTCAGACAGGTACCACCGGGTGTCCATGGGGCTGGGGTGACACATGCCGCCCCCCAGAAGCACCACTGCCACCAGCCCGGGCTCACCTGTCCCTCCCCAGCCCCAGGGCCACTGGTTGGGGATTCACCTGCCTGAGCTGAGGACAGGGGGGGGGACAGTCCCCACCACCAGGGACCTGGGGACACCATGGCTGGGGGTGTGTGGCCATAACATTTGTAGTGGGGGACAGTGTTGGGGTACCCCAAGGGGAAGCACATCTGGGGGTGCAGAGCTGGGACCCCATCCCAGACCTGGCACCTGGGGTGGGGGGGACACAACTCCTGTCCCTGCACTGGGGGGTCTGGTACTGGGGAGCACTGGCCTGGTACTGGGGAGCACTGGCCAGCCATTGGGACCCCAAAGCTGGAAGATGCTGATGGGGGGTGGGGGGTTGGGGGGTCCCCACTCGCCCCCCTGCAGATACATTCATCCTGGTGCTGCCAGCCCTGGGATGGGGGCCGGGGGGACCCAGACATTCGTGGTGGTGTGGCGGGGGTCGGGGGGGGTCCCAGGTGCCCCCCACTCTCCTCCTTGGTGGCCGCTGGGCAGCAGCACCCCGGTTAATTGCTGTTAATGAGGCGCTGGGGGGGGAGCATGAGGGGCAGAGCATCCCCCTCTCAGGTCCCCCCGGACCTGCAACACAGAATTGGGGTGTGTTTAGTGTGGGCTGTGACACGGGGTGGGGGGACACATGGGGGGGACACTGAGCCGAAAAGAGCCAGCCCCGGGGTGGGGGTGGGGGCTGCTGCCAGTCCCCCCTCCCCCCCTCCAAACCGCCGCCTCTTTTCAGCTGGGGGGCACAGAGATGGAGACAGCACGGCCGGACACACAGCGACAGGGACAGACGGGCCCAGGCCGGGGGTCCCACGCCGTCGGGGTGACGGTGACAGTGACGGTGACACGATGGGGGGGGTGGTTACACTCCCTGCTGCGCCGGGTCGTACCTTCCTCGGCGGATGTTCCTTGGGGGGCAGTGAGGGGGGAGAGGAGATCAGCGTTAGTGCCACCCCTGTCCCCTACGAGGTGTCCCCGGTCCCACAGGCAGAGGACATGGGACATGTCCCAGTGCCAGGCGGGGGCACCTGCACAGCTGCCCCCACAGTCACCCCATGCTTGGGGACAGCCAGGATGGAGCAAGGGGACAGTGAAACCCCGGTGGCACATGCAGACAGGGCCAGGGACAAGGGGACCAGGCCGAGGGACAAGGACATAAGGTAGGGACAAAGGGACCAGGCAGGGACAAAGAGTCAAGGTAGGGACGAGGCCTCCCCAGTCCCCAGGGGACAGGTGATGCCCGTTTTGGGGGGTACGGGCAGTGTCCCCCCCAGGGGTGGCCCCAGGAGGGCAGGGCCTGGCTCTGGCGTGGTGACAGCAGAGGGACAAGGCACGCAGCCCCCGCTTACTTAAATCCCCAGCCTGTCCCCCCAAGGACGATGGCAGCCACCAGCACAGCCCCCGCGATGGAGCCAATAATGATGTTGGTACCGCTGGGACCTGCGACAGAGGGGACAGGGAGGAGGGGACAGGTACATGTGTCAGTAGTGAGGGGACACGGGGACACAGCCCCACTGCTGTGCGGGGCAGGACCCCGGGTGGGGGGATCCCCTGGGGGTGTCCGGGGACAGAGCAGGCCACCCCGGGGTGCTGGGGCTGGGGACAGCAGGGACACGGGGACCCCGTTGTCCCCCCGGGGGTGCACAGACCCTTGTATCTCTCCGTCTCCCCCGTCGGTCTCGGCTCGGGGATGGGGTCGTAGACGCTGCAGTCCTTCCCCGTCCACTCTGCCCGGCAGATGCACTTCCCCTCATTGCTGCAAACCTGCGAGGGGACCGTGTCACCCCCTGCTGCCGTGACACCCGCCCTGGGGTCCCTCCCTGTCCCCCGGGGGTGTCCCTCACCCCGTGGTCAAAGCAAATCTTCCCGTCCCAGCTGCCGGGGCAGGAGCTGAAGTTGAAGGCGGTGGCCGGAAGGCATTTGCGGTCGAGGCACAGCATGCCGGGCCCGCAGGGTGTCCCGTCCTCCACATAGCTCAGGTCCGAGCCGTCCACCAGCTGCACGTGGCCTCCCCTGCGTGGGACGGTGGCACCGGGTGACGCTGGGGTCGTCCTCGATCCGGCTGGGGACCCCCCGGGCGCGGCACCCACCTGCAGTCCACGTAGCGGTTCTGGTGGAAGAAGGTGGTGGTGGCCACCTCCCCGCTGAGCTCGCCCACCCGAGGAGCGCCCGAGATGTTGGCGCAGAGGAGGAACCCGCAGAGCACGTCCCTGCAAGGCGGCGGTGGCGTCACCGCGGCAGGCGGGTGGCAGCCAGGAGGGCACGCGTGGGGACGGTCACTCACTGCTTGTTGCACTGCAGCCATCCCGCACCCTCGCGCCCGCAGTTGCCCCTCTCTGTCCCCTCCACGTTCAGCTTCTCGTAGCAGAACCGCTCGGCCGAGCCTGGCGGCAAACGGGTGTCACCCCCTGTCCCCTCCCCGTCCCCTCCCCAGCCCGGGGCTGACACTCACCGCGTCCCCACAGCGCGTTGCACTGCCGGTCCCGCGTTTTGCAGCGCCCACCATAGCATCGTCCCTGAGGAGAGGGGGGCCACGAGGTGGGGAAGGGGACACCGGGGAGCCACGTGTGCCCGCAGCCACGCTGGGGACACGGGGACGGGTGGCACGTGGCCGAGGGAGGCGTGCGTGGCCACCGCTGCCATGTGTGTGCACGGGGGAGCAGGAGAGGGGACCCGGGGAAAACGTGGGGTGTGGGGAGTAGGGTGACACACACAGGGAAGGTGGCACAGGGACCGTGGCACACGGATGAGGAGCCAGCTGTGCACCCCAGGGACCCCCAGCCCACCCCCTGTGCACGGCTCAGCCAAGGATCAGGACGTTGGAGCCCACAGGGATTTGCTGTAGCCCCATGGGATGGGTCCAAGCCCCACAGGGACACGCTGGAGCCCACAGGAATGTTCTGGAGCTTCCCAGGACAAGCTGGAGCCCCAGAGGACAGTCTGGAGCCCACAGGGATGTGCTGGCATCCCACGGGACATGTCCCACCACACCAAGCTGGACTCACCTGCTCGTTTTCACAGAAGTAGCCATCCAGCTTGTGGAGGTTGGGGGGACACTAGGGGGA